>NC_083637.1:8754941-9119108 GCF_963576545.1 Limanda limanda
TGTGTGTGTGTGTGTGTGTTTGCCTCTCGCTCATCCCTCCATGCTGTTGTGAGCTCCCCAGATTGGCACTTAGAAAGAAAGAACCCCATCAAACATTGATGAATGCCCCTCCACCTGCTGCTCCGCTGATTTGCATCTGTGTCCTGGCGCTGATTTGCAGCCCCGAGTCTCGCAGAGGGGACTTAGAAAACGCAAATGCACGTCAATTAAAAATGACATCTTCCAGCCAGCTCATTTCTATAAAGTTTTACATGTTTTAAAGCGCAAGAGCATCACACACAGGCACACACAGAGAGAGAGAGAGAGAGGGAACACATTGCCATATTATAACGTTATCAGGGCCACCAGTGCAGCCCACTCCCAGCGTGTCCTGAGGGCAGATTATTTGCCACCGAAGCACTTTGCTATTTTCCCGCTGAGGGTCTGTGTGGAGAGAGCTCACAGTGTCAGCTTCATGCACATAATGCACCGTGAGGACACATCTTGGCCGTGGAAATGCTGGGTGAGGTGTAGGTAAGCGGGGTTAGCTGCTAATGCTGCTTACCTCAGAGTAGAAAGACACTATTTAACATACAATTCTGAACTAAAATATACACCTCAAACATATTTAAATGCTGAGGCTATATCCATACTATATTACCGCTTGCTACGGATAGTACTCCGGTGTTTTTGAGCCACTAAAACGGAGAAGTTTGGAAACAATGTTGGCCTTGTTTGAAAACTCCAGCACAGCGTTTTATCCTGGAACCAAAAGGAAGATGTTTCGAAAGATGACGTAGATGCTGATTGGGTTCTTTTGGGTGACAATGCAGCTGATTCCTCAGGCTCCCATCACATGACCCCCCCTTCCGGAAGAAAACATCCGGCATTGCAGCCTGAGTATCTCTCCTTCTGAGCCTCATGCACAATCATGCATGCTCCCGAAGAATGTGAAGCAATCCAAAGCTCAACGCGCCAACTTCCAGGTCCTCAGCTTTGACTGGATAAGTGCTGTTCAGGGGGAGATGATTAGCGAGTGGTTGATTTACCATGAAAGAGGGGATCCATAGTTTTGGTTTACCCGTGACGACGAACTGGGGATTCGCAGACTTCTGGAACAGGACACCAATAATTACAAGCGTCTAATTTGTCCCTCTTGTGAAACAGGATCGGGTTTCAAACGCGGCCGCTCGTCTGTTTGCCGCAGATGTGATTACACAAAATATCGTCTGCAGGCGAGGACCGAGTACCCATTCTCTGCGGTGACTGTGCCAAGGATGTACACACACAGCTTTAGCACTTAGTCACACAAATGTTCCCATGTTTTGTACACACGACGGGAAGAAAGAGAACGAGGGAAACTTCGGTCCTTTTAGGTTCTTTTATTCCCTCCCTGGAGTGATAAGACATCCCCCAGATCTGAGGATTAGGGAGCAGCTTGACGCCCTCAGGGCCTTCCCTTCACTGTCGAAATCTGAGGCGCGATATGGCTCCTATTAGATAAGCAAATGTGTCTGTAAATACATGCTTGAATGCTGAAAGGATGATGATTGGCTTGCTTTTGTGCGAAGCGGACGGAGGCAGTGTCTTGCGGAGCCTGGATGAATAAAGCTGCGTATTTCTTAATGGTTTCGTTTTATTTGCAATTTTCTATTTTTCAAAGCATCAGCTTGTTCAAGGGAGGATGTGGGCTGGGTGACAGTGAAAGGCGACATCATCCTCAGGGGTTCAAAGCTCTCCCAATCCTCTGTATCACACTGTCTTAGAGCCCTGAGCTGCAAATGAACATGCAGCACAGGGTGACTGTTGTTCTGAGTGGATTGTTGACATGTAAAAATATTTTTTACCGAGGCGCCTGTGTCTTGCTGATACATACAAATTCACAACTTTCTATATGGCAATGAGAAATTATCTGGGCTCCTGGGGTGGGAGATGAGTAATGTGTGTTCACATGAAGTGGAGCACCGCATCATGTTAATGTACAACAACAAAAAGATGGAGGTCTCTCCGCAAGCACGAGCCTCCATTACAAGGCTTTACTAATCCATCCATGCAAATCCATGTCCAAAATGCGCCTTTTGTGTATAATCCCGACACAATTTCTGTGGGATTAGGATTTAGCAAGGGAAGGAAAAAAAATGACTGGAATACAGTACATCAAAAATATCAGTCAGTGTTATATTCAGATTGTTGCTTATCCCCCGGCGCCTTTATATATTACATCACATCAAAGAGCTGGCCACTCACAAGCCAAATGAGGTCTATTTGAACCAAACTGGATATCTGCTCATGGGCAACTAAAAAACAGATATTGTGCAGCACCACAGAGTGAGTCCGTATGTACAAGTAGATTAAATGGCCTCATCCTATGTCACAACAATGTGTTCCACTTGGATCTGCAGCTCTGTGTTTGCACTGACACCACTCGGGCTGCGCTGCATGCGGGTGAGCAGTCGTGATATGTTTGGAACACTTCAAAGATATTATCTCCCTGAAGCCACCTACTCCACCGACCAATCAATCAACACTTCAGAGTCCAGACTGTGAAGGAGAGGAGCCGAAGTGATTCGACTCTCAGAGAAAAAAAGATATCAGCTTCAATGCATCTGAGCAGCAGGATAGAAAGAGACCAACGACAGTGTGTTCGGAGATAAGTTTAATGGAATAGCCTGATTTTACGCTCATTCACTGTACATCCGGTCTCTGCACGTTGAAATCTGTCTTTTTCTTGAAGATGTAGCTTATCTTAGCTGAGCATAGAGACCGGAAACCAGAGATGTGAACTGTGTCTCAATTCGGGGGCCGCTTCCTGTGGAGGCTGCGTTTGAAGACAGATCATGTCACAATTCCAAGGCTCCACAAGCGAGTACTCAACGTCACCCGACCGTCTCACTTCGGTTTGACTGACGTTGGCTGCGTAGACCGGTTCCTCCGAAAGATGCAGCTCCTGAATTGAGACACAGCTTGAATATAAAGATGGAGGATGAATCTCTGCCTCCTGCCACAATCCAGAAATATAGAATGGTGCCATCTTGTGTCGATGACGTCATTTGAGATACACACAAACGTATCAGAATCACTTAGATAAGAAACTACCTAAAATCACCCAAAACCAATTTATTTGACTTTTATTTTCAGTTTTTAGTTTATCCATGCCCCATCTGCTAACAAGGAAGAGGCAGAGTTTATGAGCCATAACGCAGTCTTACAAAAGGTAACAAAATCTGCTCATTAGCAACTTTAAAGCTGACTAATAAACACAAACTGTTGAGATGTGTGAATGTGGAGGAACTCAAGTGAGCATGACATAAAGATCCAGGCGGCGGTGCATGTAATTTGAGTTCACGGCATTCTGTAGTTTCTCAGATGCTAAAAATAAATAGTTCATTCAGCTTTCTTAAAATATCAAAAGGTCTCAGCTTCTCAGATGCAGCGCTGCAGTGGTTGGCAATTTGTTGAAGAATATTGAGAGAAATCCACAGCAGCGTTCTTAGTTTTTTTCTCAACACACACAGATCAAATACATGTTGCATTGAGTCACAGGAGCTAATAGAGCAGAGACTATAGTCTGGGTGGGATTTAGTGTTTTGGATCCTTAATAATCTCCGTCATCGCCGCTCTTTCTTCTTCTCCGGTGACTACGGATGGACTTTGTTCTCGGGGCAACCGAGGCAAACCGCTTGTTTACAACACGTGATGAATCCACTTCTGTGATCCACCTGGGGGACGTCTTCAGGGACAGCCGTCTTATTTGGCTTATGAACCAGTGCATAACACAGGGGGCTTCGGTAATGCAACGCAGTCAGAGTCAAATATAGAGTTTATGAGCCGGGAAAGGAGGGGCTAGTGATCCCCCCGAGGATACGGCAAGTTTTCATAATCGCTTGGAACGCGGAGAGAAACACAGATAAATAATGCAGTAATGTTAACTCTCCAAACAGGTTGCTCCAGAGGTAACACAGTCTCTGCTTGTTTCATTTCTTTGCGGGGGGGGGCGGGTAATTACGGAAGCTTCTACAACCAAGGGGCTTTGCTAAGATAATCTCCTGCTTTGCTTGAGGCAGCAGAAGACTTTATTTTCAGAGCGCAGCAGTTTGTCTCCCGCTGCAGGGGAAATGTCAATTGTTTATTATTATTTCCCGTAGATTTCTTATGTTATTTTCTAAAAAAATAAATCCCCCCCCCCTGCCAAAACAGTGTCAGTTACATTGTCGACAAAAAGAAGAAAGCCCCAAACTCTTAGTTTTTGTGTCGCGTGTTATTCGGCGATAATGTATTCTCTTCTTTGCACAAAGGCACATCCCATGACTCCAGCTCAGAGAGGGTCAGTGTCTTTACTTGAGGACACTTCAGCGGGGTAGATATTGAATTATTCTAATCTCCTTTACAGTTAAGCTCTGCCTTGGGAATCAGATTCTACACTGATTGGGCGGTGCATGGGAGAAACAGATACCTGGGTGCTCTCTTGCTGGAGGCGCACCACAAATCATCTGTATCTTCTCCGGATCTCTCTCCAGTTTCAGGTTGCAGGGGGAACATACAGCTTAAGACATTAGTCATGGGAGGAAAAAAGGGAAGTAACTCACTCAGCATGCCGGTCCACGCCTGTTACGAACATCTCTCAACAACAGGAGGACAATCTTTGGCGGATTAGTATGGTTTTTAAGAGGAAATTGAGCCTGCAGTGTGGGACATGGGAGAAAATATGTGGCACTCTATCAAAAGGAGGCATCTCGACTTGAACACTGAATTTTCTGGCTCTATTACACACCAGTGTGGCACATGATGCAGAGGCTGATGGGTCAGTCATCAAGCGTTCACACTGCATGAAGTCAGTGACATGAAAAAATAAAATCCGTCTCCAACCACAGGTCTCCTGCGTGAAAAATATTTCCCTCCTCAGCAGAGTTCGGCAACTTACTTGAAAGATGTAATCAATTAATCATTACATGTTACATTACATTAGCTATAGCTCCTTTGAGGAGGCTGGAGCCAATCCAAGCTGACACCGGGCAGCTGGGTACACTTTGGGTATCTCAGGGCCAACGTAACATCCTGACCTCTGGAGGATGTCCGCAGAACTGGACCTGGACTCTCTCCGCAGCCTATAAAGCACCGGGAGATTCTAAGCTCAGATTTTGTACGTGTGCTGTACTGCCCTTTTATCCTTAGATGTTTTCACTCTTCTTTTTTTTCAGTTTTGCATCTGTCACATCATCAACACACCCACTCACTCGCACTGAAGCCTCCTGAGAATGTCTGGAGGTTCTCTGGAGTTCAGTGCATGTCTGAAAGCAGCTGTATAGCTGAATATTAACACCTACAGGCAATTTAGAGTCTCGTGTTAACCTGACCTGCATGTCTTCGGACTGTGGAACGAGGTTGCCTACCTGCACATAACCCACACAGGCACGGGGGGGCAAACTCTACACAGAAAGGCCATAGCGGGTTAACAGAGAGACTTCATGCTATGTGCTGACAACTGCACTATGTTGCCACCAACATTACATGTTCATCCATTGAAAAAGTTGGGTAATTATGCAGCTAAACTAATAACTTGTACCCGAAGCACATTCATGGATGTTAGCTTAGCGTTGGCTAATCGTTCGGGTCTGACACCTGAAAGCAAAGAGACCAAACTGATATCAACCATACTATGAAGATGAACGAGTGCAGTATAGGTCAGAAGTCCTGTCTCCTCCATGTTAGCAGATGGGCCATGGGTCAAACTACAAAGTGAAAGTACAATACACATTTTTCTCAAACGTGGTTTTTATAATTTTGGTTTCATTCACTATTCTCTCCGTACGTTTGGTTCTAACTACTTATATAGTCATAATTGTCTCACAATGCAAGATGGCAGCATCCGTATATGGGTTATTTTACCTTCATTTCTGGATAGTGGTGCAAGTCCATGGTTCACAAATGTTTACGTGCAATAAAGATGTATTTAATTCAAATTCCAGCAGTGATTTGCTGCCCAACACTGCACTTTCAAGCCCCCTGGTTTCAAGTTTGTATTTAATTACTTCTACAGAGATGATTTAACTTGTTATTAAGGGGCTGGAGGGGCTCGCCAATGCAAACACTACACACATCCATCAGGTCTATTGCACACAAGGACCTGACCCCCAGCAGCCAGGACTGCAAACACTTGGTGAGATCAAAGCGGTGGAACCAGCCCTGGGCATCACCTGACCTGAATTCAATTAAAGCTTTACAGGCAGATCAGAGGAGAAGCTACGAGAGAGCACGAGAAGAAAGAAGCTGTTCCAGTTACCGAACACTGTCTAAGACAAAACTGAGAGCGAGACAGAGGAGAGACCGGGAGAGGACAGAGAGATGAAACACTACACACTTGCTCTCTGACACACAAGCTCAATCTTTCTCACCCTCCCTCCTTCCGTTCTGCACACACACACACACACACACACATACACACACACACACACACACACGCACACGCACACGCACACACACACATACACACACACACACACACATACACGCACACACACACATCAAGCCCATAGGTCTCATTCGTTTACTCAGCCTGTGGGCAAATGTGACTTTAATGAGCCGGTGCTGAATGGACATTAGGCAGAGATTCTCACGCCGGACTCCTGGCTCCGGCAGCCCTCTCCGCTGTGGCATTTTTTGGCAAACACTTCACAGCGCGGTGTCAAGTTTAGTTGTTAACCACATGTTCGTATAGAGCTGAATGAAGACACTTCCTTCTCTGGTTTTCAAGGATATTTAGCACAAAATGATCACTATTAAAAAAGGGATTGGTCATATCCTCATGAGTTGAGGAGATTATAGGAGAAAAGAGGTTGTGTGTTGGTTGTATTTAGGGCAGAACCAACACAGCCACACTGCCGGAAACACACTGAGCTGAGCATGCAGGGAATGAGGGAAGAATCCATGGCGTCAGAGCCCCCTCTCAGACTGGAGGTGTCAGATCCGGTGTGTGTGTGTGTGTGTGTGTGTGTGTGTGTGTGTGTGTGTGTGTGTGTGTGTGTGTGTGTGTGTCTTCAAGGACATCTCTCAAGCTCCTACTTTCAAGCTTTATGGCTTTTTGGGGGGAAGGATTTCATGTGCTTATTGATGTAGATAATAATAATAAAAAAATGACCATGTAATTAAACGTTTGAATGGCTGTTGCTCATTTAAAATTGACATGAATTAAACTAGGCCTTGAGGAAACTCTGTGGTTAAAATTCTAGTTTGAATTGATGCTTTAGATTTTGCGAGGTTCAGATAATTGTCAACGCAGAAATCCATAAACCAAACATCAAGGCTACAAGCTGAATCACTTTCTCCATCAGATGTGGATGTGACTTCCTCTCACTCCGCCCCCTCAGTAGCACTTCTCCGGAACGGCGGTGCTGTAGCCTGGCAAATCACGACTTAGGAGCTTCTTCTTCTTCCAGTATTTTTAACTTCATGGTGTGCGCTCCCGTGAGGACGGGGTTTGCGATATTTCCCGACATCACCTGAAGGCAGCGGCAGCATGCACCTCCACCTGAGCCTCCGGGAGGTGGAGGAGAGGAGCCAGGCGAACCGCAGACCCCAAGCGTGATGCCTCTCGGCCGGATGATCGCAGAGCAAAACGCTGGGAGACTGTGAGACTGTTGAAGAGGAGTAAAGTCACACATTGACTCAAGCAGAAGCCACACGGATCTTGGAGATGCGCGCAAACCGCATGTACCCACCAACGCCAAGATCTATGTGAAGCCGGCGATTGTCCAGCTGGTCTGGTGAGTAAAATTAGAAAAACGTGGACTCGTGGATTTGTCTTCTACATGAGGTCGGAAGGACTCTAGAAAACTTTGCGTGTCTTTTACAGGGCGTTCACGCAAAGACAAATGCGCGTTTCTTTCTGTGTGACTTGTGCCAAATGCGCAATTACGCACGCTTGGCGCAGCCACAAGCTTGCAGAACACAGGAGCTGTTTAGGTGCAAGTTGACAAGTTTTTAAAGCTGCATGCAGCGCAGGCTTATTTTCTGCAGGCGCACACCAGCTGGATCACTGCAGTCAGTCCGGGAAAGAGCAGTGAGACAGCGCCATCAATCGCATAGCAGCCTCACTCCTCAGCGCCTGTGGAGGGGAGGTAGTGCAGAGCTTTGATGGGTGTGTGTGTCTGTGTGTGTGTCTGTGTGTGTGTCTGTGTGTGTGTGTGTGTGTGTGTGTGTGTGTGTGTGTGTGTGTGTGTGTGTGTGTGTGTGATGGGATCAGCGCCTTCATGGCGACTGTACCTCCTCCATCATCAGTCACCCTGTGCCAATGCCAACAAACACAGATCCACTGGGTGCTACATTTCCAGCCAAACCCCAGGCTCCTAAAAAAAAAGCCACACACAATATCATTAGTTAGAATAATGAGAAGAGGATAATCCCACAGAATTGCTACTTAAAGACATAATTTACAAAAACAAGCCAGTGAGGAAGTATTATTATAGCCTATTTATCATCATCGGGGGGGCGCAGGTGCCCTGAACTGGGATTTAATTTGCAAAACAGAGTTAATCCACCTTTTCACCAAGGATGACAACAACATTTTGATGTGAATTCACAGGTCATTGGTTTTTTCTCTACACAGCGAGCTTTAATTATTGCCTAATTGACAATATGTTAATAGTGTCTCTTTGCTAACCATCAGGTAGAGGTCATAGGAAACTAAACAACCCCCCCCTCCTCCCTTTTTTTCTCACAAATAGCATGTGGGTTGTTTGTGCTGCAGCTGGAGAGGTGGATATTGGATTAAGGTTAGTCCCATTTGAGCAGGACAAGGTTTTGCTCTTTGCAGTTATATCTCACGTGGCCGAGCCTGAGGAGGAATTTGATGTAAGCTCTTTAAATTTGGGTTATTATAGCGAGAAGCGAAGACGATTTAGACACATGAAATTGAGTTACAATTCATAGGTCTACAGTCTGTATTTTGTAGAGCAAATATAGCGGCAATAAAACTATACCGGTAATTATCACGACAATTAAGTTTAATCAAAAATTCCATTTTAAGAATATTGTGACAAAACAATATCAGTAGTTATCATGATATTATTCTAATTAATAGCATTATAACACAATTCTGATACATAGCCTATCGACATAAGTATGTAAGTAGCTGTTTGTCATTCTCTGCTGATAAAGATAAGTTTAAAATCAAAACCTTCACTTGGGAGCAAAAATCTGTCTTTGAACTCGAAAGGAAGAATAACGTCTCATTTATGACTATCATTATCAGAATCGGTTTATCGGCCAATTTAGTTCGTATAAATCAAAAATGCCATTTCAGGAACCATTTGACATCAATAAATCAGTGCTGGGCTACAAAACAAAATCAATAACTATCGTGATGTCATTTGCATTAACACCATTATAACAAAATTCCGATATATAGCCTATCGATATACTTATGTAAGTATCACGTTATTGATCAACCTCTGATTTGAAAAAGTTTAAAATCACAACCTTCACTCAGGAGCAAAACTCTGCCATTAAACTCAAAAAGGAAAATTAACGTGACATTTATCGCGATAGTTGTCGGTATTAGCCCCAATTTAGATCATGTAATCAAATCACCGGGTGTCTCCTGCTGCCTGGAGCCGGTAAGTAGATCCGGACGTACGCAGCGCGGAGAGATACAGCTCCAGTGTGGGAGAGAAAGGGAAGCGGTGGAGAGAGGGAGAGGGAGGGAGGGATAGAGAGAGAGAGAGAGAGAGAGAGAGAGGGAGAGGGAGGGAGAAACAGAGGCTGCCCGGCGGAGGAGGTGGTTGTAGCTGCTGGAGTAACGGAGAGGAGAGACGCAGCTCCATGTATTACCATGCCGAGATTTGGACTTTATGAACTACATGAGAAACCTCCAAGCCTTTGAGCCCGGCGACAGTAGAGGTACGTGAATTACTCGCTGTGTGTTTGTGCGTCGTTTTCTCTGCGTAAAGAAAGCTTCGGCATCTGTGAGAGGAAAAGTTGGAGGAGGTTAGTTCGGCTCCGTTTTGTGGAAGAAACGAGCCGCTGCTGCTGAAGCTTCATTCTGAGGCTCTAACAGAAGTTTAGCTCAAGCGAGTATACAGCTTTAATGTCGGGTTTGGTTTCTTATTGAGTCTAAACGTGTCCTTCTCGCTCCGGGAGCCGGTTTGAAGCTGGTTTTGTGGTTTGAAAGGTTGAATTCTTTTCTTTTCTGGAGCAAACGGCTCCTTCGGCTCGTGAAGTGAACGGCTCCAGTTGGGGGAGGGGGTGCGGAGTGAAACGCTTCTGAAAGCAAAGCTAACTTCTTTACAAAAAATGATACTTTGTGTTTCATCAAAAGGAATTCCACCGGCACAGGGAGAACATTAAAGTAGCGAGTTGAAAGTATCTCTGTTGTTTCAAGTGGTAAAAATTAGATACAAGTTTTTACTTTTGGAGTTTGAATTCTTCTTTTCTCTTTTTTACAATGGTGGTGCTCGAGCAGATGGTGCTTTGTACCTGCAGGCGACACTTTAGCGTTTTAAGGTGAACCGAGCTCCTCTCTGTCACTCATTAACCACACTGATAACCAGACCCTGCTCGGACACGCCAAGAGTAAATAATGTGGCTTTTTTAGTATACATACACACACACACAGCTCCAGACATGGCAACGTCCTGCTTTTATTTGCCTTTGTATGGATTCCCTACCCCTTCGCCCCCCCCACTCCCTGCCCCCCCACGCACACACTGAGCCCTGCGATGTTATAAAAGCTGCTGTAAAAGAATGAACGTGCAGTTTTTAAAGCCGTTTTCTGAGTCATCTCTCCGGTGATGGTTGCTCCATGAGATTGCAAAGATCCCCCAGTGTTTTGATTTTTAAACACACGGCTGATTAATCTTCTGCTGCAGGAAAAAGTCCAATGCGGTTACAAGTTGTTGGAATTCAAAAAGTTGCTGCTAAATGTGCACATTTCATTTTTGAACCCATTGCGGGCGATAAGGAAACTAAATTTTATTGCATTTCCATGGAAGAGAAAAGGGGAAGCAGCCAATAAATGTGCGCTCTTAGGTTAAAACGACTTTTTTATCAACAGTGAAATTAAAGATTTATGTGTTTTCATAAGGCCACCTCTTCCTCTGAGCTTATTAAGCTGATGATTGGATAAATGAGGCACTGATGCTATGAAATGCACATCGTTGCCATATGGCATTGTGCAGACATGGGGAGCAGCCAGACTTGCTTCTTGTCACCTGACCGACTCCTCGGCCTCATCCTGTCCACATGGAGACTATTTAGCCATTTATCAGCACCAGCCATCGCATGTCATGACATTTAAAACGTGGGGTGGTGCACAATGTAATAAAGGAGTAAGGTATGCTGCATTAAATCTGACCAGGCTGCTGACACAGGGAGCAAAAAATGGCAGAATGTTGAAGTTAATTATAATTCTTTGTATGATCATGACATTTACAATTATATTTTTGTGTCTTTCCAGGTGGATGTGTGCAGATCACGGTACGATAATGGGGAAGCACTTGGTTTCACTGCTGGCGCTGCTCCTGCAGCTGCTCTGTGGCTGCGCAGGGAACCAGAGGATGGTGAGGGAGGCCTCCATGCAATTCACCCACTCAGTTTACAACGCCACCATATACGAGAACTCTGCTGCTAAGACTTATCTGGAGAGTCATGTCAAGATGGGGATCTACATCACTGACCCAGCCTGGGAGGTACGGTACAAAATCATCTCTGGAGACAATGAGAACTTATTCAAGGCTGAGGACTACCTGTTGGGAGACTACAGTTTTTTGCGAATAAGGACCAAAGGAGGCAGCACCAGCATTCTGAACCGGGAGGTTAAAGACCACTACATTCTGACCGTCAAAGCTTCAGACAGGAACACCAATATAGAGTGTCGCACCAAAGTTTTGGTGCAGGTACTGGACACCAATGATCTGAGGCCTCTCTTCTCACCAACATCCTACAGCATCTCTCTGCCGGAGAACACGTCCATACGCACGAGTGTGGCCAAGGTCACGGCGACTGATGCCGACATCGGTACGAATGGAGAGTACTACTATAGTTTCCGAGAGTGGACGGACATGTTTGCAGTTCATCCTACCAGCGGCGTGGTGACACTGACTGGCAAGCTGGACTACTCTGAGACGAAGCTGTTCGATCTGGAGATCCTGGCGGTGGACAGAGGGATGAAGCTCTACGGCAGCAGCGGCTTCAGCAGCATGGCGAAGCTCACAGTGAGGGTGGAGCAGGCCAATGAGCACGCCCCTGTCATCACTGCAGTCACCCTAGCCCCCTCTGATACAGACCACGACCCGACCTATGCTATTGTTACAGTGGAGGACAATGACCAGGGACCAAATGGAGAGATTGCATCTTTGAGTATTGTTGCTGGCGACCCTCTTCAGCAGTTTAAGGCTGTGAGAAGCAGCCCCGGGAGCAAAGAGTACAAAATCAAAGCAGTCAAAGACGTGGACTGGGACAGCCAGCCTTTTGGATACAACCTCACTTTACAGGCAAAGGACAAAGGCAGCCCCCCTCAATTCTCATCTGCTAAGCTGGTGCATGTCACGTCTGCACAATTCAAAGTGGGTCCTCCTATATTTGAAATGTCAGTTTACAGAGTCAATCTGAGTGAATTTGCCCCACTTCATACACCTGTCACTATGGTAACAGCAGTGCCAAAGTACCCACAGATAAAATATGCTTTTAGACACAAATCTGACAAGAACCGATTTACTATCAATCCAGATACCGGCTTAATCAGCACAGCTGGACCGATCAATGCTGACGTGTCCCCCCGATTTGAACTGGATGTGATCACAAGTGACTCAAAAGCTGCAGCAAAAGTCATCGTTGAAGTGATTGACGTGAACAACAATGCACCTGAGTTCCAGCAGACGTCTTACGATGCCATCGTGGATGAGAACGTACCCATAGGGACCAGTGTGGTAACTGTTAAAGCTACTGATGTAGACAGAGGTGAGAATGGCTATGTGACCTACAGCATTACCAACGTCAGCCCTCAGCCATTTGTCATCGACTACTTCTCTGGTGTCATCAGTACCTCAGAAGTCCTGAATTATGAGCTCATGCCCAGGATTTACAATCTCCGAGTCAGGGCATCGGATTGGGGATCCCCTTTCCGCAGAGAGGTGGAGGCATCAGTCAAAATCACATTAAACAACCTGAATGACAACAAGCCCCTGTTTGAAAATGTAGACTGTGAAGTTACTGTGCCGAGAGACCACGGCGTCGGAGAGCAGATAACAACAGTGTCGGCCATAGATGCTGACGAGCTGCAGCTTGTACGGTACAAAATGAAAGGTGGGAATGATCTCGATCTGTTCGAACTGAACCCGAGCTCCGGCATGCTGTCACTGAAGCACACGCTGAGCGAGGGAGAGGCAGCTAAAGTGTCCTTTCATAGTTTACAAATCATCGCGACCGACGGAGAACACGAGACTCAGCCGATGCTCATGAACATAACTGTTATCACGGCTCGCAAGCCCGTCCAGTTGAAGTGTGTCGAAACTGGCGTAGCCACCATGTTGGCTGAAAAGCTACTTTCGGGCAGCAAAATCCACACTCAACCTGAGCCGGAGGACAACTTCATGGATGTTCACTCAGTCAACAGGTACACTCCTCAGTTTGCAGAATCCTTCCCCAGTGTAATCGACGTTAAGGAGGACCTCCCTGTCGGGGCTCGGATCGTCCATCTGAGTGCCACAGACTCAGACAGTGGCTTCAATGGGAAACTAGTGTACGTTATCTCAGGCGGAGACACTGAGAGCCGTTTCATAGTAGATATGGAAACTGGTTGGCTTTTGGTTTATTCTCCTCTCGACAGGGAAACGACAGACCATTACACCCTCAACATTACAGTGTACGATCTCGGCATTCCACAGAAATCCTCCTCACGGCTTCTGGATGTTAAGATTCTCGACGCCAACGATAATAGCCCCCAATTTTTGCAAGATTCCTACTCTGTTGAAATAAGCGAGAGCACACCCGTTGGGACAGAAATTATCCAGGTGGACTCGACAGACAAGGATCAGGGAGATAATGGAGTTGTCGAATATTCGATTTTTGGAGGCACAGAGGATTTTGCGATCAATAAAGCCACTGGTGTGGTGACTGTGATGAAGCCGCTGGATCGAGAGCTCCATCCGGTTTATGTCCTGAAGATTACAGCTCATGACCAGGCAGTGAATGAGCCACAGCTAGTGTCCACTGTGGCTCTTAAAATAACTTTAGAAGATGTGAATGATAATCCGCCTAAATTTATCCCCCCTAATTACCGCGTGAAGGTGAGGGAAGACCTTCCCATCGGAACCATAGTCATGTGGCTGGAGGCTCACGACCCAGATATTGGACCTTCCAGTCAGGTACGATACAGCCTCATTGACAACGTAGACGGGCATTTCGAAGTCGACAAACTCAGTGGTGCTGTGCGGATTGTCCAAAACCTCGATTACGAAACAAAACAGGTGTACAACCTGACGGCAAAGGCTAAAGACAAAGGGAAGCCCATATCCTTGTCATCCACCTGCTTCATCGAGGTGGATGTGGTGGACGTGAATGAGAATCTGAACAGACCTTTGTTCCGGTCATTTGTGGAGAAGGGATTTATAAAAGAGGATGCTCTTGTTGGGACTTCGGTGATGACTGTGACAGCTGAGGACGAAGACGGGGGACGAGATGGAGAGATCCGATACTCCATACGAGATGGATCCGGCCTGGGGATATTTACCATCGATGAGGAAACCGGTGAGTCTCTTTTTCTCTGTGTCACCGCAGAGCTCTGTGAGCTTGTGTTAATTTCTGAAATAAGGTTGCATCAGCATTGGAGTGATTTGCATAAGGAAAGTTTAATGCAGCCAGGGTTTACGTAGTCATATCACGCTGTGGAACAATGAGCAGTCTTCCAGGAGACGGGTTAGGTTCCTGATTCCAGTCATATTTCTTCTTTGGGAGAATTGACGGCAGGAACAGATGGAACAGCTGTCTCTCAGACCTGTGTGGACATTCCTGAGTTACTGTTGTGGTCCTAAGGAGATGGTGGGAGGGAGCTCACCCTCCTTTCCCCAGTCAAGCCCTTCCTGTGCAAATACACACACTCCCTCTGAAAACAGTTTAAATGTATAAAACGGGTAAATCTGTTACACCTAAGAATATAATATTCTAATGGCTTTTATAACAGAATATTGCACTGACGGTAAGAACTTGCTTGTGAGCTCCTTATTTATGCAGCTGAAAGTATGTTAATAATTGCTCAGCTGCCCTCAATGGTTCTAACAGCTGACTCAAATTAGTTCAAAATAATCAGTCTGGAATTTCAACCCAAAAACCCAACAATCACCTGATTTGGATGTTTTGGACGTGCCCCCCCCCCCCCCCCCCCCCTCCTTTTCTAACTTAGTAACCACATTCTCAGACGGCTTAATGTGATTTTTTCTTTCTTTTTCAAATCAAATTTCCCCTCTGCATTATACATGTTTAATGTCTAAATGAGGCTTTGCATTGTAATGCATAATTCATTGATTTCTCCTGGCACATGTAATCTCCAAGGTTCTCATCTGCAGCAAAAGTTGGAATTGCAGATTCTTAGTCTGCTGCTTACTTTTGCAGTTGTTAAATTGGTGTATGTAGTTTTTAGTTGAGTGTTTTCCTAAAGAAGAATCTGAATTATTTAGTAAGTTGACAGGAAATCACCTCAGCGAACCTGTTGGGAAATAGCCTACTTTCTTTTGCATGTTAAATTTAGCGTGAGGAGAGGAGCCTTTATGAAGGGTACGTCCTCTGTGGCTGTGTGTCAGCTGTGAGGTGTTTATATGGCATAGAGTTTGTACTTCTGATATCAATAAAATGAGATGCTGGGCTATCAAAAGCTTCAACTATTGACTCTGATGGCTTCATACAAGACTTTCTGTCGTGCACTGTTTTTCATCTCAATATCCTGAATTGGATGTCAACGGGTGTTCTGATCAGGATTTTTGGGGCCGAGCACTGATGGTTTAAAGAAATATTGGCCGATATTGATCACAGGGCTTCTGTCTTAGGTGATCCAAGGGACCACTTATGATCTGATTTCTCTTCTGTGCTATATATGCCAACAAACACTAAAGGGCTGAATCCTACTAACAACTATCAGTAAATGTCAATTTTTACTGTCAAATTGTTCCTTTTTTTCAATTCAGCGCCACATTAAGCTCCTGTATCAGCCTGGGTCTTTCACCTGCGCTGTCAGCAGCTGATTTTTATAACTGAACTATATGAGCAGGATACACTTAAACCTTCTCTGACTGAGTGGAATTTTGACGTTTTCACATCACAGATAGATGATTTAGAAAGCCGTTAAAAGCATAGAAATGAGAAATGTGCATCCTGCTCGTCGCACCACACAGCATCTGTCGTGCTGGGCTGTGACAGGCTCTCTCACCAGGGGGTCACACAGAGTAGAGGAGTTTATACATCCCGATCAGAACGACCACTCGTGATAGAATCTATTTGCAAACAAACACGTTCATTACCCTGTTTGCAAAGATGAAATGTGCTTTTGACAAAAAAAAAATAAATAACATGTATAACGTTTTCTGAATTTAAGAGAAGGCTCAAATAATTACGAATACCTTGTAGACAGCGTTTCACAAAGTTTATAAAGTATCTCTTTACTCAACAAAAAGAAAAGTTTTTAAAGGGAGTCTAGTGATATTGCGGAACACAAACATCTGCTGCTTGTGAGCACCCTTAAAATGTACTCAAAGTAAAATGTTGCAATGTATAGTGCAGATTTATGATGGACTGCTGTTCTGCTGTGTTACAAGCGTGCCAGCGACTGTCTTACTCCAAATCCTGTGTAGGTTACAGAGTCAGGGCCTCGGGTTTGATCTTCTACTTAATCCTAGAGGCCTACATTAAGTGATTATCAGAGGTGCAATGATAGGATTGTCCTGGGTTGGGTCCTGTTATTATGGATTACATCTGAGGTCAGTAGACAACTAAATACAGCCAAGGTGGTAATGCGCCTCCTATGATTTCACTAGATGCAGGGTGTGGTTTGTTCGCCTACCGAATGCATTTAGAATATTATGCTCCTAAAGGGAAAATATAAGCATGGGTGCACAACCCGCTGTGTACTCGATGCTGCAGCTGCATGTTGTGAATCTTAACCAGAATGTTTTAATATGGTTTAAAATTAGAAAACGCATGAAAAAGTGGAGTAAGGAAAAATGCCAGGAGCCACGCACCTTCAGTTAAGGAATTTGCTTTTCACAGTGGGAACTGGGAAGGACTGGAACCTTTTCCTGTTTTACTCGACGCTTGTAATTCAAAACCCTCGCACATGTGTTTGTTAAGAATACACCAGTCGCTCGCACAGCCCTAATCTGTGCTGTAGTGTCTTGTTTCTTCTATTACCGCAATATAAATCCCTATCCTTTCAGCCATTCCTCTTATAGTGGCGTTCAGAATAACACAGAAACAACAATGCTACTTTGTGGGAAACAAAGTGTTGATGTGGAGAGCGTTGCACTCTGTGGTTGCTGATGCAAGAAGACAGAGACTGATTTTCATAGAGTAGGTGTATCTAGCAAATGCATTTCAGAGCTTGCCATACTCGCTACCCACTTAACTGCCAAACCTCGCACACAACAAGCCAGTATTTGTTTTTTGTTTGCGATCATATTTTAAAATGGTGTGCACGATCGCTGTTGGTGTCGTTTTTTAATTTACCTGAATCTAAGTCAAGGAAATGTTTAAATGCAAGCCACGTCCTCTTTTTCTCTAGATATGGCTGCGTTCTCTTTTCAGACGGCTCAGTGGGTCCATGGCAACTGTTTGCCCAGACATTCTCTTTGTTATTAAAAGCTCTTTGCTCACTGGCTCATTGCCATCTCAATTTAAACTCGCTCTTATCGAGACTCTTTGCTGGGCCCCTGCCCCAGTGCTGTGGACCAAATTTATCATTCCTCACTGCAATCTGATAATTTTTAAAAAGTCGTACGATTTCTGAAAGATAACTCTGAGCAATTTAACCGAGCCTTGATAGAGTAGAAAGTTTCTAAGTGCATTTCAGCAGAAACCAAGCAGGTTGCTTTCTAAAGCAATCCCAGCATTAGCGTTGAGCCCTTTTTAACTAACTTTTCAGGAATGTATTCACATCACGCAGTTACCTAGAAGACTTCCTGCAGAATGCACCACCATTTTGTCCTTGGGAGGGAGCATAGCTTCACTTGTGAGGACTTGTATGCCATAAGTGGCTCGCTACCGGTGTTTTACACGTTGAGGTAATGGAGGTCAACTGATATGGGTTTTCAAGGCTTATGCTAATTGTGAAGAGGTATCAAATAGCAAACAGAGTGACATGTTTTATTTTTATCACCCATTACCCTTGTAGGAAGAGCTTTGTAGCCTGTGATATAAAACTACTATTGAGAACTCTGTGAAAAGATGCTGGTACTCGTTGGTAAACTGACAGAATGGCTCTGGTGTAATTCCAAAAGAGCAATGCTGAGAATATGTAGGTCAGTAGAGGAGAAAGCTGTGAGGATTATAAAGAGCACTTATTGTGGTATTCATGTGAAAAAAACACATGGAGATCAGATTCCACTGCAAGTCACAACAGACTAGCAACAAAACAACGCTTATCATGATACAGCTACGTCTGGATGACATCAAGCCTGACACCAATTACCTCAGGAAGGAACATCAACAGTTTTTTGTGTTTCAATACCAATGAGTAACCGTCTTCTGTCTGGGGTGACTAAGACAGATTGTGTAAACCAGGAAGCTGGACCAGTGGTTTACATGAAAAAGGTCCCAAGTTTAAACTGAAGGAATTCAGACTCTGTAGTTTTGTCCATTGGTCCAAACGTGAATCTGAGTTTGTTAAATAGTTCAAGGATCATGGGAAGGATGATGGGTTCTGCTTGATTGAAGACACACTTAGAGTAAAGGCAATTGTATTATACTGGCCTATTTCCTGATACACTTCCATGTACATTCTTCAGTGATAGAAATGTTAGGACATCAATCAATGAGTGAATATCAACCAATATAGGTCACAGGAGAATTAATAGGCTCTTCTTTACGTGGAAGGAAACAATAACCTGTGTTTCCCACACATTAATTTACTTGTGGCGGCTCAACACAATCTCCCAATTGACCGCCACGTATTGATTTTTCTATTTTTGACCATTGCAAACGGGTAAAATCTTATTAGAACAGCGCGCAGTGCATTGATTCATGCAGATGATATGGAGCTAGACACACACACACCTCTATACACAATTGTTGAAGGCAAGTTGATCCTCAGTTTGAAATAAAGTCATCCAGTACACAAGGTGACCAGAGCCGAGTGTATTCTGTCGAGATGAGACACAGATGCTGATTGTATAATGTATGCGCTGCCCTTTCTTGCTGGGTAATGGTATGCATTGCCCTTTCAGTTGAAGCCGTTTGCTGCCAGCACTGCAAAAGCTTTCTGTGTGAAAGCAAATTAAACAGTTTGATGCAAAATGACAAAGTCCTATTAGCTTGTTTTTTAAGATTTCCACAGCAATTGTGCCTGTCACTCCTTCACTTCTCCTCTCATCTCTTATTAAAGTAAACACTTTAATAAGACTCTTTAAAGAAACGTAGAGATGAATTCTAGTTTAGTCGTTCTTTTGTTATCTGTGATTTGTGATAGCCGAGGAACCCGGCCGCCTTCTGTCCCTAATTTCCATTCAGTCTATATGTCACAGATAAAAGTGGAACTGCAAAGTGGCACATGATTCCAAATTGTCTTTGCTTGAGCGCTGTTACTGTGGAGACGGGTCCAGGAATGTGCAGCGGGACAAAGTTGATTGTAGGTTGCTAAATGAAAAACACACTTTCCCTCGTTAAAAGTATGTTGGTCTCTCAGTCCATTAAATCTTTTTAAAGAAACTTGAGGCGACCTTGTGCAGAAGACGTGCTTCATTGTGTGTTAATTCATGTCATGCTCTCATGAATTAGATTAATACTTTTTCCAGTCTTGCTGATTGTCTGTGGATGGCACTACTTACTTAGATTTAAATTTATTAAATTAGATTTATTTAGTAAAATACAATGCTCCAAACTGTCTCATAATTAGCAGCCAGTGTTAAATACTTACTTAAAGCTACTGTGGCTAACCACTTTAGAAATTTGTCTGGATGTATATGAATAGTCTTAATGGGTAAACATTTGCGGGTGTTGTGCTGTATATTCTTCCCTATTGAGACGTGTGTTAGCCTAGCTTAGCATATACTGCAGACCGGAAAAGGTGGTAGACAAACGGGGTTTCCCTCTTTCCAGTCTTATGTTAATTTGCTGCTGGTTGAGGCTTCATATTTAGGCACATATCAGTTTTCTCAAGCTCTTGGCATTAAAACCAGATGATGCATTTTCCAACAACAACAACATTACATTTTTGTCAATACCTCCATTCTGAAGTGAATGTTTTGTTTTTGTTCTGTTATGGCCATTAAAGATTGAATTGATCTGAAGTAATGCACCATGATTGGCCTCACAGGTGGGAAGCCAGCAGGGCACCATGCTTGCTGGATGGATATCCGGGACAGATTGTGTGTGTGTGTGTGTGTGTTTGTGTTTTTCCCTCTCACATTATGCTGCCCTGATGAAATTGTGTGGTGTCAGTGGAAAGTCTCCATCTTTAGGGCCACAAGAGGTTATTCTATACAACAGGATACAATGCTATCATATAGATAATAACACGGACATAGATGTTAATGTATAGCTATTCTGTTGGTATACAGAAAGTAATAAAAACGGCTCCTGTGTTGTCCTCATTGTTATCAGAGACGCAGGCAGTGAGCACTTCAGGACGAGGGGGTTTATTAACTGCGTCTAAATAATATTGTGATATTGAATGAAGGAGAATTGTTTGGAGGCCTGTTCAAAGGCCTCTGAAATAACACTGCTCCCAGTAACAATGGAAGCTTTGTATCCTCAGCGTCAAGTCCCGAAAGCTATCTCAACTGGAATTAATAGGCAATTTTTTTTTGTTATAAAAAGTGGAAAGAAAACCCCCATTCCGTCATGCATCACAGACGTGTAACAACGGCATCAAAAGAGTTTCTGTTCAGTGCTCACAAATAAATGATTTTCTCGTTTTTCCTTTGGATGCGAGTTCTTCCATTATAACTAAAAAACACTGTTGAATATATTATCAGAGCTGGCTGGGAAACTGTTTGATATCCCACCGTTAAACAAACAAACAAACAAAAAAACAATAGGATTCCATTGATATACAGAGCATCGGGTTTTCCATTGTTAGGCTGGTGAAATGATGGCGCTTGCCTTAAGCACCGCTCTCCCCTAACCCAGCAGTTGACAGCCATTTCTTCTGCCAGTAATGACTGTATGTGGCGTGCACGCTGATGCATGAAGTGGAAATGGCTCACTGGCCCAATAGACTGTAATTGTTTGTCCAGGATATTGAAGGAGACGAGCCTGGACACGCTTTTTTTTGTGTGCGATACTGTATCATCTTTATGATTATCTCTAAGACCTGCACTAAGGTATTATGACCCCTGTGCGTCCTTCAAACAGGATCTCATGAGACTCAGGGAGTAGGTACAACATATAGCTGTTGTCATAGCAGTAGATGCACAGGATTTTATGCGTTAATAAATATCGAAAACCACAGAGGCCTGTACGCCGAAGCATGCTCAACATACCCACGGTATCTTTTTTTGTTATCTGGCCTCACTAAGTCTAACAACCATAATCAGGCTGAGCTGTCACGCAACAGTGGTTATCAACCCAGTGAGTTTTTCCCAAGTGCGTCCGCACAAAGGCGGCGGTGTTTGCAGCATATCAATGAACGCAAACATGAAGTCACCCGCTATTAGAAAAGCATATTACATAAGGGAAGATAACTGTAATATTACACTAATGCGAAGAAGATAAACACAGAAGCTGTTTTCAGACATGGTTCTGGGTAATTTGCCGACAATATTTGAGTTTGCTTTGCAATTGTACAGACATTTCATTCCAGAGAATTTCAGGGAAATGCCCAAACTTCAGTGCATGCCTGGGAACAGCTATAGCCATTGAATCACTCCATCGTTGTGCACTGATATGATGACATCGATGGCTTTAGGCAACGCTCTTGACATACAACAACATAACGTTTTTATTTGCCTTGGACTACACCTTTAACTCTTTAAGTTTTTCAAAGGTTTCAGATATTTATACCATGTGGCCTTATGTCTTTGAAACGTGGATCTGGGACGCAGATGTCTGGGAACTACGGAGAAGATGTGACATTAAGTTGCTGGGTAACAGAAAGCTTAGTTTAGGACTTTTTGCATTACACCAGGCCCTACAGCATGGTGGTGGAATTCAAAGCATTTTGCCAGGGCTGTGGAAAGAGAAAGGTGGGGGGGGTGGGGGGCACTGAGAAAGTTTATGTAAGCATGTGAGCTGGAGGCCTGAGAGGGCTGAGGAATGTGGGGAAGGGGTGAGCGGAATTAACAAAGGTAGTTCAAAGCAAGCCCCTTCGACGTTGCAGCTTAAGCATAAGGGAGTCGGGAGAATCGCAACTTTTGTAGGTCAACGGTTGAACGTCAAATGCAACCTCGAAAAATGACAGGGTTAATTTTTGCATTGACAGCAAATTCTATATTTAGCCGTCTACTTTGTTTCCCTGGGCATGTTGTGACATGCGTGGAGGATTTTCAAGCAGCTTCTCCAAAGCAAATTTCCCCCTCTTTTTTCCACAGAATCCTCTCGTTGTGAGTCTGTGCAGGACGTTGACTCAAGTATACGTATATGTAAAATACCTGCTGCACTCGATGGCTCCGAGATCCAGCGGCTGTGTGAAGATTCCACCTCACTGCCACTGTGCCCGGGTAACTTTGAAGAACAAAGCCAGAGGGAAGAGAAAAGAGCAGGAGGGAGAAAGAAAGAAAAAAAAAAGCGGAAAGCAAATCTGGCAGAGGCCGTTGCGCCGTCTGTTTTTTTTTTTCTTTCTTGTGGCCCGAGGGCAGGTTTTGCTCCTGCCTTACTGGGTAGGCTAGGTATATGGGATGGGTGTGGCAAGTAAATTCTTCAGATTCATCTTTCATGGGCTTTGTTAGGAGCTGCTCACCCAAAGGCCAGGGCAGACATGTCTTCATTTAAAGTCCTTTTAAGGTCAAATCTGTGGGTTTGTTGGTGCTTTCTTGGATAAATATGATCAGTGAAACTCTTAAGAGTGTGAGTTTGCGTTTTGAAAAGGCAAGAATTCATTGTTGCAACAGTTTAAAATGAAGCTATCTTCTCAATGTTGGTAAATACCAGGCAAAGAACTGAGTGAGAAAAAGCATGACCCTGGTGAAAGTGGCCTTGCTCTGCTACACTGAGGTCTGCCAGTCTAACACTTGGGCTCTCATGCTTTCACTTGGAAATCACACAATAGACGGCGAGTTCTTTCTTGTACTTTGTCTTAATAGCTCCTGCAAAAATACGAGTATCTCAGTTTTACTCCAACTGCTTAAACAAACCTCTCTAACCATGTTCACCTCCTCATTCATATAAACCGATCTCTACTTAATGTCCCCCTTCCCCACTAATTTCCTCTCTGTGGGTGGCCACAACATTAATTCCCTTATCTTTTAGTGTTTCTACTCAGGATGCCTCACACAATCATTTGCATTCCTTATCTAGGTCTTAACATTTTTGCAATTTCCTGCACGTTTTCCTCCGGCAGCGATCTTTATTATCCGCTGCAAGTTGTCGGATGCAGTGTGTTCATAAATTAGTCATCAACGTGTTATTTAATTTTTAAATTATTTCAATCAAATTATCCTGGTAGGTCTGTTAGTCTCATTTAAGAGGTCTCCAAATGTTTGGTTGTGTTCCTCTCGCTGCATTGTCAGTTTTTATGATATTAGTCTGCAGATTCGTCTAATTTGCATTCTTGACATATAAACTCGTATTGGTTTTGCCGTTGGACTCCCGGCTTCAGGAATCACAGGGGGAACTACCTCTCCTCCCTTTCCCCGGCTTCCCTTCTTATTACGTGCTTCAAGCCACGTTGAGAGCGCCGTAATGATGACTAATGACAAGAGAGAATCCCAGGCCGAAAAAAGGCAGGGATGCTAAAGTAAAGCAGGGCGAGAGAATAAATCAGCCGTAGCCCCAAAGTCCCCTACTGTGTTAAATTTGAGATTTTTGTGACAAGTCATTTGGCGTGTTATCTCTTTTGCTAAGAAATCTTTCATTACCGCAGGCAAGAGGTTCGGCTGCTCTCACTTACTCTCAATCACAGCTCCTCACGTTACGGTGTGTGAACAAAGGCAGCAGCGAAGAGACGTGTCTGTGTAAAGTCTTCAAACCTATTATTCCGGGCCAGCACTAAGTACAAATGTGTCATAGAGTCAAAGTCATTGCTGAAAATGGACAACACCCATACCTGGTAATGATAGGGGTGTGCTCGTACCATTATTAACTTAAGTTTTGCAATCAAATGTAGCCGTAAGTTATATTGCCGTTATCAAAGTGATTCAGGTTTCACAGGAAGACACTTATTAATGTTTTTTTAAACGTCTTCAGACAAGTCAAAGTCCAGGTTTCTGATCAAATCTAACAATGGCCCTATTATATTTGTCCCAATCTTCATTTTTATTACTTACCCTTGTGCTCTTCTTATTGCAACATGTGTTCTGTGAGAACGGCTGACCTGAAGGTTGTCCGTGTTTCCATTGTCTGGAAGATATCGGCGTGTTTATGTTTCCCCTCCGCAGCCTTCAACTTTGTGCTTGTTGAAATAACGGGACCTCACACATGCAAGTTATCCAAATACTAAACTGTTGCTGCATTATCAGCAGCTCCCTCCTCATTTTTGGGGGGGCAATACTTGACTCTGAAAACCCTTTCAAACAAAAGTAATGAATATTGATGTGTGTGTTTATATTCACTTTTTTGGAGAGAATAACCAATCGGGGTAACTGTTATATTATATCTTTCACATCCCTCTGAGTCAATTGATTTCCGCACTTAATGTGTTTGTTTGAACAGCAGAAACTAGTCGTATGGAAAGATGTGTGTGTGCGTGAGGCTTCAGAAGTTTAACAACGCAAGACAAGAAAAATGGAGAAAGCTGATGATGAGAAACGAAGGAGACTAATGTGAATGTTCTCATTCATTAGTTGTGTTAGAAGAGCCTTTTCGCTGTCGTCTCACAACTGTCAGAGAAAAACAAGCGTTTGTTTATAGCCGCTTGGCTCTCGATCACTTTCATGTTGTCATATGTTTCCTGCATAGACGGAAAAACGGAGAGAAGGGAGTCAATGGTTTCAGAGTTGAAACAATAATTGAAGACACGTTGGCCCCTTTAGATCTATCAGCCGGGTTATAGTCATAACAGAATCAAGGAATCTGGTCAAATGTAAGGATATAGCCACAGTCTGATTCTCACGTAGTAGTTTGTGGGACTGTTAACACCTTAAGTAAGACATAGGGATGCGCATACATCCTGTTTCTCTACTGAGCACCTGGTGAGTGCTCGTAAGTGGGGTCGGTTGGAGATGAATAGCACTAAAGCAAATTCCCTCCTGTGAACTTTGCTGTTGGCTTTTCCTCGGGAGGATCAGTGAGGGCATTCAAACCGCTCGTCAGTTTCAGCCCCGTAAATATCTTAAGTCGTGGTTGACAGACGTTACAATTGCTGTAAAACTTCAGTCGAGCATGTCATTGATCAGGGGATTAAAATGTCAACTCGAACTGCATCGCTGTTAAAACCAATCACTTTGTATTTCTGCGCCATATTGATACAAAACTTCACACCTGAGCTATCAGTGTCAGAACGGTGCAGGGGGGCTTTTCATCAACTCCTTTCATCGCCTCAGACAAGAGATTAGTCTGTTTC
Source organism: Limanda limanda (assembly GCF_963576545.1). NCBI lineage: Eukaryota > Metazoa > Chordata > Actinopteri > Pleuronectiformes > Pleuronectidae > Limanda > Limanda limanda. Next base: position 8,780,770 of record NC_083637.1, read on the forward strand.
AACTGATGTAATACCTCCAATGCCTCTTTTACATTGGTGTGGTTGCTAAGCAATACATCCACGTGAGCCGAATCGAGTTTCTGACAACAAACATGGCGACTGTGGAGCAGGCTGTGATAATGTAAATCTTCAGAAAAAGGCCCTTGTGACTGGGCAAAGTAAAAATCATATGTCTTCATCGTTTATTATGATGGTCTAACTTATTGGCTACACGGCCCGCCATGATTTCCAGTGGTACTGCTGAGTTTGGTCTGTTTTTGCTTTAGCTTTCAAATCCACTTGAAATGAACGCAGATTACGAACAGAAGGCTTCGCCCAGTTCCGCACACGTATCTATGATGAGCATAAAGGATCCTCTATAATTCCATATGTGCCCTTTTTAGTTTCCGTCCAAGTTGCAGAATCTACCCGTCCTCCACTCTTGTATTTAGCCATTGTCAACTTTTAGGGTTCCCATGTGTCTGCAAGTGCTTTGTTTTCTCAGCTGAAGGCTACAGCCCCCAAATGGCAGTTAAAAAAAAAAAACGTCCCTGCCAGCGAGTGTAAACAGAAATGGCTGTTGTCAATATACTTCTTTGACACGCTTCAGCCGAGGTGCTTTCAATCAAACCCCACATCTGCCTGTTTGGAGACAGCTGGTTTCTGAGCTTGTGTTTTTTCCTCCTGATTTCAGAGATCAGTGGTTGTACAAGTAGTAATGTGACACTCAGGGGATGTGTTGCACATAAAAATGTTTCCCCTCCGAAAGGATGCAGACTTAAGAGTTTGTTTATGTCTTTCAGGTGTTATCCGCACTCAAGAGCTGCTCGATCATGAAACCAAGTCTCACTACTGGCTCACGGTCTACGCCATGGACCGGGGCGTGGTGCCGCACTCCGCCTTCGTGGAGGTGTACATCCAAGTGCAGGACGTCAACGACAATGCACCGCAGACATCAGAGCCCGTCTACTACCCGTCTGTCATGGAGAGCTCGCCGAAGGACGTGTCAATCATCAAGATAAACGCGGTGGATCCGGACGACAAGGCCAGTGATAAACTCACCTACAGGATCACGAGTGGCAACCCCCAGGGATTCTTTGCCATCAACCTCAAGACAGGTGAGATTGCTGTTACTTGTTCTGCTCAGTTCTTTTCCCCTGTATATTGCTTCTTACTTCCTTGCTCTGAGTCACAGACTTGTATTCTCTTTCATTTGTTAAATGTTAACCTTGAAGGTGGCTGCTAGCCTGAGAACAAACTTGAAAGTACGACAAAGAAATCACCTCACATGGCTTAGATTGGAAAGGTGGCCTCTTTCCAGCGCACAGTTTATCTCTCCATAAGTGAAAATAGTCTTTTATCGCTCTTGTCACATCTCTCATCCATTAAAGTAGGGATCAGTCTTACTGATTGATGAATCTAAATGATAAACACGTTCCAGCCTTATCTAAAGACGCCGACTGCTTTGAAGGTCATACATGTGGGAAAAAGATTGTCCTACAAATTAAATTATCCTCTGTGACTCAGGGCGAGGTTTTGAGATATATACTATAGTGTGCTGCTGACAAAGTGGTGGGCTTCTTCCGAGGTTCCTGTTTCCTTTCCTGTGAAGAGGAAGAGCAGTGTGAACATCATATTTTAACCCAGGACAGGAGTGGGTTGAGCCTACAGGGTTTTTTTCCACTCTAACACTCTAAAGTGTGTTCTCATATGCGTTCTCTGGAGATGGTGTGATGATTAATATTTCATTGGGCTCTTTAAAGTTGCTGGAGCAGGCTATGTTTAGGTGAATAGCAGGAAGAAAAAACTTAATAGGTGCAAAGTGAAGCTCCGTGTAGAGATAGAGCTACTTTGTAAATGTACAGATTTATTCTTGTTTGGCAGTTAAATTTACTTCACTGAAGAACTAATATGAAAATATAAAATACATTTTTTTAAGTGGGAATTTAAGTTGCTTATCATTTTTTACTTACATCGACTACAGGAGTAATATGAGCTCTTTAAACTCTGCATCTAGCTCTTGAAATTGTTTTTCTTTCCTACCTAGCTTACACACCGGTCTCTTATTGCTTTAAATGCAAGTGCTCATTAAACTGAAATGAGGAATGGGTAGTGAAGCAGTTGCTCCAATTTGTCCTCCCTGACGTGTGTGGTCCTGTTTCCCGAGGTAGTCACATCAACAAACCGGAGTTATTTTTGTTGGAAGTTGCAATGTGAAATTTTCTGACCAAATAAGGATTCATCATGCAGCACGCCTCCCAAACAAGCCCCGGAGTAAATTTGGGCTCTTCCCAATGTGCAGGGAAAGAAAGAAAGAAAGAAAGAAAGAGAAAGAAAAACAAATGACGGAGAAAAAGGGGGAACCTTAGGTTGTTGTTTTGTCTGCAGGCACGACAAGCTCAACTTACATATGCTGATAACAAGTGTGGGATGCTGGAAATGAAAAAAAGGAGAGTGCTGGGAGATTTAATATTTATCTTCTTGCAAAGCAGTCATGTATAACGCTGTTCCACAGGCAGACCCTGAGCTGAGGAGAAAATATCTTTGCAATTATTTGTGTCTCCTAGATATAAATATATAAATATATGTATTGCCCTTGTGTGGAGGAGTAACCTGTGATAATACAGAACCAGAGCTGGAAAAGAAACGTTTAATACTTTCAAACTAAATGGTGTTGTATGCTGGTTTTTCATTTTGCTGCAAGACTGCGTGTTTATCCCTTCTCCCTCAAAAGGACGGCATTCTATGTTGATGAATTCTTCATAAATTATACCACCATAAATGCCCATGATAAGTTTACACCGCATCACTTATTCAGTAGTTGAAGGAAGTCTTCTCAGCTAACATATCTGGAGGAAATATTTCCTTCTACCGGGATTACTGAGTATTTATGAAGCTTATGGTCAAGTCCACTGTGGGCACGAGCTCTGTACAGTATCTTTACATGGTTCCCTTTTAAAACATGTCAGAAGAGCTGCCTGGAGAAAAACGAAGAGGCTGGCAGTACAGAGGACACTGAAGCACGAGGATAAGACTCATTCATGCATATCAAAGCATGTTAAAACTTTTATCAGTGGGACACCAGAGCCCCTTGTGTCAGGTTCAACAGAGGGGTTTGAGCAAGGAAAGCTTCATTAAATCACTGCTCTGATGCTTTGTTTTTTTTTCTTCTTCTTCTTCTTTGTTTTTGAAGATTGTGGCCGCGGGTGGACGTAGAGAAGTAGGTGGGGGGGAGAAAGCGAGGAGAACAAGAGGAAACAGTGATTTATGCCCAGAGACAGATAAAAAGGCAGCAGCATTCAGAACTGGACATTTTATTCCAAAGAATTAAGAATTTATATGAACTATTCTATATTTCTGCAAATCTGTGGCATTAAACTAGAGCAAAACGAGCCCAATATCTCTGCACATTATCAACTCAATATGACTTTCACCCGCATATTACAGGTTTTTGAAAATGTTTAAATTTACAACATGCAAGCCCCGTAATTACATGTTCTAAAATTGCATTTGGAAGACTGGGCCCTGTCTTGGCATATCTACAAAGCTCTGCACAGGGTTGGGAAGAAGGAAAATACGTTAAGGCCTGTGTTTTGTGTGCGGGTTCTGGGACTTCGTAGGGCATGTGTTCCAAGCTAACTAACTAGCCCTCCATCATGGGCTATGGCCTTGTGCTGCCGTCCAAGTGTCCCGTCAAGGCTGAAACACATTTGAAGGTTTTGCTTTTACGCCTTGGGTGGCGTTGGTTACCCTTTTCCCCACACAGACGCTCGGTGGCTTAGCAGAGCCCAGCATGAAAGGCTCAGACATAGTGTATTTCTGCCAAGTAAACACGTCCTGCTGTTTTGGCTGTCCTGACTTAGGTTTGTCATTAAAAGTGCAAGACCAGCTCTTCTCTATCGGAGACGTCCAGCAGACTTCCAGTCCCTGCTTTCTGAAGGGAATGGAAGAGGGATATGCGGTGAAAATTGTGCCAGTCAGCTGCGCATGAGTGATGTTTTCTAAATCAGCAAAGGATCGGTGGAGATGAGAAATGCTGTTCAGGTCTGTAATTCTAAAAGATAAAATCCAATGCTCCGTTGTCTGGCGGCACATATCTCATCCCACCCACAGACACGGCCGCCGTTGTTCCAGCCTCCTTCAGGCGCCTTCATTTGGCAGCTCAAGTGAATTACATTTTCTGGATAAAGACCCACACGCTTGGTGTTAACAGGTCACGGCAGGATACGAGACGGATACTTTGCCGTGCTTTGTTAAATGTCCTTTGGTTGTATTGTAGAGTAATCAAAGGTTGTCTATTGCTGAGGTGTAAATTCAGCAAAGCTGGATTTTCTCCTGAGACAGACGGCCCACTGGCTGTCTAGTTTTATTTTCTGTTTTATAAAGGAGTTGTCAGCCCTCTGAGCTGGTTCGTCTGGGATTGTTGACATGAGTTACCAACCTTTTCTATGGGAGAGAGAGAGAGAGAGAGAGAGGGAGAGCTGTGTTCATTACCCAGTGAATCACTCTCTCTCTCTCTCTCCTCTCAGAAATGCTGTGCTATGACTTAGTGGACTTTGAACGGCACTCTTACGGCACGCGCGTGTGGACCGGGAAACCAAGCAGAACATGTCGTCAGAAGACCAACGCACACACACACACACACACACACACACACACACACACAGGAAGTTTTTCTACCTTTGCCAAGTGAGAGCGAGAGAGAGAGAGAGAGAACTGGGACAAAGATCACGCTACAATCACGAGCCGTTTCGCTTATCTCGCTGCATTAACCTACCTCCTGCTAAACCTATGCTGCTTTCCACAAGTAGTATTTCACATAATCGCCCCAGTGTTATCTGTTGACATGTTACAAAACATTATCATCAGTGTATGTTGACCTGACACCGGAGATTTCTGCTCAGAGCACTTAAAGCCTGTTGAAACCTCCACCCTATAATAACGGCGCCTATCTGTGTTCGTCACCAGACAGTCGTCTGGTCATACCTGACAAGAGTCTGCCTTTAATAGGACATGGCTGTCTTTGCCTGATTGTGTTTGCCTTTAAATGGCAGCTTTCATTCCAGTGGTTAAACTCAAATTGAGAAAGATACACCCAGCTGAACTTTGACGGCGTACAGAACAATTCGAGCCCCATCCTTTTTTCTCCACCTGAAGCCAGCAGCTCACTGTCACCAATTGAAAAGGAATGCCATGGGTAATGCTTTGGCGAGGTTTGATACCTTCGTGCATTTGTCATCCCGAGCTGGAATGAAAAGGTAAGGGAAAAAACAGCCGCTGGGATTTGCAGCTGCGAATCATCCACTTTTCGAGGTGCTCATATCAACTATCCTTTCCTTTTTAAAGAGAGAAAACACTTACACACACACACCGGTGTTATCAGCGGTTTACGGATGCCCCAACGACTATCGGGGGAAGTGAGATAGGAAATGGATACTTCCAACAACTACTTGATGTTTCCGGTGATTTGGGGTCTGAGCAATTGTCGCAGCTCTGAAAAGAGATTGTGAGAAGAAAATGTGGAAATGAAAAATGGCCTTTACCCCTTTTAGAACTACAAAGAGCGGTCATGGTGGCTTAGTTGGCAGAGATTCAGCTCAACCCGTGATTCTGTAGAAGAAATTCGACCTGGGACCTTTGGGGCATTATATCTTTTTCAACACAGGGCATTCATTCTCTTTATTATACGTTTCTATTGAATCAGGACTGATTTTGATCATCTTGATTTTCCTGATATTCCCAAAACGCGGAAGGAAACTTAAGTAAATATTTACCCGACACTTCACAGTAGAACGGATTCATTCGGTGCAAAGGGAAACTTGACAGATTAATGTGTGAAAGCCAAACCATTAACTGACCAACCTCATTGCCTCAAAGCAAGAATAATGAGAAGTCTTGACCTAGTAAGTTATGTTCATTCTGTGGAAAATGAAAGATGATAATCATAACAACACAGATCAAGGGACACCTTTTAATTAGCATTTTGACTGGATCATTTTCCGGGCCGTATTTGAATGGCAGTGTTTACAGAAACCCTGGACAAGGCCGCGTATTGACAGATCCCTCAGAACAGAGATGCATAGTCTCACTGTCACGGGGGGGAGTGAGTTAAAACTGTAGCTGACATGCAGCCCAGACAGCTGAGCAGATTAAACATGTTTCCAAACGTTAAGCTATCACCACACAGCGCAGTTACAATGTTCGGTGTTTTAATTTGTACGTCTTATCACTTAAAACGTTCATCCCAAGAGTCGGCGGGGAAGTCCTCTTAGGACCCCCTCTGTTAAATGGACCAAGGCAATCCGGTTGGTGCATGACAAATTGCCATTAGGATGATCTCTTCCACTCAAGTGAAGCATACAAGCAACCACTTTAGATGTGGAAGGTCTATTGTATGTATGCACTGTAAACTGCTGGTCGTGCAAAATTAAAGGGCACAATCCTTCAATGTTGTCCTAAGTAGGTTGTTGGCAATAGCCCCATGCGTCTGGACAAATACCATGTACAAGTCTGGTCTTATCAGGAGGTTGTCGTTCTGAAATATTGAATTCTAGAAGCTTAGTGACTTAGTGATGTCATAACACAAGTCCGATCTTCTCTGTTTTCTCTTCCATTAACCCCCCTTGCTAGCATTGTATTCTTTGGGTTGTACATTGTTTTATTGAGCTACAGACGAGCTGCAAAACGGAGTTTCCATTCAGGCCTTTAAACAGAAGAAGGTGTGCCGTATAAACATTTACCAAAGGACTTCATCACCACACAAAAATTCAGCTTGTGCATATGTGAGTTCTACGGGTAGATTTTGTATTAATTGGCTGCCTGTTCCAGAGCTCGGTAATTAATCTCTTAAAAACGTTTACACTCATTAGTGAGTGTTTGATTGTCAGAGGGGGAGGAGTCTAACCTGCAAATTAAGTCAAAAGAGAAAACAACAATGGGACTGAGATAGTTTTACATATCTGTGAATTTGACAGATACCAAATTTAATACTTAGAAATCCCCCAATTCTGTGAAGGAGAAGAGAAAGTTCAAGTCAAATGCTCTAGAAGCAAACAGTCCAGCCACACTCTAAAAATTTTTGATATATCTGTCATGTCAATCTTGCACAACTCCAGGATTGTATGTGTACATAACATACACTTCATAAACATATTAATCAAACCTACCACCAGCTTCCAAACAGCCCATCCATTCACACAACACCACATAACATTTACTTTCACCAGCACTCGGGAACCCGACTCCCCTGTAGCCCCGATCCTTCCATGACGTCGTTGTCTTTTCAGATTACAAATAATCCTTGCAGCTGTGCGGCGGTGAGACATCTCAATCCCAGTGTAAACAACGCTCCCCCCCCCAGTGCCTTTTTACTCATTTTTTACAAAGAACTTCAGATTGTGCGAGAGTGTTTGCGTTGGCTTATACGGCCTCTCTTTGTTGCATCTGTCAAATTCTGTGTGTTTGAGGCGACAGAACCTGATGTTCATTGGAATATTAGTAAATGGGATCGACCAGTAGCTTGTGCAGAGCTGGAGTTTGGCGGCTGTTATAAAGAAAGCAACTTTGAAGTGCTAGTCCCTAAAAAACTCCCAGAGTCCTTTTGATTTTGGAGGACCACAGTTTACATATGACAGTGTCGATGGCACCACGAGCAGTGAAAACAACCTCTGTTCACAGTTTTGTCTTAGGCCAAAGCAACAAACACTGAAATCATAATGAAGCTGAGAATATTGCTGTAGTTGTCAGGGCTTGAACATGGGATTTTTTGGAATAAGAAATGTTGCGGCCCATGTTCCACATTCTCGTCACTCCAGAGAAATGCCAAGTTTTGAATAATGAATTTTCATGGCCTGCTGTCATCCCTCAAGGTCTTCAGAACTGCTCCAACCGCTGCGGACACCCAGCACATTCCCGATAGTCTGGAGTCACAGCTAAATGTGTGTCACATAAATTTGTGTACCACTCTCTAGACGGCTAATCACAGCAGCAAAAGCCCGGGTATGAATAAGCCCCAACAATGTCCTAGACTTCTTAACTCCCCCCAGGCCTCCATTTTGGAGCAGTGGTTGTAGAGCTCAAGGACATGCTCGAGAGTGCCACTGCTGCTTTGCTGTTGTTTTTCTCCCCCTCTCAAAACAGCATGGCTATAATTACTGTCGGCCCAGCGCGGCCCACGCCTAAGCATGGCTTCTCTATGTGTGTGTATGTGTGTGTGTGTGTGTTGTGACAAGAGCTGTGGGTTGGAAGTGCAGACTTCACTGGCGAGCTCTGGCTCACCAACCAATCATTTTACACATAGTTAGCGTTTAGGGTAGAGATAGAGAGGTATGCGCCATTTATCGTCCTGAACGCTAATGCCAGCGAAGACTGTTCCTGGTGAGCAAGCAGCCGAGCAGGATGAGTTTAAATTAGATTTTTAGTTCTTTGCAAGTTTAAGTTATTTATTTTTTTGAAAACAAGTCACTTCTCTGAGAGTAACTCCAGTGCCAGGATATTAGAGAGGGAGGCAAGTCCTGTGGTCCGAGATCTGGCAGTGAGCCGGCAGCGCCTCGGACAGAAATGGAACAGAGGCAAACAAAAGCAGTTTAATCCACAACATGTCTCGTGGATCAAAAATAACTAAAACTCACCGACAGTCAGTGCAACTTATTTTTGTGTTTCAGATGTTTCCTTCTCAGACGTGTTTACATCTTGAGGCAGATGCTTGTTTCATGCTCCATAGAACAAACTCTAAAATACTTAAATGTTAAAGATGGAGAAGAGAGGGAGAGAACCAGAGAGAGAACTAAAACTGAGCTTGTGGTTTAGACAAAAACACAGCGTGGCCATGACCCAAACTATTTAGCTGACTGTTGCAGAATTTAAATAACCTCATGGTTGAATTGAGCAGTTTAATCAGCAACTACTTTGAGTGTCTAAGGTAGTTTTATTAGAGGGAAATGCGAGGGAAATAAGGAGGGAAGTTAAAGTAGAGCGCACACCACTGCCAAAGCCCGACAGTCCCCTTATGAAACCACAGTTAAATCTGCCAGATCCGGATTTATTCTTGGTTCTGCACAAAATTGCACACACTCCTCAATATCAGTCCCCTTAACATGTGTGATTTTTCTCCCTCAAGAAACCATGAATTATTCCCTGGGAAATTGGTGAGAATGTCACAGAGTCCACAAACCCACAATATTAAAGAAAGTGAAAAATGGGTTATTCTTTGGCCCATGTCCCATCCTCCCTCCAAGTTCCATGGAAATCAGTGCAGTGGTTTTTGATGAACCAACAGTTGGTGGAAAACACAAGATCCTTTTGTAGAGATAATTAATGGACCATGAAATAACTGATTAGTTAACATCCTGGCACTATTCAGTTCATCTATTGTGAAACACTGGACTGGAAACAGGAACCTGAGAGAGACTGAAGGATTAAAATCAGGTTACTCGTTATATGACAGGATTGCCTGCTGCATTAGAGATGTGTATTCAGAACACATGTTGGCAGGATTCAGCGCCACCCTGGTGTGAGAAGGTCAGCACCCCGCCAAAGGCACAACAGTGTCTGGAAGGAGTCTTTACCGCTCATCTTTCCGATTGTATCAACACTGGTCACTGAAATTGCAGCAGGAAACAGTTCATGAAATCGGAGCCTGTTCTCCACCGGAGGGTTGCTAGGAACTGTTTGGCCTTTTTCACAGTTCAACAAGTTAACCACAAAAGTTTTCAGTTTAGCTTGTTTTTTAATATAAGAAATGGAAACTACACTTCCCTTTTTAAGATTGGAGGTTGAGAAATCAATAAAAAAAAGGTGCATCCACGTTATTGAAGAACTGTTACACTTCTTTGCTTATATTTACATTTGGCTATATAGTTGCTTATTATTATACTTGTATATTTCCTTTTTTTAATCTTTATAAATGGCATAATTTGATCTGAGGACGAAGTTTGACGAATTCCGACGACTAAGCTCTTGAACCTAGAAACAGAGAAAGATGACACCTGAGCCGAGCTGCATTGAACATGCTCGTGCATACTCAGACAAATATCAATGTGCAAATGATGTTTGCAAAAGACGCCTTTCCATACGAGGCAGAGCTTAGTCCACATCTCTATTCTCCAGAGTGGGATTGGGATTAAGGCCAGCTGTTTGGTGATTTTGATCAGTTTTGCCATGCGATTCCTCTGCTGCACGGAGACGGTGCTGTTTACATTGCGAGCGGTGTATATGTTATTAAACCCAGCCGAGCTTTGATTAGGCAGCTGAATTGCAGAGGAATTATAAATCAGACACCCACTATGGTTAATGCCGTCGTCTGTATTCTGCTCTATAATACATGTGCCGTGAGGAGAGTTACCTAACGCACAGGGGAGCTGGCAAACATTATCGTCCATCAGCTCCTGCCCGGCTTAAGCACATGAATAATTAGTCAGCGTGGTCTATTATGATGTGACACAGCAGAACTATTAGCTTTGATGGGGATAATCAACAGCCCGCTCGCTCATGTCACCCATGCTGATTCCCCTGCTAACTTTTTAGCGGACGTCATGTAACATGCAAAGAGGAATTCCTGCAGCTAGTATGAATTTAATTTGTTGTTGGAGGTCTAAGTGATGAGGTGCATGCAACAGTACTGGGAAATGGGCTGGAGGCAGGTTTTTTCTTTGTGTTAACTCTACACGGTCATAAAACAGCTCCCACTGAGGGACAAATCTGAATTAACATTTCATTTGTTGCTCATCAATAGACCGGGCATGTTAGGCAAGCAGAGCAAAAAACACGGGTCACAGGAAATGCTTTGTGCTCTTTTATTTCTCGATTTCAGATATTAGTAGGTCTTTGCAGCTCACTGCGAAGATTAAATAAAGCCTCAGTAGGATGCGATAAAAAAAACAGCGGAGCAACAGCGCTGCACTTATGCGCCACAATTGCAGTGCTGAGGGACGCCTATTTCAGTACATGTAAGTTGTGGCCTGCTATTCTTGATGCGAGCATATGTGCCATTGATTGGTTTGGGTTTCGGAAATCCTTTGCTTTATGCTAATCAGGCGCAGTGTGGCAGGCCGTCGGCTCCGATGCGGTGGAAGCTGGCATGTCTACACTCGGTGTCTCTGCAAAGTTGCAATTACTCTGGGAGTGAGAACAGAACGCTGGGTATAATGTAGCTCTGTCGCAACATCTTCTCTTCCCCTTGTTTGTGACTTTGATTCAAATTAGCCAAGAACTTCAGCTTGTTTTATTTTTAGTGTTTTTTCTTTCTTTATTTTTCTTTATTTTTTGCAGCCTGGCTTATCAAAGTAAACTCCGTTCGACTGATTTAACCCAACATCAGTCAGTCCCTTTTTTCGTTGAAATGAATGATAGAGCTCAAAAAAGACCCTTGAAACACTTCAGCTAGCGGCGGGATCTTTCCTTTGGTTTCCTTTCCTCTGGTGTAAAAAAGGGCTCTGCGGACTGCGGGGCGGTTTCTGACCGGCTCGTCTGTTTAGTCAGCTTGTGGAAGAACTAAAAGCAGGGTGTCAGGGCCGTGCTGCTGTTTGGGCACTATTTGCAGACCTTTGTGATATTTCACATATGTCAGGCAGTGTGGTGGGTCTGTCTGGCAACGGGATTGACTGAAAACAGGGAAGGCCCCATGGGGACGGCCCCTCCCCCCCCAGCTGCAGAGTCTTAACTCATGGGTGACTGATGAGATAACCAGCAGGGCTCAGTTTATGTCACCCAACAGTGAGTGGGGGGATTTCTTTTCGAAAGGGTTTTTTATTAATGACATGTTGGTTCTCCTCCCTTTTTAAAGTGAAGTCAGTGTTTGCTGAAAATGTCTCTTTGGTTTTTGTTCTTGAAAGGAAGAGAACATTTGTTTTTGCTGCCTGTTTTATTTGAACTACAATGGCCCCAGTTATAGCATCAAAGTGGTTATAGTTTAAACTGTTTTAGTTTTTTTATTACTTATTACTTTAAGCTATGTAAAAACTACTGGATGGATCACCAGGAAAACTTGGTGGAAGGATGTGGTCTGGGTCGGGGACAAACCCGTAAAATGTTGGTGTGGATCCGAATCAGGCGGCAGATCAAGGGAAATATTTGATGCTTATTGTGAATGTCATAAATAATACAGATAAAAATCTGTCATATTCAGGTGAACGATATCTTTGGGTGTGTGTGTGTAATTTGGTTTGGCTTCAATGAATTGATGCATCATTTATAGTTTTGATTGAGCTTTTATGATCGCTCCTATAAAACAAAGCGATATGAACGTGATATCACTCGGCTGTTGCTTTATATCATTTCAATTTTACGACTGTCTTGTTAATTATTCTCATCGTCTGTCGCCAACAGGTCTGGTTTCAACCACGTCAAGGAAACTGGACAGGGAACAACAAGACGAGCACATTCTCGAGGTGAGTTACATGTTTTGGCCGAGTGTCACGTCTACAGGAGAAAAAACGTAATTGTAAAACTGAACATGTGTGGAAATTAATTAGTATCTTGTCGATCAGAAACCGACAAGGTCAACTTCTCAGTGTTTTGATCTAAGTTGGCGTTGGCTGAGTTCCACACGTTGCCAACAGAGACGAGTCTTCTTGTGCAAGTGTCCTTTTCGTGGATAATTTCTCCTTGTACTGATTTCCGGCCGGGGGAGGAGGGGGAGAGGTGGGAGAGGTGGGAGGCGCGCGGCAGAGCCCGGTGACTGTTCCTTTGTTCTGTCCCACTGTTCCGTCTCTTGGATGGAGCAAGCTGGGACAGGAAACCAACAGGTCAACGTCTAAACTTGTGGGTTTTAATTGCTCTGTTCTCTCCCGATGCCTCCCTCCCTCTCACCGCAGAACTCGAGACTCATAACAAGGTGTTTTAATCGTGTTTCCGGGGCTGACAGGGAGCAGATTGGACGCCTTTTAATTACTGTTAGAAGTTACACAATTCAGTGATCACCGGGTGACGCTAAACGCTGGTGCATATGGTGCTGGAGTAGTGTTGGATTTCATACCCGGGACTGATCTCATTTAATTACAGGACTGAGTAAATGATAGGGACAAATAAGACTGGATTCTTGGAGGGAAATATTTAGCTGATGAATTAAAATTGAGAAACAAATCTCCGAGGAAAGAATCTACAGTTGATTCTTTGTTCCTCTGCCTGTTGACTTGGTGAAGACTGTTGGATGACAGGGTCAGGAAAAGGTTCCCATGCAAACGACAGAGCTCCCCCATCCAGCGGTTTTGCTGCAGACGTAGAATTGCTACTTCCAACATGTGGCTGAAAGCTGTTGAATTACTGGGTTGGAATTAGTGTCTGATGCAAAGTCGTGGTGTCCTGAGAAAGAGAAGAAACACTCCCACCTCAGCTCGCTTCATGAATGTTGTTCATTTGTCTCATTTGACAAAAAGCCTCCAGACAGACATTAAAATAACCACATTAGACGCTCGGCTCAAACTCTGTTACACTTTAATGTCACGCCACATTCAACACCCCTATTCTTTTCACGCTAATACACTTTCTTTCCTTTGTAGTGTTTCCTACTAGAGCCCACAACGATTAATCAGATACTGTAATTCACGAAGAAATGCAATTTTACAGGGAAAGTAACAAATTAAAAGTTTCACTTGCACATTTGTGCCTAATTTAAAATATGAGTTGGAGGATAATTTAGAGTTAATAGCATTTCTGTGGAATAGAGGGAAAGTAACTGGGGGAACTCAGCCTGAAGAGGCACGTGTAGCTATGGCAACTTGAGAAGTTGGTCACTGGTTCAACGGAATCCAGGAGGAAGTGCTTTATTGGGCTGCACGTTCATAAAGCAGGACAGACCCCTAACCTGACGAGTTTAGAGCTCCCCACACCTCAGCGTATTCTCACTGCAGCAAATTAAAGGATAATCATGACTCAGAAGAAAACGTGTGCGTGCCCATGCCTTCTGTGAGTCGACCGGGGGCTGGCTGAGCAAATCAAATCGAGGTCCGAGCTGGCGTCGAAAGTTTTTGTGCTGGCTTGTTGTAGAAGAAGAAACGAAACATGTGGGGCCATGTGGAACATGTGGAGCAATTAGAGTGGGGGCTGTGTCAGCATTGTTTGCACCAAATGCCAAGAGGAGGTGGAGGGAGCGCAGGGGGGGGGTTTTCAGGCTTTTATGACGGGACGGGTGGGGGTTGGTCGTCCGTCGTGTGCCTGTGTGTGAAATGGAGAGAGAGCTAAAGGCAGAAAGGCAGCGGGGGAATTCGAGAAAAAGGCAAAGCTGCTCCTGGTGGTCTGTGTGGGCTCTAGCGGCAGGATGAGAGGCCTCCGACCCAGGAAGGAGGAGGAGGGGGTGGGTAAATAGCAAAAGTGGGACATGCCGAGACATGCTTGCAAGCCTGGGACTGTGGAGAACACATTATCATGGAGACGCAGAGGTGAATGGTGCCGTTCACATCTGTTGTCTGGAGCCTGTTGTAAAATACAGTTGGCAAGAAGCAAGGAGACACCCCAGACAGGTCGCTCGCCCGGGCCTGTGTCTGACGAAGTTATGAGATCCCACCCTGTCCTCTTTCACAGATTGATCAGCGAACGGGAAAAAACAAGTACAAATCTGCATCGCGAGTTTCAGAGCCCGGGGGCGATTGATTTATTGGCACGAATCACCTCACGGCTGCAATACAAAAACTTACGTGGAATCCATTTTTCCAATAAAGACTTTAAAAGTTGCACCACAGTTTATTACTGCAAAACAATAAACGCGTCATTTCAATAAACGCGTCATTTCCACTGAAATCATAAACATTTTATCCTGCTTCCCAGTTCATTTGACTTATAACTGAATGCATTAAAACCATGTTACTTACATCTGGTTGAATCAGATGAAGCTAAAAGCGTGATATTGAGGAGCTGTGTTCTGTCTCAGTTTGCAGCTCCACAGCCGTTCTGTCCTCATGCAAAGAGACAACCCCCCCCCCCCCCCCCCCCGGTGCAACTTGTCTGCCTTTTGTGCAGTTTCCCTAATTATCAAACAAAGGCTCCTGGTGAAATGTGTTCCAAAGAGAGGCATATAGTGATGGATAGCTCGGGAGATATAGTGCACACTCGCTCGCCCTAAATACTGTATATTTGGCTTTAAAAACAAACTGTGAAAATGTTCATTACAAAGCAGAAAATCCTCATTACAAAGCTCAGGATGGGAACCAACAAATCCTCCCTGAGAGACACATTCAGGCTCCTTGTCATCCCCGTTTAATTAATTCTGCTCATGTGAATCGCACGGACAGCTGCAGACACTGCGAGAAACACAAAAACACATTATTTTAGTAATTGAGACGATGGCACCAAATGCTGTGTGCCTGGCCCCGGACTGCTGACTGCTCCTGGTGAAGCACTTAGCAGATGGTTTTAAATGACTGCGGCGCTGCGCAAGACACACAACCTTCTCCAGGACACAACGAGCATTGTGTTTGTGTGGGTCAGCGTGTGGCTCTTTGCTTTTGATTAAACTCCTCAGACTGTGCAGTGAAATGTCCGAAGACACAGCGGAGGGTTGAGTCGAGGCGCGGATCTCAAAGCCTCAGCCCCCGCCGCCAGTAACTTTTGATGTCGGAAACTTAAATTAAGGCTTCATGAATGATGCAGTTGTGCGACACTGTCTTTTCATACCGGCTCCCTGGTGTATCGTCGAGGGCAGAAAGTCTTGATGTTTATTAGCAGGGCAAAGTCATTTCTTTTGCTGGTGTGTCAGACTGCGGCAGAGTCAGTGCAGCTGGCGAGAGCTGGATGAAGTCGTGCAGCTAATTAAAAATAATTATCTCTGGTGGGTTGTTCATGTATCAGCCATATATAATTATATATACAATATATAACGTACTGTTATCGTGATCACAGGAAAACATATCTCAGATGAGGAATGTTTTCAAGTGAAACAAATCTTGTTAATCTGAAGACGCCGACTACAGGCTGTTACTCCTCTGGGGCAACGGAGGGTCTTCATTTGCTGCAGTTACAGAAATAATATTTAACATTTACTCTCATCTCTTGGATAAGTAGGGTTGGGTACCAAATCAGACATGGACAGGACCTACGGGACCTTCTGAGCCAAATCGCAGCGAGGATTACGATTCCTTCATACAGTGACTTTGAACTGAAATAGTTTCCCTGCTTACATGTAACATAAACATTGCAGCATTTGCCTAGTTAACATTACACCTCAATCTAGTAGCTACATTAAACTTCAGTGCACATCAACATAATGCTAAAGCTAAACGGTATTTCACATGAAAGAACTGAAACTGTTTTAAATAGGTTAGGTTTTTGTTCAGTTTTTGACTTTTCCACTTTGTTTACATTTGTATAGTTGTGTTAAATGTAGTTGACACTGTTTGCAGTTAAAGGCACATTTATGCATAAAATTGCTTTATGAAGTTATTATTATCATGTGGCCTAATAAAACCGTGACCAGGGAGATTGAAAGCTCACATCCAACCAGTCAGAAGCGGTTTGAACTGAACAATCCCACAAGGAAGGGACTCAAATCTCTGTTATTAAAGTCCTGCATGATCCCTCTTTCTCTTTAGCTGAAAATTCTGTTCTTAAATCGGATTAATCTTGTTTTTTGTTTTTTTAATGCTGGAGAATTTGCCTGATAAAACTCAGGGATTTGTAGTTCTGAAGTCCCTTCTTTACGACTTCAATGCATTTTTATGTGTGAACTCTCCTGTTTGAGCACTTTATGATTAAATGTTTGACTATATGAGAACATCAACCCTCAGACTTCAGATTATTAGGCTAAAAAATGTAAAGACAACAACTTGTCTCCGGCAGCAGTGCTGTATATCCGCCTGTTAGTGGTGTGTGTTTGTTTTGTTAAGTAGTGTGTGTATTTGAGAAGACCCCCTGACAGCAACTCTCAAAGGGAAGTGCCCAAGTTAACTTGCTGAGAAAGAAGAGGAATGAAAGGATGATGAAGGCGAAAAAAACGCGCTTCCCCCCTTTTGCCTCTTTTCTTTGATTAATTTCAGGCTTTGGAATGTGAATTTCTAACTGGGTGTCTTGATCTGTACAATTCCCAGGGTAGTTTTATATAATGTTGAATGTTTAGTGATCTTTCTGGCTTTATTCACGGCCTCCTATTCCATAACTCAAACATCATAACTATTCAGGGGAGTTTTTACTGTATTTGTATCTTTAGGCAGGGAAATTAGAAGTAATATTCATTAATATTTCTGATATCAATATGCATTTTGAATAAACTGCTCAAGTTGTTTTCAGTCCCAAGCGCCTGAGGGTTATATATATCTCCGTCCTGAAACTTTTAATCTCTCGTCCCAGGTCACCATCACCGACCAGGGCGTTCCCGCTAAGTCCACCACGGTCCGTGTCATCGTCCGAGTCCTTGACGAGAACGACAACCGGCCACTGTTCCTGGAGAAGATCTACAAGATCCAGCTTCCTGAGCGGGAGAGGCCGGAGAGGGAGAGAAACACGAAGAGAGACCCGGTGTATCGGGTCATCGCTTCGGACCGCGACGAGGGGCCGAACGCTGAAATCTCCTACAGCATCGAGGAAGGAGACGAACACGGGAAGTTCTTTATTGAGCCCAAGACCGGCCTGGTGTCTTCCAAGAAGTTCTCTTCTGCCGGAGAATACGACATCCTTACCGTGAGTACCCCAGCCCCATCCTGAATCCTGTCGTCGGCCTGGTAGTCTCTCACTGAGCAGTAAAACTTAACAACAGATGCTTGTTTATTACACTCCCCCACCCTCCCATCCTTTCTAGCTCCCTTTGTTTTGTGCGTTTATGCTTGAAATACAGTTGTAAAAAATCTGTGTATCAGAGACAAAAAGCTAATTGGTGTAGAAAGTTGTTTGCAAAAGCATCAACTTAAAATTTTGGGGCACAAGCCAAAACATTTACGTTCTAACAAACAGCCTCTCCGGAAACTTTGAGGAAACTTTCCAGTGCATGTCTGAAAGCAGCTTAACTACAGTGTCTACATAGACATGAATGGAAACTTCAACACCACCGGTTGATGGTGGTAAACATCCTTGATTCAGTAATTCTAGTTTGAGGAGAATCTTTGGATTACACTTGTGTTATATGTGTGAAAATCGATGTTCTGTCAAACTTCCACGAGGATGTTACTCCGAGTTTAGTTATTTCAGTTGGCTGTGAAAACCGCAGTGATACCTGAAGTGATTTTATCCAGATATAAGCTTCTACAAGTTGTGTCTAGTGCTGCTCGAAGACACGGCTCACTCTCTCTCTCTCCACAGTTTACTGTAATTGAAGTCCTGACAAAAGGTGGACTCACAAAAGAACTGCATTACAAAAGGTGTTTTGTTCTCCTGAATACAAGGTTTTCTTGCCATGTGGACGGCTCAGGGAACGGAAATGCTTTTACGATTTAAACACAGCCCGTTCTGTGGATTTGTGCCACTAATCAGTGCCTCTATTTATGCCTCCAGTGGGCTTTAGCTTTAATATGGTCTATTGTTGCATTGTACTTGCACAGCATTAACCATCAACCCGCACAACTAAACTTTCCAGTGTATTTACTTCTGAGAAGATCCAGGCAGAGGATCGGCTAGCGAGCTGTGCAGGAACTCATTTGCAACCGAACAAGAAAAAAAGTTGCGTAATCCTGTGTAACACTTTCATTCTCTGCCTCTCTCTCTCTCTCTCTCTCTCTCAGATTAAAGCTGTCGACAATGGCCGCCCTCAGAAATCCTCCACTTGTCGCCTGCACATCGAGTGGATCCCGAAACCAGTGGTGTCGGCCGACGCAGCCCCCCTGGTCTTTGAGGAGTCCCCCTTCACTTTCTCTGTGATGGAGAGCGACCCCGTGGCGCACATGGTTGGCGTCGTCGCCACGGAATCCTCTGATGTTCCCGTGTGGTTTGAGATCACAGGTACTGCCTCCCTCGCTCACATCACCGTGTGTGTACGCATGTGCACTGTATAAGCGCTCTGTCGTAGAAAATTACTCTTTAGATAGAGAAACGTTAAAGTGCACTTAAGAACTAACATAGTGTTTGTGTGTGAAATGGCTGCGCAATATGTCAGGTAAAAAACTCTTCAAAACACAAATATATTTCTATGCATTTTAAAATCGTTTTTCGTGGCATCGATGAGTCATCATGTTTCCTGCCTGAAGAAGACAAAGTGCAGTAAATTGATATTTGAGTGAGAAATTGTTTTACCACAAAATAACAATGTACTAGAAATGTATGTATGTGTGA
The DNA here is from genome assembly GCF_963576545.1 of Limanda limanda. NCBI lineage: Eukaryota > Metazoa > Chordata > Actinopteri > Pleuronectiformes > Pleuronectidae > Limanda > Limanda limanda. Next base: position 8,799,934 of record NC_083637.1, read on the forward strand.
AAACTTCCCATAAAGTTGCCACAGATAAGAAGGAAATATAACGATAACTAAAGCTATAATTAAATTGACTTACTGTTTTTCCCCAGCTGTAATCTGTAATTGAGAAGAAGCCATTCTGTTGAATGAACTAGACTTAGGCTCAATCCAATTGTAATGGAGTATAAGGGGAACCCAACTACATTAGCAGAGGAGCAGTAATTAGCTTCTCCCTTTTGGAACCAGATTTCCATTTGGTTGGGATACCTTCAAATCACATGGTTAAATATATAGCATGCTTTTAGGTTTAATTGCAATTGCAAGTTCTTAATTCGCCTAAATCCAAACAAAACAGATACATTAAATAGTTTTTGCCAGTTTTACTGTTTACACAACTGTACCACAAATCCATAGGTCAAAAACTATGCATGTTATCACAACTATCAGGTGCGAGGTCATTTCGAGACAACATATTTTCTTAAAAAGTGTTCAAACTTAATTTGTCCTCTCTTGACTGTATTTCTTTTAGCTCTTTTAGTTTCTATGTGCATGAGAAAACTTAAACTGACTCCTTTCTTCTTCCTCCATTCCCTCCTGTCGTCCCTCTAATCAATGTCTGACTGACACGTCTCTTTTTTTTCTCTTCTCTTCTTCTCTCTCTCCTTGCGTTGCTACCGCCTTTTTCCTCTTTTCTCTGGAATGTTCTGTTTGGTTGGATTTTTGCAAGACGGCATAGAGGACTCTGAGATGTTTTACATCCTTCAGATGGCTTGCGACCACAACTGTACAGCAGAAGGTAGCTGCTGGGATCTCCTAATAGGCTGTGCTGCGTTATGAGATCAACCTACATTGTCTGTTGGCTGTGGTTGAATTGTGTTGTGTCACCACATTGATGTCGTACCACATTGTTGTGCCACATTGTTCCCCTTTAAAACCTGTGACCCGATGCAGATTAACCTGATTCGCGAGTGCCAGGAAAAAACCTCCGCTCCTTAACCTCATGTGAATTAGAGCTCCAGTTTATATCCACTCCCGTACGGTTTATCCTTGAGATTTTAGAATAGCTTCATTCAGTTCATATTGTGCCGTCCCACATTCCCCACTTTGCATTCATGCATGTTCATTCATCTGCTGTCAGGGCTGTATAAATAGCTTTTTGTAATATCTGTTCGTTAGCACAGAAGCAAATGAGTGTCTGTGTCCATCCCAGTCATTCGTATTCAGTCGTCTTTGTACATGAGCACAACTCAGCCATGATTTGTCAATAATCTTTTGTCCTTCCTTGTTTGTTATACAAAAAAAACAACCTATTCCACAGGTGGTAATTATGACAGCCGCTTTGACGTGGGCAAGGCCAGTGGAACCTTGATCGTAGCACGGACCCTGGACGCCGAGCAGAAATCAAATTACAACCTGACGGTGGAAGCCACAGATGGGACACGAACTGTCAGCACCCAGGTAATTGAAACACTAATGAAATGGTTGGAAGCTGATGAGGCAGTCGTCATTGTTCTGTTTTTTCCTCTGTGTGAGACATAACAGGGGGAAATGGACGGGTAACGAGTGAAGCGGCGTCCAAACTCTCCCGGTTGTTTGTCTACGTTTTGTGAATCGAAGCTGTCGTTACTCTCGGCTGGTCTGGAAAGATGGTCGAGATCTTCATGACCTGACTGCTAATTGTATAATGCTGCCGTGAGAGAAAGGGCACGGACATGACATGGTTATACTTTTCTTGTTTTGTCCGGTGCTGTCTGTTGGGTGGGACTCAGTTGTATTTTAACACAACTTTGTAGGTTTTATTTTGGCTTATAAGATTATCAGAAAAAGAGAGAGATGATTTGATTTTGAGAATCAAATCCCCACATTTTGGGGAACTATGCTTATTTGCTTTCGTTGTGAGATTCTATTGAATAAAAATGCTCTGTTCCGATGTAGTATAATCCGCATCAGATCACTTATAAACAAATTATATTTTGTTGTTAAATCTGTACAAAAACCAAAGTGCTAAAATGACAAGTAGTGATTTTACTTTCGGGTTAAGTGCAGGATTATTTTCAGCCTGGTGCAATGGCTTCTGGGTCGGCAGTTGCCTGGTAACCTGATCACCACATCAAGTTCCAAAATACTGTAGAGTGGCAGTTAGGCTGCTTTTTTATCCAGGATAAAGTCTTCATGCTGAACTTACCCTGTCATATCCTGACTGTAGATTCATACAGACAGGAAAGTGGGTTCATAAGAAAGAAAGTGAGCACATACCCTTGAAGAAATAAAGCAGAAACAAATGTCAAATTTCAGTTTTTTCAACCCCATGTTAGCATTAGGTAGTTCCACCCGGTCTTTTCTCTCCCATCTCAGTCCAGCATGTTGAGCTCCAGGAATCTTCCATTGTCTCATTCCTGATGCAGAAGCCTGCTTTGATGATGGTGCCGTCTGGCCGTTTTCCTTTTTTTTCTTTTATTCAAAGTGTGCATTCTTGAGCCCCCCCCCGCCCCTCCGCTGTGTGTCTCGCTGAACCTGTGAACCTACTTTTCTCTGAGAGGAACAGATTGTCTCTGTCGTTTCTGAATGGACCCTGAATAACTGAAGACATTACACCGATGGCAAACGGCACAGTGCAGGAACTAAGATCAGCTGAACGGCAGAACGACTGTAACCTTAGTGCAGAAGAGAATGAAAAGCTTTGAGTGCCGTGAACCATGTGATCCTCTGTGAGCCATTTTGAGGAAGATTAAAAATGACATCCAAAAATCAAAAAAAAAACTAATGCAGAGAGATTATGGATCCAAACGACCTGAACAAGGCCGTTATTCAGGATGTTCATGTTCCACACCGTTTATAAACTAAATAGAAACCTACCAATGGAATGTATGGTACACTCACAACTTAATTTAAATATATTTATATTAAAAAAATGGAATCCTACTTGCATGTGCATCTCGCTCCCCAGCTGATGCCGAAGCTGAAGTGCCATTAAAAAAGCTTTCACGCACACAGATCGTCTCCGGGCTTTGTTCACACGTTCATGCCCTGTCCATGCGATTTTGAACACTTTTACATGGTAGTTTGGGTCATATCAGATGACAGCATTCAAAATGTTTTGTCCTTTGTCCTCAAAGGGGAGCTTCAGAGAACTGTAGCTGGAGAGGAATCTATTTGTTGTCACTCCGTATGAATAAAGCCTTTCATCATCTGGCTGCTGTGCTCCACTGAGCCTTGCATGAAGCGGCGCCTTCGCTGGCATTTCGCAGCTCAACCGCGGCGGCGGCAGCAGCAGCGAGTCCTTTACTTTAGTGCAGAACCTTAAAAACAGCAAACACGAGTTTCTACCGCTCTCTCTCTCCTCTGCAGCCCCCCGGCAACAGACAATTTGAAAGCCCCTCAGCAATGCTGCATGCAGTGACATTTTAAGTCAAATTAATCACATTCAAAGGTTAATTCTCGCTGGGGCTCGGTTCTCAGTGGGACCGGCTGTACTAGCAAGCCTTTCACATTACAGGCAATGGTTTTATTCAGTCTTTCATATAAATAAATACTGAATCACCTTAATTTAGGTTTGTTTACTTTCATTCTTTCTGCATGACTGTGTTATTTTCATTCTGCTTCATGGACAAACTTTTAAAATAGTTATCCAATGCACTGATGACATGACATTTTAATTTTACAGAAATCTTAGACAGAGAAGTAGCCGTTCATCCACCTGTGATACTGTGATGTTTTAAATGGTCAACCTCCCGAACCTTAAAGTAAATGGTGATTCTCTGGAGTGGATATTCAGACCCTTACATTATTTCCATCTGTCGGATTCTGAAAGAAAAGTCTACCGACAACTCCTCGAACTCCTCTATGATCAGCTTCATGAACTCCCTGTCTACAGGCCATCACTGCTCGGTTGAACCTTGACTTCACACAAGAAGTGGGTCAAAGAATTCATAGCTTATCGCCGGCAACACTCAAGTCTTTCTCGCCGCCTGCAGACCTTGAATGTGCATATTTTTTGCTAGTTATTATTAGTGCTGTGACTGATAGGCTCTCTTGCAGATGAGTGCTTGAGTGTGAGATATTATATACCCAGCTGACCACCGTGGGTCAGCTGCTTTCTGTCGAGGGAAGGGATTTACTGAATTTGTATGCTCCATAAACCACATTTAGTGATGTAGGCCAGCTGGCTGGGATACGCCGAGAGTCCAATAGGTGACTGAAAAGAAGCACAGAGCACTAGCAGAGTTTAGAGCAATTACCCCAAATTTGGTTGGCTCGTCATAAATACGTCCCCGAGCGGTTATTGTTATCACAAATTATCTTCCGTGAAAAGAGAATGGTGAAAAACCATTAACTCGTGTTGGCCTCAGTGGTTTTTCATTTGTCGTGTATCGTCTGCAGCCTTCCTTTAACCTTCCTACTTGGTTTATCTGACACAGCGCCAGTTCTGTTGGCCTGCACGTGTGTTTAGGAAAACCTTAACTGTCCCGAGTGCTCAGAATACAGTGCGCTGCGACTTGTTTCAGGAAAGCCCGTCTGATTGTTTTGGCTACCAAGTTGTTTATGCGATAACATTGTTGGGCATTGTCAGCATTTGCTCTGTTAGCGGGGGGTTTAACAAACTGTAAACACGCCACTTGCTGGGAAGAGCACATGTGTTCTGGTGGCATGTCGCCGATAAGGTTTTGAAAATCTTGTGTATTGATTAGGTAGGAAAAGCTATAAAACGAGAGTAAGTCATTTTGAATTTGAAATATTATCTGTGGAGTAATATGTGAGAGAATTGATTATGTTGAGTAATCACCTTTCCTCAAAAAAGCGAAAAGAGAATTTAATTGGAAACCAGAGCACGTTATTGATTGTTATTCAGTTTGGATTTCTTTTTCTTTGTGGACAGTGTGTTATTTACCATTTAAGACAAGTCCTCCGGAGCTGCACTGCAGATGAGATCTCCCTGATCACACGCATGCAGCGCACCTCGGGACAGCTCAGCGTTGGACTCGTCTGTTCTTTTGATGCCGGCTGGCCTATTTTTCTCCCTCCTTAGAGTGTGGATTTCTTCTTCATTTGTTTATCTGTCTTTGTCTTTCTTTCTGATTTCTCCCTCTCTGGTTCTCAAAAGTCTCCTCATTTATTGGCCAGGCATGCAGGGATGATGATTATTATGTTTGGGTAGAATAAAGCGCAAACAAGAGCACTGGACCTCTGTGGGTACTGGGCTGTGTTAATCCTGTTTTGGGAACACGGTCGGGTGTCCGGTGCCAGTGCCCTGCCTTTGCCCAGAATCTGCCACCTGGCAGGGAGGCTTCCTGTCCTACGCACGACACAGGAGGACAATGAGGACAATGAGAGCTCCCGTGTGGCGTGTCCGCGATACCACACAAACGCTTTTTTCGTTATTCAGAAGTAGAGCCTCACTGATATGGAGGCAGATGCTGATTCTGATATTGGGGAGTGAACCTTTTTAGATACTTATATATTAGCCGATGTATATATTTAAGATTAAGTTGCAGTGATTGCTAACATATCATTATCAAACCCTTATAATACAGAAATGTAAGTGGGGCTTGAGATTGTACAACTCAACCACCAACAGAAAAGACAAATATAAGCAAATATATAGAGCTTGAGTTAAGAAAATAGATTGTATACTGAAAAATTAAAAATTAAATATCGGCCAATGACAGCTCAAAATGATATTGATATTTGTGAACGGTCAGTATTAGAAGCCAACAGATATATCGGTCGGCCTCTCTCCAGCCACCACTGTTCTTTTTTGAACATAAACATCATTTATTTCAAATGACAGTGAAAAACTCTTAAGTTGAAATATTTAAATTATTTTAATTGTGTCTGTGTAGTGACATCTAGAGGTGGGTTAGCAGATTGCAACCAACTAAAGAACCCTGCCCTGTACCAAGCGTGGAGTTAAACATATGGTGGCCAGATAACGTAGAAAATGTGTAAGCACTCTGTAGAGCAAACGCATGTTCCGGGCTACTGCACTATGGCGGGCCCCATGAAAGAGGAAGCCCTCCTAAAGAAAACGCAACAGTTTTGCACTAATGAAAACATAAACTTGAAAGAATAGAGCCCCTTACATCCTGCAGGCTGGTCCTTTAAGTCCTGCTTTCCTGTGACTGCAGTGGCGACATCAGTCTGAGAGACCCTGTTCTGTGGGAGGTCCGTGGAAAACAGTCGGCCATTCTGTTGTGTGCTTTCCATTTGGCCGTTGAAACTCCTACGAAGGCGTCTCTGAAGGATCAGCTGATGCAGACGAGGGGTGCCGCATTCCAGCCCGGGCACCTCATAGCTAGGAGCTGTGCCAGCAAGGCAGCTTCATCATGCAGCCCAGACTCCCTCCCACCCTCCTCCTCCTCCTCCTCCTCCTCCATCTCCACCTATATGACATCCTCCCTTGGCCGTTCAGAAGTACTTCAAGCTGTTCAGCTCACAATCTGTTCCCACTCTCCTGTTTCTCATGTTATCTCAGCCCACATTACAAAGACTCTCTTTATGTCTGAGTCGAACGTTCACCTCAGTCACTCACACGTTTTCTCGCCGTCAGTATCAAAGCTGTCTGTTGTATTTTATTTCTCCTGGACCTCCTGGATTCCTTTCATGTGCATTTTATTTCTCAGCCACACATGTGTTTGAGTGTGTGTGTTAAAACCTGTGTCTGCTAAATCTGACCGTCTCCCTTTGCTTCCTTTGGTCTCACTGTCACTTTTCTTTCTTAGTCAGTTTTTTTTTTCTTCTTCAGTACCTCCATCTGTCACGTCTGTGTCTCGGTCCCAATCTTGTTCCCTCCTCAGCGTTCCCAGAGGAAGCCTTATACAAAGACGACAGAGTCTTCCTCTCCACCAGCTTTTCTGCTAGTCGAGCTGTATCATGCTGCTTTGTGATGTTCGGGGGGCAAAGTTCTTTTGAAGTGTTTTAGAGCTTCCTAGCAAAAGGAAAGGCAAGTTTCTGTGCACGTGGGGGATGGGGGCTGAATAGCCTTGTGTGTGTGCTTTCAAAACTCTCAGAAATACTACAGTTTGGAGTAAAAATGGAAACTCTGACCAGGTTCCATTTCTCTCTGCTTCTGGACAGCACTATCAGCCCCTGCCACCTTAGCCGCTATTCACGAGACGTGTTATCTGACACTGGGCAGATTGAGACACACTGGACGGCTTTCTTTGTGTGAGTGCATGTGGGGTAGAGCATATTTTCTGAGCCTGTGTGTTTGGGTGCATGCATGTGCATCTGCGTGTGTAAAATGGGGATTGTGATACGGCGGGGATCTGGTGTTATATGATGTCTAGAGTGACACAAGAGGACATGCATGGGATAAGATGGATTGTCAGGATTTCTGAGGGTGCAACGGGAACCAGAGGCCCGACTCAGGGTTAATGTCTCATTAGAAAAGCGTATTTATTTTACATTACACGTCCTGATTAGCAGCGTGACACGGGTCTCTCATGACACATGACTTGTGTGGCCAACAGCCAGTTTGACAGAGGCATGCAGCTCCCCCTGCAAGAAGACATCTGTGAGCCTCAGCAGCATTGCCAACATCACAGCACACGGCAGATTGTAAATGTTATCAGTCCTGTCAGGTTGAGTCTATATTTGTCTCTGATATAGGCTCACGGTGCTCAATGAACAGTATTATGACAAAAACCAACAGCGGGTTGCTGTGTTGACCAGAGATCTGACAAATCCTGGTCCGCCACCGAGCTGTTAACTGGTCAGAGCTTATGTGACTACAGTCCCCTTCACTCTTCCTGCACCAAACAGCTCGGCTTTGGCCGTTTCCTTGTGGGACATCACCCCCTGGTGTCTGGTATGCAGGTGTCTAATCTGGGCTGATCCCTTTGTTCCCCATGTTTGGCAACGGTAGAAGCCCCTCGCTGGTCTGGGAAGCCGAGATGGCATTCCAGCAGCTCTCCATAATCCTCTGTCGGAAGTCCAGTAGACGAATGGCTGGTGTTGATAAAACATGCTCCCAGTGGAATTTTACAGTTTGGGGATGTTCAATTCTTTGTTGTGTGCATGGGAAGAAGAGCGGCTCACTTTGTGCTGCTCCAAGCAAGAAGCAGAACTTTCTATTGTAGATTTGAGTCGGAAGAGTTGTTGGATTATTTCATCTGCAAAACATGTCACTGAAACATGTCTCATCCTTAAAAGTTACTTTTAGACATGTTATATTTCTGGTTCCACAGTTTACACTTATTTTATGGATCACACATTAACTCTAAATTGAATCGCCTGTACCTAGATGCATTGTCATTCAGTTAAAATATTGTACTTGACATCATATACATTGAACTTGAATACAATTGCGTACAAGAAGAGCCTGGAAAAATTATAATTTCTGCATGAAGACAAAAGGGAATGAGATACGGAAACAAGATGAAACGTGCAGTAACATGTTTTTTAGTGTTTTGGTTTCTATTTTTCATTTACTGGAACATTTCTCCAGTAGATCTAAACTCACACACTATGATTCTGGTAATTATTGGGTTAGAGTATGTAATTCATGTAAAATTAACCCTAAACCTTACAGGAACTTAACCCAGTTTGGGTATCACTGCTGTGCAATTACCCTCTCTATGCTTTTAATGATGAAGGATTTTAAGGATTTAATGACTCGGATAATACTCCTAAATAGTATTCTAACAAAATGTATGGTGTCATTCTCCTATAGGTGCTCATCCGTGTCATCGACACCAACAACCACCGGCCCCAGTTCTCGCAGGAGACGTACTTCGTGAACGTCCCTGAAGACAAACCCACGGGGAGCGAGGTCATGCAGATCAGCGCCACCGACAGAGACGAGAAGAATAAACTAACCTTTACGCTCCTGAGCAGCACCGATCCGTTCAGCCTGAGGAAGTTCAGACTCGACCCGGGAACAGGGACTCTGTACACCGCTGAGCCCCTGGACCACGAGACCATGCATCATCACATCCTTACTGTCATGGTAGGAATCAATGAGAACTGTGTCACAATAGTCTGGTTAGTTCCTCCGTGTGGTTTAATGGGGTTTTGCAAATGTTTGCTTCATTTGATAATGAAACATCCATGAAATTAATTTGGTTTTCTTTCGAAGCGTTCTCAAATATGAATAATTTGTTGCTTTATGACGTTCAGAATATAATTATCCATTGAGGGCTCTCACACTCCTTCTGTTTTTTCTTCCTCCTCTGCCTCTCTCTTTCTAAATATTATTTTCTCTAGGTTCGGGACCAGGACATCCCAGTAAAGAGGAACCTCGTGCGTGTGATCGTCAACGTGGAGGACTCCAATGACAATGCACCCTGGTTTATAGGCGCGCCTTACTCCGGCCGTGTGTTCGAGTCCGCTGCCGTCGGCTCGGCCGTGCTCCAGGTCTCGGCTCTGGACAAAGACAAGGGCCATAACGCCGAGATCGTCTACAGCATCGAATCAGGTACATAAACACGAAGTCGCTGTTCCGCTCCGTCGAGCCACTGTTTCCCCACTTTTCTCCCACAGCAGAAAGCTTTCATTGTAAAAATAATGCAAATGAAATCAGCTCGTAAAAAATGCATGAGTCATGTTGAGTCCTGCTGCCCACGCCATCTCCATCATGAATGGAATATTTTACAAAGACGAGGAGAATATTGAAGACTTTGTGTAGAGGTTCTTCAAATGCGTGGGAGATGAGCACTTTCCCCACCCCCCTCCTCAGAATTTCCCACAATGCTATTCTGCTACAGTAAGCAGTTATATGAGAACAAGACAATTTTGTTTTGAATGCATGCATACTTGATATGGGTTAGGTGACTTATTCTAATTGAACAGTAGCTTGCTCATCAAAAACAACTTCCTGGTACAACTCAGAAAATAAAGTTGTTTGTTTGTCAGCCAGCGGCTTCAGGTTTTGAGGTTGTCTGTCCGTCTGCTTCTTGTCAACAATATCTCCATCTCAGTGTGCAATGATTTCTCTTTTTCTTAAACACATTATTCTTTTGTCTTCTCTATGTCTCACAGGAAATGTTGCAAATTCCTTGGCCATCGACCCTGTTCTTGGAACCATCACAGTCGCCAAAGAGCTTGATCGCCGCAGCCACACCCAATTTGAACTGACTGTTAAGGGGTCTGATAATGGAATACCTGCCCTGTCAGCTACAGCCACTGTACATATTCAGGTCACAGTTTCTGATAATGCAGCTCCCAGATTCACGGAGAAGGAGTTCTCTGCAGAGATCAGTGAATCCGCTCATCCAGGACGTTTTGTGAGCTTGGTCTCAGCTGTCAGCCAGTCGTCCATCTTCTATCAGATAAAAGCCGGCAACATCAACAACGTCTTCAACATAAACCCCAACTCTGGAGTGGTTGTGACCCAGGGGGCTTTAGATTACGAGACCATCTCTCAGTACAGTCTCATCATACAGGGCACCAACATGGCCGGAATCGGCAGCAACACAACACTTCAGATTCATCTAAAGGACGAGAATGACAATGCTCCAATCTTCCGCCAGAGGGAATTCAGAGGAGTGATCAGCGAGTCGGCTCCCGTCAACAGTGTTGTCCTCACCCACGAAAACACGCCTTTCGTCATCCGCGCCTCCGATGCCGACTGTGACCAGAACGCCATGCTCATCTATCAAATCGTCGAACCATTTGCTCACAACTATTTTGCCATCGACTCGAGCACCGGAGCCATCAGGAGCACAACAGCTCTGGATTATGAACAGAGGAGCGTTTTCCACTTCACAGTCCAGGTCCACGATCTGGGAATGCCACGCCTGTTTGCAGAGACGGCGGCCAATGTGACCATTGAAGTCATCGATGTTAACGACTGCCCACCAGTTTTCAGCCAGGAGGTGTATGAGACCACTGTCATAGTGCCAACATACAAAGGGGTGGAAGTCATTCAAGTCAACGCGACAGACTCAGACTCCGGGCCCAACTCTAAACTTCTCTTCTCCATCTCTGAGGGTAACATCGGGGATAAATTTAGGATTGACCCAGTCACAAGCATCATCTCTATTCAGAATGTCACACATTTGAGGAGCCGGTATGAATTAAAGGTCAGAGTGTCAGATGGTAGATTTGCCACTGTTGCAACGGTAAAGATAAATGTGAAAGAAAACAAGGAGAGCAAGCTGACGTTCACCAGGGAGTCCTACAACGCCTTTGTTCCGGAAAACTCACGTGAGAAGAAAACTCTCGCGGTCATTGCCCTTGTGGGGAACCAGGTGAACGAGCCCCTGTTCTTTAAAATTCTGAACCCAGACAGCAGATTTGTAATCAGCCGCACATCTGGAGTAATCTCAACCACTGGAATTCCATTCGACCGCGAGGCCCAGGACACGTTTATCATCATCGTTGAAGTCACCAGAGAAGACCAATCTGAAGATGGGGCTCATGTTGTCGTAACCGTGACAGTGGAGGATGTCAATGACAACAAGCCCATGTTTGTGAACCTTCCTTATCATGCCCTTGTCCAGATGGACGCGGAGGTCGGCCAGGTCATCAGACAGGTCACAGCAGTGGACAAGGACACGGGTTCAAATGCAGAAGTCAGTTATTTCCTCAAGGAGCATCAGGAGCACTTTCAAATTAGCCCCTCTGGTGAAATTTCCCTCAAAAGCAAATTTGACCAAGAGTCACTCAACAAAGACTTTGTCATTGTTGTCTCGGCAAAAGACAATGGAGAGACGGTGCTCTCGGCTGAAGTAGACGTTCCAATAACCGTGGTGAACAAAGCAATGCCTATATTCGAGAAGCCTTTTTATAGCATCGAAATCCCTGAAAACATCCAGCTGCACACACCGGTGCTTCACGTACAGGCCAACGATTCCGAGAGTCCTCGTATCGTGTACACCATCGCTGAAGGAGATCCATTCAAACAGTTCTCCATCGACTTCAACACAGGTGTTATTCACGTGATTCAGCCACTGGACTTTGAGACACATCCTGCTTATAAGTTAAATGTAAGAGCCACAGACTCTCTGACTGGAGCACAGTCAGAGGTGTTTGTTGATATCATCCTGGAAGACGTGAATGATAACGCCCCTGTGTTCCTGTCAAAGTCCTATTACGGCAATGTTTCTGAGGCCTCCGTCATTGGGACCTCAGTTTTGCAAGTTGACGCCAAAGATTCAGACACTGGCCATAACCAAGAAGTGTTCTTTCAGTTGATTGAGGAAAAAGGGAAAAGCTCTGATTATTTCACCATCGATCGTGACACAGGAACAATCACGATAGCTCAAATGCTTGATTGTGAGGAAATCCCGCAGCACAAGTTGCGAGTCCGCGTGGTGGACGGAGGTGTTCCAGCGCTCTCCAGTGATGTCGTCGTGACGATAGACGTCATGGACCTTAATGACAATGCTCCCACATTCACAGAACCCACTTACAAAACTACCATCAGCGAATTGGCCCCACGTGGACACTTCATCACCCAAGTCCAAGCGTCTGATGCAGACAGCTCAGACTCCAATAATTTGGAATTCTCAATCTTATCCGGGAATGAAGAGCAGAACTTTGCCATAGACAAGCGCACAGGCGCCATCGTCATTTCCAACCACCGGAGGCCTCACATGCAGCCTCTTTACAACCTCAACATATCAGTGTCTGACGGCGTGTTCAGAAGCTCGTGCCTCGTCGTGGTCACGGTCATCGGTGCCAACTTCCACAACCCCACCTTCTTGCAGGCTGACTACGTAGTAGAGCTTGTTGAAAACTCCCCCGCTGGCACCTTGGTAGCAGAGGCGAAGGCAACAGATGACGATGACGGCATTTACGGGCAAATAACGTACCAGATTGTCAACGATTTTGCCAAAGACAAGTTTGCCATCAATGACAATGGAGAGATTTTCACTCTGGAGAGCCTTGACCGTGAGACTGCCATTGAGAAAGTTATTCCTATTTCTCTCGTGGCTAAAGACGGCGGTGGAAAAGTTGGCTTTTGTGTTGTCAATGTCATTCTCACAGATGTCAATGACAATGCCCCACAGTTCAGAGCAGCCGAGTACAAAGCCACCATTGCATCAGATGTGCCGAGGGGAACCTCGGTGATAAAAATTGCTGCCTCAGACATGGATGAGGGAAACAATGCTGACATTCAGTATTCAATCGAGGCAGATGTTGAGAACGTGGAGGAGAATTTTGAAATCCACCTGACCTCTGGAGTCATCGTAACCAAAGAGAGTCTCATCGGGCTCGAAAATGAACTCTACGCATTCTTTGTGAGGGCAAAGGACACAGGGAGTCCCTCCAAACATTCACTTGTGCAGGTTTACATCAAGATTGTCACACCAGAGACCCCAATTCCCAAATTTGCTGAACCCCATTACCGCTACACGATCGCTGAAGACCTTCCCATCGGCTCGGAGATCGATGTGATTCAGGCAGAGAGCGAGCAACAGGTCGTCTACAGCCTCGTGAAGGGAAACACTCCCGAGAGCAACGAAGACGAAGTGTTTGTTGTCGACAGAGACAGTGGAGCCTTGAAACTTCAGAAGAGCCTCGACCACGAGACGACCAAATGGTACCAACTAGCTTTGCTCGCCCAGACCAAACACGAGAGTTACGAGATAGTCGCATCGGTAATCATCAACATCCAAGTGAAAGACCTGAATGATAACAAGCCCGCCTTTGAGTCGGACCCTTACGAGGCTGTGGTCGTGGAGAACCTTCCAAGCGGGACTCAAGTGATCCAGGTCAAAGCCACCGACCGCGACTCCGGAACCAACGGCCATGTCATCTACAGCCTCGACCCCAAGCAGAACTCGCAGGACATCTCGGAGCTGTTTGCCGTTAACAGTGAAACCGGATGGCTGACCACGTTGAAAGAGCTCGACCGCGAACAGACAAACAAATACACAGTTGCCGTCCTGGCCACCGACCAGGGGGACAAGGTCCAGCACACCACCGGCACCACGGTGGAGGTAACCGTCGCCGATGTGAACGACAACGCGCCTCGCTTCACCGCAGGGATCTACAAAGGCACCGTGAGTGAGGACGACCCCCCCGGCGGCGTGATCGCCATCCTCAGCACCACGGATGACGACTCTGAGGACGTCAACAAACAAGTGAACTACTTCATCACAGGTGGGTGTTTATTATTCTGCAGAAAATAGATGATAAGCGAGCGCACAGAGTTTGCTCCCGACTCATTTGTGCAACTGTTTTTACATAAACAGAGCTGGCGGGGGGATTATCCATTTATGCTACTTAATACGATGATAATATCTCATCTTTGAAACATTACACAGTCCTATTATCTGTTAGCAGTCGTGAGTTATTGCCTGATTTGCCCGAGCCCAAGGCAAATATTTAGGTCATCATAATACAGAAATGTATAATTATCTGAATAATGCTTTGAAATAGGCAGGGGGAAAATACTTCCTCTGGTGCTAATTAGCAAGTTGGAATAAATATGCCAAGTGGGGAAATATAAAGAGGACTCGGGAACCAGCACTGTTATTTGTTCGTTTGCATTGTTCAACATCCTGTTGGAAGGATTGTTTGTGCACCAAACATTAAGAAGCAAGGATTTTCGTTTTTTTAAAGTAGAGCTGAACACCTAGATGATAATTCCAGTGAATTTAAATTGATATTTAGTGGGATTGAGTTTTGAATTGAGCACATATCCTTGTCCTTATCCTTGTGTGTATTTAATGAGTCAGGCTGGGTCTTGCCTCTAAGTTGATGATCTAAAGTGGTGCTCTCTCTCTTTTCAACGCCAAACAGGAGGAGACCTATTTGGCCAATTTGCCATCGAGCACATTCAGAACGAGTGGAAGGTCTCTGTCAGGAAGCCCTTGGACCGTGAAGAGAGGGACAATTATCTCCTCAACATTACCGCCAGTGATGGCATCTTCACTGCCAAAGCCACCGTGGAGGTCAAGGTGCTGGATGCCAACGACAACAGCCCCGTATGCGAAAAGGTAGTAATTTCCTTTCCCCGAGTCGAGTGTGTGCAATTTGAAGTAGTTCATTTCAGGTCTTGTGCCCTCTTCATCCTAGCATTCCCTTTAATTTCTTATCCCTTTTGCATTCTCCTCTTGCTCCATCCGTCCCCCAGTCTCTATACAGTGAGAGCGTCCCAGAGGACTCCCCCGCCGGCAGGCTCATCCTGCAGGTTTCTGCCACAGACGCGGACATTCGCTCAAACGCCCAAATCTTCTTCGAGCTCCAGGGAGTTGGATCAGAATTGTTCGTCATTGACTCCGATACAGGTTTGTAGGAGTAACGTGTAATGTTTTATGGCCAATGTGAAATCGTGATCTGGAATACTTTCGTTATATGTTCCATTTGATTCACTTGGCTTTTCTTTCCTGCTGAAGCCATCTGTGTCCTCTTGTTGTGTCAGATTTCATTCCAGCTGTGCTGCAGGTTATTTTGATTTTGAGGAAGCTGTATGTGGGACACTCGTGTTAAAGGCTTTCATCGAACACACACATGGCTTTTTCTGCAGCTCAGCAGCAGTCTCACGTTCTAACACTTTTAAGAACCGGGGCTTGTGATGTCCCTGCAAGCTGTTAGGCTTTTAAAGTTGTGTCTCTGTATGTGCAAATCATTATCAGCCATGAAGGAGGCAATGAGTTTTTCTTTTGCCCAGTTGTTATTTACTTATTCATTTCTAAAAAAGGCCAGAACATTCCCCCTGAAGGGCAACTGAAAGACCCATAGTGGCACCAGTGATATTATTACAGAGTTACACTTAAATTGAATTTATGTCTGCTATACTTCTGGCCTTCAAATGATTTCTTCTGAGGGACCTTCTAAATCAGACACTCCAGCCGGCCTCTGGGAAAACAAAAAGGAGGAAGAAGGGGAAAGAAAAACAATACCAGTTAATCACAGCGGACTTGTTTTCCAAAATAAATGCAAAGAAAAATCCTTAAAGGGCAAAACAAACTAGGCCAGTGGATTTAAATGGCTATACACCACATCTGCGGCTGTATAAAATCCCTTAGTAAAGGCAAAAATTGACACCAAGGCAGATAATAAGGCCAATAATGCCGTCCAGCTTTATTTTGGCAAACCTCCATTCTGGGTTTCTAGCAGCAGGGCTACTGTTACGTTGAGGGTTTTATATATTTTCCCAGTGCAGTGTAGTGGGATTATTGCAGATGAGGACAGCCAAGACGCTCTGGAGTTTTCCAGAATGTTTAGTGCTTCACTTCCAAGGTGATTTCAGCTGCCAGAACCCTTCTGTCTTTGGCTTTCTCTCTCTCTCCTCTTGTGAGTCAATTACTTATTTATTCCCCTCTCTCCTCTCTCTAGAAAGCCATTAGCTGGTAGATGCTTTTCACTTGTTTAGTAAAAAGAAGACAAGGAGGCTACAGTGCTGTAGAGTACACACGATGTGCTCTTTTAATCTCTGTCTCGAGATTAATTACACAGCATACACAGATTTTATTTTTGTCTGTGAGGGAAACAGCTTTGATGCTTTTATTTCTTATGTCAAACGACGTCCCTCTGCTCCCAGAAGAGCGCATGTCTCTGTGTGTTTTGTACCAACGAGTACTGTCTCTACCTCCAGGGGAACTGAAGACCTCGCAGGCCCTGGACCGAGAGGAGCAGGACGTGCACAGGTTCAGAGTGCGGGCAGTGGACGGAGGCGGGCGGTACTGCGAGGCCGACATCCACATCACTGTGGGGGACGTCAACGACAACCCGCCGCAGTTCTCATCCGACCCCTACAGCATCACGGTCTTCGAGAACACGGAGACGGGCACGTATATGGCGAAACTGCAGGCGAATGATGGTGACACTGGTGAGGAAATCTTTAATTCACAATGCACAGTATTTCCACAACCTTGTGTTTCCACAGGAAACAAAATCAGTCTATTATTTAAAGACATGTATTGTGTAGCAGCGCCCGTGAATCCACTACCTAATAGATTAAGTTTACACATTTTGAAATATTGATGTTAAAAAATAAATTACTCAGGATTATCAAAGCTTTAAAGACTCAAGAAAGCTGCTCTGGTCTTTGCTTTTTCTTTCAGCTGAATATGTGTATGAGCTTGTATTATCCATAGATTGGAACAGAGCTGAGCGGAGCGGCTCAAGTTTGAAGACAACATGTGAAGACACTTATTGGTGGCTTGCCAGCCGCCATCTCTGTTGCTGTGCTGTGTTCTTTCAAAGCATTTGTGCATGTGTGCATGAGTTTGATTTCAGAGAGTGGTAGAAAAAGACGACTCCCTGTATTTCTAGCTCAATTTGCCACCACCAGATGTTATCAGCTGTAACTACGTCCTTCAGCCGAATTTAGATCTGCGTCTTTCACTGCTTTCAGCAAATTTTTACAGTTTGCATCTGACTTGTTTTCGAGATCTTACTCAGTTTAAACAGTTGTAAATATGCGTAAGTGTCTCACAGGGAAATGTCATCATCAGCTATCGTGACTTTGTCCATACAAAAAAAACAGCACAGTCCGTATTCTGTATATAAGGGAATATTTTCTAAATACAATTGAATGTCATTCATGAGAAAAGACTGTATCTAACATATATATGGAGAGTTGTATCCTTTAAATAAGACAATGTCCGAACAGAGAAGAAGGGAGCAATGATTTAAAATGTAAATTTAAAAAAGGAATGTTTACTGCTCATTATCTAAATATAAAACTCACTTACGGCTCTGAAAATAATTTCCTCCTAACTACAGCAAGTCAATTACTAATCGGTATGTTATCATTCCTCAAATATTTATGTAATTTTTCCTGTTTGGAGTGTTTTTTTTAGAATTTAGATTTTTAAATGTCACTTTACTGCCCCAGTGCACTGTTTGAATAATAAAGTGTCTGAACTTTGCTTTAGACAAACTTTACAGTCGCTGGAGGCTCTCAGGTAAATCAGCTCCCATTCAGCTGTAGATCCTGCTGAGGCCAGAGAAAGTTAATTATGAGTCAATAAACTCACCAATGCCATTACATTATGCTTAAAATGCAATTAGCGGCGTTGCATTGCTCAAAGTCAGTGTATAATATAGCATTATAATTCAAGAATACTTTAAACAGGCTTTTAGCATCACGGCGCTCTCCCTCCATATGTATCTGGGTTCAGTGCTGACTAACAATACACAGGTTATTATCTTTCCATTATGCATTATACTAAATGGCACGAGGGAGGGATAACAAATGTGGAATTTCATGAATGATAAACCCCTCAAATTAAAAGCTCCATTACACTCTAATGAAATTCTTCTCTCTCCGAGCTGAATCCTCAAAAGGGATGATTGTAATTTTCCGTTCGCCTGGTGCAAAGCCGCCGGGCCTCACATGTGTCTTCGGCGTCTTCACCTCTCGGCGAGCAGCGCCAGCCACCGAGAGGTTCACACGTGGATAAGACTGAGAACTCAAAACCACGCAGTTTTAACAGTCGCTTTAACTCCTCGGGACTTGGTCCTGGGAACTATTGAACCTGCCGCTCCAGATTACACCTTCAGTTTAGCGGAGCAGGGTTTCCTAGCTTGAGAAGCCATTCCCGCATGTTCGCTGTCAGAGAATTAAACGCACTCGCTTTCTATTTCCCACTTCTTCTCTTTCCCCGGTCCTTCGTTTTGGCTGGACTGACAGCTCGACAGAGTGAACGGGATGCCAGAATTAGGTCCCCTCAGAGAGAAACGTTAAATGGTAAATAAAAAAAGGAAAGAGCCGGTATTAAGACATTTCTTCCCAGAGGCTCTGCTGGCACAAAATGTTTTGCATTTTGAATATCAAGGATAAGGATACCCGAAGGAAGGGTGGAGGGAAAAAAGGTGCTCCCTGCAGTTTCGCCAGGAGCAGTAATTACTTCGAGCTACACTGAGTGAAAGCAGAGGGGATTTGATTAGTATTTCTCTCGCACACATTGAAGCTTCTCTTCTGTGTGCGTCGGTCTCACATTTTTTTGATTTAGGCTCAAGCTGGAATCTGTTGGCAAGTCCCAGACAGACATGTACGAGAAGAAACTCTGCGCTGTAGCTTTGACCCAGTTCACTCAGGCTCCGCTCAACTGTCTCTCCGCCAGCCATCAGAATGCAAAGCCTAATGTATCCCTCCTCCTAAGAGAGAAATAGTTTGCTTTATCTTCCATTGATATTTGACTCTGCACATCTCTGCGTGCACTCACTCTTGGCACCAGTGGCTGTGTGCCACTTTGGCTGGAAGACGTTTGATACTTAGCCACATCGCTGCTCCTCCGCTCAGCCGTCTGCTGCCACAGTGCCGGAGCGGCTTATCAGTGTGGAATAGTTATGAACCAGACAGAAAAACAGACTCAGGCCGGTGCCCCTGATCTGTGATAAACTAAAGTTATGCGAGTGCACATTCCTCCTTTGATTGTGCTTTGACCCTTATCACTCCTCCTGCATCCGAGTGTCTCCTCTTTGCCCTCTGCGCCGCCTTGCTGCTGTTGTTGTTGTCCTCGTTCAATCTTTCCCGTCGCTCCACTGTAGAGGGATTCAATCAATTTCTGCTGTGTCTACGTTAGTGCTTTGCCAGATTCGAACAAGATCTTGAGAATCTTTCCAATAAATTATTGAGAAAAGCTTTAAAAGCAGGGTTTCCGCAGCATCTGAAGATGGTTTAATATTCAATAATCTCAATTTGCAGCCTTAAAGAGTCTTAAATATGCAGAAATATCACATATATACTACGTCTTGAATACGTTTACGCTGGTCCTTCTCCAAGATACAAATATGAGAGAGACTATAAATACTGTCTCTTCGAAGGTGTTTCTCCAAAAGACTACTTCACCTTATCTTACATTTTGTCAATCAAATAATCAGACCAGCTCCACTTTAATATTAAATGTTCCTTGGGACGTAGACAAAGCAAAGAATTATAAATGTATCGGAACGAGGGGATATAGCCAATCATGATTTAACTCAAGTCTCTTAAAGGACGATCAAAGCAGATTAAGTTGAGACCATCTAAGCAGGGCTCCCCTCCGTCGACTCTCCAGCACCATAATGAGAACCATGGGGGGGGGTGGGGCTTACCTGACAAATGGGAATATTATAGCGTATTTCAAATGGGGGCCACCTGCAGGAAGGCATTGTGATTATTATTGTGATCCGTCTCTGTCTTGTTGCTGCGAGTGTCTTGCCAGTGGGAGGACGTGAGTTATGAGGACAGAGCGGATTAGACTTTTCTTTTTTACAGCTCCTTTATTTATATGAGGCTGTGTGAAAGATGGATGCTTTGGAATGAGAATAGAAGGATGGGAGTCTAGAATCAATACATCAATATAATAATCAATATGCTTGTTTACGCCCCGTACTTAAAGGAGTATTTCTGTTAATGTGCCCATCGCTCTTATTGGTGATGCGAAGAGATTATTCACCAGCTTAGTTGCTCAGACATGAATGGTAGGTTAAATAAAAAGAAAGGTCACATTATCACTAAAATGAACATGCCAAAATGCAATATAAACATTAAATTTCCTTTTTTCTTTCCTTTTTTCCAGGTCTTAACAGCGACATCCTGTACTCGTTGGTCGATTCCCTCGATGGGTATTTCTCGATCGACGAGAACACCGGCGTGATGAGCCTGGAGCGCCCCCTGGACCGCGAGGTGCAGTCGGTGTACGAGCTGAAAGCCCGCGCCACCGACCAGGGTTCGCCACGCCTCTCCTCGGTGTGCCAGGTGGTGATATCCGTCCTGGACATCAACGACAATCCGCCGGTGTTCGAGCACCGGGAGTACACAGCCACGGTGTCGGAGGACGTGGCCGCCGGCACGCAGCTGCTCCGGGTGCAGGCCGCCAGCCGGGACACGGAGGCCACCGGAGAGATCACCTACAGCATCATCAGCGGCAATGAGCACGGCATGTTCAGCGTGGAGTCTCATACTGGTACGTGGTAGCATTGAGTTAACTACTTTTACCCAACAGGGCCCTGAAATCCAATCAATTTGCACCAAATTTCACTCTCCTGAATGTGCCTGATTTAAAAAAATTAATTATTCCTGAGTAAGGAAGTAAATATGCTGCTGCTGTGATGCAGTAAAGCCCAATTTTGCCACAAACTTAGACCTAGTAGAGCAGCTGTGAGCATGAAAACCGGCACTTTGGAAGGCGTTTGTAAAAGTCTTAGTTTTTATTGTTACTGTGCTTCACTGTGGACAGGGTTTAAATATGTAGTAGAATGTCTAGAGTCAAAACATCAAACCATTACCTTGTTGTTGAGTCTACACCGTCTGCATTCCTGTCTCAGCACAGATCGTCACATCAAGGTAAAAAGCCAACAGGGATAAGTGCTATCCCCGGAGTGTCGACATCTGCAAACAACACAACAACGGCACATAAAACTCACACGTTCAGCCCTCACTGCGTTTTACCTGAGTGTCACAAAGCGAAAACCCTGTTTCGTTTCAGACGGCACCGGGATTATCTTACTGCATCGCTGTAACGCAAAGCACAAAGAAAAAGAGCAGGATACCGTTCTGTTGTGTAGCTGCAAGCAGTAACGCAAGTTAAAGCAGCTGAACCAAGCATAACTTTTGTGTTTCATCTGTGACGGAGGACGAATTGACCGATGCGGTTTGCAGAAAGTTTAAAAACCTCAAAGTTATGGCAGGAGCAAAATAAAGGGCAAGACAGGTCACCACTATATGACATTGCTCTAAACATATTAGTTATTTGTGTAGTTGTTTTATCATTGTGACAAACTCAAAGAATTCCTGTAAGGTGACACCAGCACTTCCTGTCTCTCTGTCCCCAGGTGACATCTTTGTGATCGAGCCGCTGGACTTCGAGGTCTCCCACGAGTACTACATCACCATCGAGGCCACAGACGGTGGCTCCCCCCCGCTCAGCGACATGGCCACGGTGAACATCAACCTGACGGACGTCAACGACAACAGACCCGTCTTCAGCCAGGAGACGTACACGGCCGTGGTCAGCGAGGACACGGAGCTGGGAAAGACCGTGATGGCGGTGAGAACATGCACGCTACCTACAAGCTTACATACAGTTTGAGCTTGTTTGGGGGAGATAACACATAACTACTCTAAAAGTGCATCTCTCTGTTTCAAACTTTCCCCGAGCTCCACTTGTCTGTTTGTTCACCTTCTCACTCACGTCGTTCGTTTACCAAAACCTCTATCGCATATCTGCACCTGTGGCAAATCACCATCTGGTGGCACCGCTAAATTAAGACCAATGCTCTTCATGCTCTGTGCACCCCCGCTCTCGTGTGTTATCCGCCACACATGCTCAGACTGTTTAATTAAGAGGCATTCGACTCATTAAGCCCCTGATGCAAAATAAGACCCTTTTTCCATGTTACATTTCTACTCCATCCATCCCTTTCCACCTCTTCTCCTTTGTCTTATATCTGTTGTGTGATGTACCTGAATATAAATGTGAGGCCTGTATTGTCTCATATATACGAATATTCACTGATTTCCCAAAGGATTCCTCTCTGTATGAGGCGGGTGGTGGGTTTTTAACCTTGTTGAAATGTGCATATATTGTATTTTACACCATACTAGACATATTATGAAGTGTATATTTGCCTTTTTATTCGTATCCACTCCAAATTTAAATGGGTTCTCTGTTGGGTCAGGCCACACCCCTCCACAAACCCCCTCAACAAAACAATACCTCCCTCGCAAAAGTAATAAATTGTCAACACCCTGGAAGTGATTGTCTTAAAAAACAAAAAGACAAATTCAGAGAGTCGGTATTTCATACGTGATAAAACTAAGAAACCAATCCTGTCAGGTTTCAGGGTGGAACTTTCCATATCAGGGTTTATCTAGATTTAGCATCATGCTATCAGCGGTTTGACGACGTATTAAAGACGTACATGTGTCTAACGTTGTAGAGAGTGACAGATTCGTTTGTTGATTATTTTCTCTTTCACGTTCATCACATTTTTCTAATGTTCTTCTAAAAACAATCCTGATTAGGTAAATCTTTGCTGTGAAATAACCAGATTTGTTTCTTATGTGGCAGATAATTATTCATTCATTAAGGAACCTGTCGCTCTAAGCAAGAGGCTGATTTAGAAAATAGGATTTAGGCCTTTTAATATATCATTTAACATACGATGGGGAAGCCAAAGCATGGGGTTGTCATGTTAATCCCTCATCAGTGGCGTCCAATTGATTACTGTCTTTATTGATTGTTTCCCAGGTGGTGGCGGAGGATCTGGACGGCCCGTCGTTCGATCACGTGCGCTTCTCCATCGTGGAGGGGAACCAAGGCAGCCCCTTCACCATGGACCCGGTCCGAGGAGAGCTTAAAGTCGCTCGCCAGCTGGACAGAGAGCGGGTAAGAGCAGCAGCAGCAGACAACAATGCTGACTGTACAACATCGGCTTAAATCCACAGAGGGACTAATTGCACTCTATGCAGAATCCAATCAGAGTCACGTCAGGCCTAATAGCAAAGCTTGTTTACCGATCTGTGCTGCATTATTGCTCACAAAAGCAGCTTTGCCCATGTATAGTAATTCTCTCTCTCTCCTCCCCCCCCCCCCCCAGACGTCAGGGTACACGCTGACGGTGGTGGCTTCGGACAACGGGGTGCCCCCCCTCTCCAGCACCGCCATGATCAACATCGACATCTCCGACGTCAACGACAACCCGCCCCTTTTCTCCCAGGCCAACTACAGCCTCATTATCCAGGTGAGAGAGGCTAGAGGGGGGGGGGGGGGGGTGTCTGTGAGGGGAGGATGGAGAATGAGCTGGATGCAAAAGAAAGCAAGAGAAGGGGAGAGGTGCAGGGGGAGGGGATTGCAGTGGACACGGAGAAGAGGGATTAAGACGGACGAATAATGGGAGACTCCGCGACTAGAATGTCAAAAAGCAAGTGGGAGGATAGAAGAGAGGAGACGGGAGGAAGGAGGAGGGCGAGGGGATTGTAAAGGCAGAGGCTGCATCTTAAGTATAAGGATGCAGATAAAGGATTTATCTGAAAATGTGATGCTGATAATGGATGCATGACTGCAGTAAAGGGGGAATGTGTCAGGATGAGAGAAGTGAACGGAGGAGCACCTTCATCCTTCTTCGGGACATCCAAGAAAAAGAAAAAAAAAAAATGACTGCAGAGCTTCGAGGGAGGGTGATTCATTTCCAATTTTGTTCAGTCTGTTTAGAAAAGTGAAAAAGTAATTTCAGAGATACCGTGAGGGGGCACGGTCCATGTTGCAAAGAGCTCAAACACTTCAGAATGAAACATTGCTTTGCCCCTGAGAAAGTCCTGACTGGCTTTATTTGACTCAGTTTAGAACCTTGATCAAGGTGAAGAACAACAAGAACACACACACATGGACACACACACACAGACACACACTCAGGGTCTTCACATACTGTACACACCACCAGGAATATCTGGAGAGTCACGATTTGAATGAGTCCACAGACGTGACCGATCTGAAGCCCATTCGTGCACAGAGAAAACTATCAAAACAATATAACAATAACAACTAGTGCTTTATAAAATCCATGGCAAAAAAATGTAAGGTATTCAGTAGGGACGGGAATCGGCAGGGACCTCCCGATACGATACTATCACGATACTTAGTTGGCGATACGATATGTATTACGATTTCCTGGGATTTCTTTTGGTTATTTTTTTTTTTTAAATACTGGACCATGGAAAAATGTTAAATCATACCTTCAAATACAACACAGTCAAATTCACTTAGAGCTTTACCAGTTTTATTTCAAATATTAACATTAACTTAATGACTGCCGGGCAGCCAATAGAGAAAATAAATAAAAATGTGTCCTATTATTGTATAGCCCCTGTCAACTGCACACAAACTGACAGATTAAGAAATGTATGCCACTTAGGCTACTTTTAAACAATAAATAAAAGGTAAATTAAATAGAACGAATAAAAGTTTACTTAAAATATAAACTTTGAAATAAACAAAAAGTAGGCTATTGTTGTTTGCATGTAGGCAATGCAAAGCTAGTGCTTGGGTATGTTTAGATTCTTGTGCAAAAACAAGAGCTGGTCAACATGCTCTGGGGTGATGTTGCTCCCCCCATATATCCCCCCCGGTATAAACCAATAAATATGTTTTTAAAAAAAAAAAATCGCGATTTGTAACTGAATCGATTTCCCCCCCCATCCCTAGTATTCAGTTCTATTTTCAGCACCGTATGTGAATATAATCATCAGCCAGCTCCTCTCACTGCAAACGCTAAACTCTCCCCTCTCTGGTATCCCGCAGGAGAATCGACCAAAAGGCACAAGTGTCCTCCAGCTCACAGTAACCGACCGGGACGCTTCCCACAACGGTCCGCCTTTCACCTTCGCCATCGTGGACGGGGACGAGGGCGCCGCGTTCCACATCAATCAGCAGGGCGCTCTAGTAGCTGTGGGGGCGCTGGATAGGAAAAGCAATGAGCACTACCTACTTCAAGCCCAGGTGAGTCACACAGCGCCGAGGAGAAACCGGAGTTGAGAGGTTGTATTGATTGAACTGCCGAGCCACAGCGGCCTGATCTATTTGTCTTCCTTCTCTCCCTCTCGGTACCTTCTCTGTCATCCTCGCTAACTCGCCGCCTCTTACTCTTCTTCCTCTCAAACCGCTCGGCGCATCCATCCCTGAATTCCCCCTCTAAATATATTTGAAATCCAATTACTTGGACAGTAAAGCCGCAGCATCGGTGTACATCTCACAGGAGAAGCCGGGATGAAAACCCATTTGCTCCGAGTTGGCACGAGTCTGAGTGTTGCTGGGTGTGGATGTGTCATCTTGGAGGGAAGAAACAGAAGATAAAACCAGTGGGCAGATGGGAGAGGAGATGGAAGTGTGATGTCTTCTTACACGCGAGCTGCACACTCAGACTCGAGTTGGTTTTTTTCTTACTTGCAGAACCGACGACCGTCCGCGTGACAGTGTGAATGTGCAAGTGCAAGAACTGTAGATGTTTTTTTAATTTTGATATATGCACAGAACGGAGAGGCTGTCAGCTGCAGGATGTCGGCAGTGGAGGAGCTTGATTGCCCTCTGCTGTTGGAAACATAAATCTCAGATTATTTGCTCATGGACGCATCTGTTTCCTCTCTCTCACGTCAGGTGTCAGACAGCGGCAAACCTCCGCTCTTCTCCACCGCCTTCATCAGCGTCCGCATCATCGAGGAGAGCGTCTACCCTCCTGCCATCCTCCCTCTGGACATCTTCATCTCCACCGCCGGCGACGAGTACGCAGGAGGCGTCCTGGGCAAGATCCACGCCACGGACCAGGACGTCTACGACACCCTCACCTACAGCCTCGCCCCTTCATCGTCCTCCTCTTCCTCCGCCGAGGAGAGCGGCGCCTCCTTTTCAGTTTCCGCCTCCGACGGCAAAGTGATCGCCCTGAAGTCGCTGGACGTGGGTCACTACTCGCTCAACGTGACGGTGACCGACGGGCGCTTCACCGCGGCCGCCGACGTCAACGTGCACGTCCGGCAAGTGGGCGGTCAGGCCCTCAACAACTCCATCGCCGTGCGCTTTGCGAACATCGCCCCGGAGGAGTTTATCGGGGACTACTGGCGCAACTTCCAGCGAGCGCTGAGGAACATCGCCGGGGTGAGGAGGAGCGAGGTGCAGCTGGTGAGCCTGCAGCCGTCCGAGCTGCAAGACCTGGACGTGCTGCTGACCCTGGAGAGGTCAGGGAGCCCCTATCAGTCGCAGGAGGTAAGAACAACCTGAGTTTAACTCCTTATATAAATGTTTCAGTTTATTCAAATGGTGAAATGTCACAATTTCCGACAATCTTTGTTAGGGCTGCCACTAACGACTATTTTTCTATCGATTAATCGGTCGACTATTTTATCGATTAGTCGATTAATCTAAAGGATTAATTTTCCTCCAAAAAAAATCAAATTGACCATTCATTTCAGTTAATTTTTTTTGACAACAACAAACTGTATGTCACCGTATAATGCAGCACAAAACAAAATGTAAAGAAAGGCTCAAATATTAAAGTGCAAAACTGTAGGTTTAAACTCGCAACTCCAACGTGATCAAAATAAATCAAAAAGAGGGCTTATAAGTTGAGTCAGCAGTGCAACTCAAAAAGATATCAAAGTTTCTATTTAACCCCTTATCAAAATAAAAAAGTTAGGTCTGCATATTAAACAAAGTGCGACATGTTTAAAGTATAAGAAACAATGGTGTCCAGCACAAAATCTGACTCAAACGTCAGTTAGACATGTGTGTTGTAATGTAACAATGTCAGCATGTCCACATGTTCTGGACTAACTAGCTAGTTAAGTTTGCAAGAAGCTGTAGAAGAAATAGGTAAAAGAGTTTTATCAGAATAGTCGTATAATTTTATATTATTGATTAATAGACTAGATTTAATAATAGGATAGAAAGTTGTTTCAGCTTCAAGCATGTAATCACCTTCAGGCCTGGTAAGCTTTGCTGTGTGGTCTCAAATCAGAACCCACACTCTGAGGTAAGATGAATGAGGAAGATCTATTGAAAGCGTAGCAGGGAGCAGGAGCTGGAATGAAGAAGAAGGCGGCTCGGCTGCGGAGGGCGACACGAGGGCGGTGATGAATTGCAGGAGCGGCCGAGTAGGGGTGAACGGTCGAGAGGAACGGCCGTGGACGGGCTGGAGGTAGCTGGTGTTTGTGGGTTGATGAGTAGCGAAGCAGCGAGAGTTCAGATACACAATCTGTCACAAAATAACACGAAGAGCGACAACATCTGCTCCGGTTGCAAAGGTAGAGAGAACAGATGTTCAGGGTTCCCGCGGGGTCTTAAAAAGTCTTAAAAAGGTCTTAAATTTGATTCGGCCAGAGCTGAGAAGTTAGAGGTTTTGTAGTGTTCGATGGGATGTTTAATTTCCTTCTCTGGACATGTTTTATGGAACATCCTTTTATTTCAATTTATTTCAGCATGTTTAATGCATGTTTAAAGCTTGTTTGACTTGTGTATTGTTATTGTTCTTATGTTGAATGGGTATAAATTTACTTTGTTAGTAATTCTGTGACTTATTTCTTCTTTCATAGTAATTTTCCTTCATACTTTTTGCCAGTATGGTCGTGAAATAGGTCTTAAACTCTATTCAAAGTGGTCTTAAAAAGTCTTAAATATATCTTGTTAAAACCTGTAGGAACCCTGGATGTTGCTTCGGGTCTTAAATGGAAGTTCACACTTATGTTGTGTCATTATAAGCGCTGAATATTCATGTGTGAGTAAGAAGCAGTGTACACACGACTGTAAAAGCATGACCAGTAAAAAAATAGAAAAATATACTCTGATTAATCTTCTCTCTGTCTTCTGGTAAATCAAACAATTGTTTCATGATGTTTTTGTTGATTGGCAAATGGATTCATTTAGAACTAATCTCAGCACGGTTCTTCTTTGAGTTAATTTGTGTTTGTTCCCTGTTTCCTCAGGTGGTTTTCCGTAAGCTGAACTCCTCTGCTGCCATCATCGAGGAGATGACGGGGGTGCGCATCGTGCGGGCGGTGCAGAAGCTGTGCGCCGGGCTGGACTGCCCGCTGCGCTTCTGTGACGAGGTCGTCTCCCTGGATAAAACCTCCATGTCCACGTACAGCACGGCCCGCCTCAGCTTCGTCACGCCGCGGCACCAGAGGACGGCCACCTGCCAGTGTGATGGTGATTACACCTCAGACAAAACACAGACACTCTTTGTTTGATTGTCTGCCGCGACCTTCCAGTCTGATGAATGTTCTCTGTGACCTAGGTGGCAAATGTCCCGTGGTGAACAACCTGTGTGATAACAACCCCTGTCCCGAGGGGATGGAGTGTGTGGCCGATCCCAGAGCCACCATGTACAGCTGTGTGTGTCCAGAGGGCAACAAGGGCAAATGCTCAGGTAAGACCCCCCCACCTCCACCCCCACCCCCACCTCTTTATCTGTGTCTCCAGACGTCTTTATCTTTGCTTTTCTGTATTAACACACCTCTGTCTCTTCACGTCAGATGGCCACTCGCTGACGTTCAGCGGCGAGAGCTACGTGAAGTATCACCTGATGGAGAACGAGAACAAGGAGCTGATGAAACTGTCCGTGAGGCTGCGGACCTTCTCCAGCCACGCCACCGTCATGTACGCTAAAGGGACGGACTACAGCATCCTGGAGGTGAGTGTGTGGGAACCAGCTGTGATCATACATCTGTCACTTCAGTCTCTTTAACCCATTAAGATATAAATGCTCTTTTCCAAAAACTTCTCATCCTCTGAAGCCGTTAAACATTTTCTTTCATTTTAATTAATTAACGTTTTGCCCTTAACTTCATTAACATTATTTTAAATAAATCGACAAACCTGTCAAGCTTGAGATCCAGACCTTCTTCTTCCTCCACCTCCGAGAATACATCTTTTATCGATTTAGTCTCAGTCATCAAGAGGAACAGTCTGGGTCTGAATCTCTTTCATAGTTCTTTTAACCAATGTTTTATCAATAAACCACGGCTGTAATCTGCCTTAATATCGCTCCTGTTGCTTTCATTGTCTGAAATGCTACTTTAAAATCTTATTTCCAAGCTGGGATCGCTAACAAACAATTAAACTAAACCTTCCAAAACGTATTTGACATTCCCGCGAGTATTTCAGGGAATCACGATGTTTGTAGTCAGTCACAAGTCTTAAAAAACTACAACATCGTGGACACGTCTCATCCGCCTCTAAAGGTAGAAGCCTTCAAATGTCACCCCTGGTATTAACAATATATAAAACCATATGTTACATCCAGTATTAATGGGTTAAAACTGACCCTGCGAATCAAAACTACGTCTTGACTCGCCCCATCTCTGAGTGACCACCCAGCATTTCCATATCAGGACGGTTCAGTAAACACACGGCCGAGCTGCCCTCCTCCCCTGAGAGCACCCAGCCGACTGTGCTGAAGGGTTCACAAAGCCATTTTAAAAACTCCTCTCACATGAGGGACTATGGGAATGTGGTGGTGGGTTGACAAAATCACACACGAGAGCTATTTTAGTACTGGGAGGGAAGCAGAGAGCAGTTTTCCACACATTCCTTTCAGAGTCTGTCTGGCACAGCCGTCTGCACACCAGACGTACGACTGGAACCTGGCTGGTGGGCAAGAGGGCTATTGTTCATCATGCTGCCATGTTTGGTTTTTAATATCTACAGTTTGGATGTTTGTTTGAGACGAGTGAACGGAAGTTATATTGATGTAGGAAGTTCTTGTTTTCTTGTAAACTTTGCTTTTGCTATAAAATAAAAAAAATCGGCTGCCCTGTGTTAGCGAGTGATTTATGATAGTGTCACACATTGATTTCTCACTGTTACTCGAAGATTTGATTATTATTTCTCCACTCAGGTTTTTAATCTTGTAGAGTTTTGATAAACTCTGTTCTATCTCTTCATTTTATTAGAATAAATGGAGGTTATCTTCAAACATGCAGCATTGGTGCAACACTGGTAGAGAGATGTTGGTCCAAATGATAAATGGAGTTCTATAAGAATCAGTCTAGTAGTTTAAATACTAAAATAATGCTTAATAGCGGTGGTTAATATTGAAGATTAACGATTATATTTGTGGCCTGAGCAGCAGTTGCCACTTGCAGACCAGTAGTTTTAATTTTCTACGATTATGTCCTTTTCATTAATTTTCGTTTCCAAAAACTTCTCATCCTCTGAAGCCGTCAAACATTTTCTTTCATTTTAATTAATTAACGTTTTGCCCTTAACTTCATTAACATTATTTTAAATAAATCGACAAACCTGTCAAGCTTGAGATCCAGACCTTCTTCCTATAAAATAAAACAATCGTCTGCCCTGTGTTAGCGAGTGATTTATGATCGTATCACACATTGATTTCTAACTGTTACTTGAAGATTTGATTATTATTTCTCCACTCAGGTTTTCAATCTTGTAGAGTTTTGATAAACTCTGTTCTATCTCTTCATTTTATTCTTCTGAAACAGATTGTGAACGGACGCCTGCAGTACAAGTTCGACTGCGGCAGCGGGCCGGGCCTGGTGTCGGTCCACAGCGCTCAGGTCAACGACGGCGAGTGGCACACCGTCTCGCTGGAGGTGGACGGCAACTACGCCAAGCTGGTGCTGGACCGCGTGCACGCCGCCTCGGGCACAGCGCCGGGCACCCTGCGCACCCTCAACCTCGACAACAGCATTTACTTCGGCGGCCACGTGCGCCCGCTCATCTCCACTCGCCACGGACGCAGCCTGCCCGTCACCAACGGCTTCCGCGGCTGCATGGAGGCCCTCACCCTGAACGGCCTGGAGCTGCCCCTCAACACCAAAGCCGTCCGGGCGCACGCCGTGCTGGAGGACATCGTGGGCGTGGCCCCGGGCTGCGCGCACGCACCTGCCGGGACTTGCTCCAGCAACCCCTGCACCAACGGCGGGAGCTGCACCTCGCTGCCTAATGGAGGTACACCACGTCCTGCTCGGCTCATTGCACTCGCTCCCATTTACACCGAAGCTGTTCCATTTACATTTTCCACTTTGCCTTTTGTGTTCTGTACCACTGGAGCACCTACGTACCTTTTCACCGGTCTGGAGGAGATCAGGAGTTTTTCAGTACTGAAATCTCGATGCGTGTCTCGCTGCCTTAAACTGCAAATCAGTCGTAGCTTCTTTTCCATTAGTTTAAACCAAGAGCAGCATAAATTCTCACATTTATCCATTTGAAGTTGTGAAGCAGCTCTTTTTCTAACGTGTTCCTGTTCCGTGTTTTATTCCAGTGTGTTTGCTGTTTCTCCTGCTGGCTGCATGTTTTTTCAAAGTTTATTAATATTGAAAGTATCACGTGTGGACGCTGCACTTTTTCATGCTCCTAAAAATACACAAGCCTAGTGTGAAGCTGAGAAGATGAATGTTTCTTGATATGTGAGCCACATACAGACAGATAGAAATTCAGAGAAAGATGTTAACTTAATTACAAAAGTCAAAACTAAAATAGGATGAGGACATATGAACTTTATAATAATAAAATGTAAATTAAGCCGAATTTACAAAGGGCCTTTTACCTGGTTTATCATCTGTCTTGTTTCCAAACTGACTTCAGACACAGACACATTCTTACCGTCTCCACTTCTGTTTCCCTCCTCACACCACAGGCTACTTCTGTAAGTGTCCAGCCTCCTTCATGGGAACCCACTGTCAGATCGGCATCAGCCCGTGCGCCTCCAACCCGTGTCTGTACGGAGGAACCTGTGTCCCCCGGGCAGACGACTTCTACTGCCAGTGCAGAGGACAGTACTCAGGACAGAGGTACCACACAGCTTTCTCCTGTTGATAGAATAAACGGAGGTTATCTACAAACATGCAGCATTGGTGCAACACTGGTCGAGAGATGTTGGTCCAAATGATGAATGGAGTTCTATAAGAATCAGTAGTTTTTTTTTTTTTTTTTTTAGAACTTTATTGAGGAGAAACACAAACATTCCTTGACAACATCACAAATTATATATGACAGACTAAATAGTGAAAAATAATAAATGAATAAATAAATAAATGGACAGTTAAGACATTCCATCGTACCACAGGATTCCCCTCAGTTAGAGAGGTATCCTGCAATAGGTAGCCACCTCCTCACAAAAACATCAGACCTTAATTGTAATTCCATACACCTCCCTCAGCTTCTGTTTCCACTGTGCCACTGTAGGTGGCTGTAGATTCAACCATTTTATTGTCACCATTTTCCTAGCAGTCATCAAGAGAATATGTAACAAGTGCTCTTGGTCTCTTGTGTACATGCCTTCAGCAGTTAGATCGAAAAGAAACTGACTTGGGCTGAATAGTATATATTAATTCACAAAACTTTATCTATCTCGCTCTTTATCCCCTTCCAGAAAGGAAGCATCATTGGGCAATCCCAAAATATGTGTGAGTGGTCGCCAACCATTCCACATCGTCTCCAGCAGTATATTGCCGCTGGATTATCTGCAAATTTAGAGACCGCACGGAGGGCGTCTTAAAGAACCTAGTCTTCATCTTCCATGCACATTGTTTCCCACTCCCCATCCTCAATTATAATATTTAACTCCAGCTCCCATTTGTTTTTAATATAAAAAGTGTTGTCTGATGTCTCCAGTAACAGATTTCTGTATATATGGGAAACATGCTTTTTACTGGGAGAATCAGTAGTTTTAATACAGAAATTGATGCTGAATAGTAATAGTTAATGTTGAAGAGTAGCGATTATACTTGTGGTCTAACCCTGAGCAGCAGTGGCCAAATCTGAGGCACATGCAGACCAGTAGTTTTTTCATTTTCTATCATTATGTCCTCTTCATTAGTTTTCATGGCAGTTTATCCTGCAAACATAAAAAGCTTCACAGCAGTTTCTCGAAGTTGCTGACGTGAAACTTCCTTTTTGACCCCAGGTGCCAGCTGGGGCCGTACTGCAGAGACAACCCCTGTAAGAACAGTGGGAAGTGCATCGACAGCCTGGACGGACCCGTGTGCGAGTGTGAGGCCGGATTCCAGGGAGACAGGTTCGTTCATTTGAAACTTAAAATGCTTCAACTCACAAGTCTGATCTCTGTGATAAACAGAATTTCACATTCCCACCCTCATCACTTGATTCCCGTGTCCGGTCCAGGTGCCTGAGTGACGTGGACGAGTGCATCAAGAACCCGTGCGTGAACGGAGGCCAGTGCCAGAACAGCTACGGCTCCTACAAGTGCAACTGCTCGCTGGGCTTCAGCGGGCCCATGTGCGAGCTGCGCGCCGAGGTCCGCAACGACTTCGTCTCCACCTCCTGGAACATCGGCCTGGAGGAGGTGATCGGCATCGTGGTGTTCGTGGCCAGCATCTTCATCATGGTCCTCCTCTTCATCATCATCCGCAAGAGGGCCTGCCGCAGGAAGTCCAAGTCCGGCCACGACGACAAGCACGGCGGCGGCTCCAACGTGCCGCACTCCTTCCTGCAGCGGCCGTACTTTGACACCAAGCACAAGAACTTCTACTCGGACATCCCGCCCCAGGTGCCCGTGCGGCCCATCTCCTACACGCCCAGCATCCCCAGCGACTCGCGGAACAACCTGGACAGGAACTCGTTCGAGGGCTCGGCCATCCCGGAGCACCCGGAGTTCAGCACCTTCAACCCGGACTCGGTGCACGGCCACCGCAAGACCGTGGCCGTGTGCAGCGTGGCGCCCAACCTCCCTCCCCCCCCGCCCTCCAACTCCGTGTCGGACAGCGACTCCATCCAGAAGCCGAACTGGGACTATGACTATGATTGTAAGTTTGTTTGGTTTGAGTCGGGTTGGGCTTTTAATGTAGGTGCAAATACTTATTTTACGTGGATGAATAGATGATGAATTAGAAAATTCCCTAAAAGGTTGTTTGGTGCATTTATAGAAAAAAATGTGACTTCAATTGCTACATGTGGTAGTTTAATGTATAAATGTTTCTACAGGCAAACAAACACTTCAGCATTCATACACTGTATAGACATTAAGGTTTCTATTAATAAATAATGAGTGAATATATATATACCTAGATTTAAATGGGGAAGTTCTTTGAGGGTAAATTTCTTAGGAAGTCAACAACTGCTTAGAAATGCAACACCACTCACTTAAGTACTTTTTAAATAACAGAGCTTTGTATCCATTTTCTCTAATTTGCTCCAAATTACTCAGCCTTTGCTTCCAGGAAACTCCCCAAAAAATCGTTAGGACATAATGAACCCTAAAAATAAAGTGCTGCCCAAGTTAATTCCAAAGTAAAGAGAATGAATGCGGTTTCCCACCTGTTCCTCTGTGGATTTTAAACAACTTTAAATGTACAAATAGAAAAGCAGCAACACACAAACACCTGATTTCATTTTTTTTGTTGAATTCTGTTGAGTTGACCTTTTTATATCTCATACTTGTAGTTTTTACATTACAATGTGCTTTTTTCACCAGCTAAAGTGGTGGACCTGGATCCGTGCCTGACCAAGAAGCCTGTGGAGGACAGCGCATGTCACCCCTACAACACCAGGGGGAGCATGTCTGAGGTCCAGTCCCTCAGCTCCTTCCAGTCGGAGTCCTGCGACGACAACGGTACGATGACACTCAACACGTTCAACCTTTTCCTTCCTAGTGAATGAATAAAAACTAACAAGATCAAATAGTTTTAAAAAGCACTTGATACATGTAGGAAATGTTGTTTTTATTTGCACTTGTGATGAATTATTGTTGTTTTTCCTTTAACCTGACATTTCTTTGCATTGCTGAGTGAAATGCTAGCAGTGTTTCTTTGCATGCTCAGAATGGACGACCCCAGTGGTTTCTCTGGGGGTCACATCTTCTCTTCTCTCT
This sequence comes from Limanda limanda, assembly GCF_963576545.1. NCBI lineage: Eukaryota > Metazoa > Chordata > Actinopteri > Pleuronectiformes > Pleuronectidae > Limanda > Limanda limanda. The sequence continues at coordinate 8,835,076 of NC_083637.1, forward strand.
CTTTTTGCTGCTGGGCTTCAGCTCCCATATGGATCAAATCAGTCCACAGATCCAGAACAAGGTTTTAAATACGGGGTCCAGCCTGTAAGTCCTCATTCACTGCCGGTACAGACGGAAGCAATCACAACAACTTGTTCTGTGTCATTCCACTGGGATCACATGTGTTAAAAGAACTGCATTCGCCTGCTTTCATTTCACCTGCGCTCGACTCCGCCCACGGGAGTTTGACGACTCACTCGTTCAGCTGTTATGTTCTGTTGGAAAACGTCACTCGCAAGGTCATTGATTTGACGCACGCCTGCATTTTCATTCTTAATTTTTTTTATTTACAAGCATGTTTTTTCTCTTCCTTTTTGTCTTTGTTCTTTTTCTTCAAAAAGCGTAGCCACAAACGGATGTTTAAAGCAAACATCAAGGTACATGTCACCGGGGTTCACACGCTCCCGTTCTGTTCTCCCTGCTGCTCTTCATCTCATAGTCATCATCACCAACATGATGGGATCGTGCTGCTCATGAGTCATCAAACATGCACCCGCACCCTTTCAAATACAAACGAAACAAATCTGTGAACAAATACAAAACCATAAACAAATATGTGGAAGAGTATAAGGGTCAAGCTTTAGAAAAAAGATAGAGAAATCTATGTGAAGCTGTGATGCCAATAGAAAAGTAAAACTTTCGAGAATAAAGTAGCATTGTTAACAATTAATATTAAATATTGAAACTTACCCGGATCATTATTTGTTGCATTATGTGAATACAGTCGGAAATGAAATTTAACTTAATCTGAATTTAATATAAAGTTGGCATTTCTTAAATAAAGTAAAAAACTAATTTAATAAATTCAATATAAATCAGAATAAGATCCTTATTAGTATTACAAATTAGTAAGTCCAAAATGTACTAGAAATGTTGAGATTAAATCCCTAAAGAGGTGAATAAAGTTTATAAACATCAGAGGAAGATTTGTTTAATTTCACAAATAAAGTAAAAATGTAATTCTCTGATTTAGTTCGATTTTTATCCTTGATATCCAAAATCGTCCTCTTCTCTTTCTTTTTATGCCTGGCCCCAATATTCTTCCTAATTTGTTTCCTAAGTTGTAACACACACACACACACACACACACACACAAGTTTTTTTGGAAATGCGTTTGTATCTCCAGGGAATTTCACAGATTCTTCCATCTGTACTGTCAATGGCGTCCCGTAGCATTCATTATGTTGTTGTGTGTTATATTGCATAAAGAACCCCCCCACACACACACACACACACACCCACTGTGTTGCCTTGCACCATCGTCTTGTGCCCAGTTATGACCCCCCCCTTATCAGACATCCTCAGTGAAACTTAAGTGTGTCTGGCAACGAGAACAGTAGAATTTGTGGGAAGTGTCTCTTGTGTCCCACCACCATTCACTCCATATGTCTTTGTATATATATATTATATATATATATATATTTATTTTAAAGCGTTTGTGTTAATGCTAGCATCTCTCCCACCCGCCCCCCCCCCCCCCCCAGACATTCAGTGAGTGTGTCTGGCAACGAGAACAGAAGAATTAGTGGGAAGTGTCTCTTGTGTCCAATCACCATTCACTCCTTATGTGTTTTATATAAATATATATTTTAAAGCGTTTGTGTTAATGCTAGCATCTCTCCCACCCGCCCCCTCCCCCCCCCCCCCCCCCCACAAGCCTCCATAGTGACAGTAATCCACCTTGTTCGCTCTGTTGTTGACACGGTGGGAGGAGCAGGTATCTCTTTTATTGCTTCCATCAGCCGTTGTGTTTGTGTTGTCGGGTCGTAGCGCCGCTGCCATTATCTTACACTGACAACCCCCCCACCCCCCCCCCCTCTCCCCCCAGTACAGCCCCAGACGTGCGGCTTCTCATCCTGAGCTGCTAATTAAAAAACGCAGCAAAGCCAAATCCAATTAAACACCAAATTAAACCGGCACAGAAGTGTTGCCCCCCCGGTCTCAGCCTCACACTTTGATTACACAACTCGGGACGTCTGTTTAAGAAAATGGCAAAACACAACCCGTGGTTCTATTAGTGAATCCGTCGCCCTCCTCCTCTTCATCATCGGTTTGTCTTTCATTGTCTCCTCATTTCATTTGTGCTCTCAGCCGGTTGTTCCTTCCTCTCAGCTCCTCTAACGTGACTTGTTCTCTTTCTTCTCCTTCTTGCCTCGTGTAAAGAGTCTTTCTTGGCTCATGATCTCAAGAACCCAAGAGGTGACTTTGTTTTTTTCTTGTTTTGTTTCCGTCTGTGTTTGCCTGCTGTTCACCAGTATAACCCCCCCCACCCCCCCGATCCCACCCTCTCTAACTCTTAACCATTAACCCCCGGAGCGTAATGAGCAGCGGGTTAAACCTCCTCAACCGGACTTTCTGCACCGGTGGTGTAACGACTTATTTCTGTGAGATTATTTCCCCCCCCACGCTCCCGTGCATGGCTCGGATGTGGTGACGCTGTGAGGGAAAGTGTTAATCTGACTGTTCTGTGATTAAAAAGGTTTTCGCTCAGCAACTAACAGGAAATATCCTCAGTCGTTTGTGTTTGTACATGTGTTTGTGTAACTATTTTAAAAGCCCCTGAAAATGTATTACTTCTCTTAGGTTTTTAATAAATATGAATTTGGTGAAGTGGTGGAGGGAAGACAGTGAAACAAACATATTAGATCTAACTAATGATCTAACGTTTAAGAGAAAAACCTACATCCTTTATACCAGTGTTGTCGGATCATAAAGCAGATTATAATGGTCATGTTGAAAACAAAATTATGAGATTTCAAGAATAATGTGGTAATATTATGAGAATAAAGAGGAAAAAATAACCAGCAAGGTTTCTTGATCCAAAATCTTTAACTACTCAAATTATTTCCTTTTTGAAACCCCTTTGAAAATCTCACCCTGACGTATCTAACGAGTGATGAACTTTCTTCACAATAGACTTTTCAAAGTCCTCATACTTATAACGAGCCAAAAGATTAATTATTCAGGTATCTTTTAAACTTATACTAAAGAAACTTAAAACTTAAGATTCTCCACATTCCACATTTTAACTTGACAGGTTGATCATCTGATATTTTCCCCTGTAAGATGACATGGAGTCCAAAATGATTACTTCATTCTCGTAATATTATGATTTCTTTGATTTTTTTTAAAATTCTCAACTGATATCCACTCACATAACAGAGGTGAGATATCACTCTTGGGGGATTAGCCCATAATAATATCGCCCCATATTATATTTGATCGGACACAACCCAGAGTTAATATTTTAAATCATAAAACAGAGATTCAATTATATCTCAGAAAATGTAATTTTTTTATTTCACTGTCCTCATTTCTAAGTCTGTGCAGCTGTTCTCCCAAAGTGTTGTGACATCGTTGTGTATTAATGAACAACCCGTTGTGTTGGTGTGACGTTGTGTTGTGTTAATGTTGCATGGTGTGGGTTTTTTAACATTAACATGATCTCAGTAACCCGATGTGACGCCGAGGCTCAGAACATTAACGTTTTCTCTTTTCCTTCCGACCACAGGATATCACTGGGACACATCTGATTGGATGCCAAGTGTTCAACTTCCTGGAATCCAGGAGTTTCCACAGTATGAGGTTGTGGAGTCGCCCGCCCCTCTGTACACTGACCCGAGTGCCATCGACACCGACTACTACCCCGGCGGCTTCGACATTGAGAGCGATTTCCCCCCGCCGCCTGAGGATTTCCCTGCCAATGACGACCTGCCGCCGCCGCCTCTGCCAGAGTTCGCCGACCGCTGCGACACACTGCGGCCCCAGGGCAGAGACCTGGACCCGTCTGGGGGGGGCACCGGCGGCTCGGGCGGGGTCCGCCAACGCCCGGCCATGCCTCATCTCTACAGCCTTAACCAGTACCTACCGCAGCACTCCTACCCAAGCGACGGGGGGGACACTGAGGGCCAAGGGGCCAGCTCCGCCAACACCACCCCTGCTTCTACCCTGGGCAACAGCGGCTACAGAGGGGGCTACCCGTTAGGTTGTAGTCTGGACTTTGACTCCTCCGCTCTGGACAACATGTCCTTGTCTCTGTACACGTCCACAGCCTCCTGCTCGGACATGTCGGCGTGCTGCGAGGAGTCCGAGGCGATGATTAGCGACTACGAGAGTGGCGACGACGGCCACTTTGAGCGGCTGTCCATCCCGGCGCTGGACTCCCAGCAGCACACTGAAGTCTGACACTGGATCCAAACAAAAGTGCCTGAACCCACAGCTACACCTTACGTCAGCCCGTCACACAACACCCACACTGACCCACGCACAGTCTGTGAACACAACACCACACACACACACATACAAGTACACATTGAATTGAGTCACACACAGGGGTTGTTGAGACTGGTTGTGAGACCCCCCCCCACCCCCACCATCCCCTTTGAGTTTTGGCGGTGCTGTTACTTTAAGTGACTGTCATCTCACACAGGAAGTAGATTGTCGGAAAAATCAACGATTCAACGCACGACAGGATAAAAACAAGGTGGAGATAAAAAAATAATAATGATTTACCACAACATCCGTGTTTCTATAAATAAAACCAAGCAAACTGTTTTTATACAAGTCCTCATTTTCAATGTAAATTTAAATGTACAGTTTTGATTTCAAAGTTTACTAGGTTTTGTAGATATTCTATGCTTTTATTTTCAAAAAAAAAGAAGATGAGTTAAATGGTGTGACATTATCAGCCTTACTGTGCTTACATTCACTAGAGATGAAAAAAAAAAGAAAAGAAACATTAAAAAAAAAGAGAGAGAAGAGCGTGGCTTTCCCGCACACCGTGTACTCGTAAAGTTTATCGTCTCCTGCTCATTTCAAAAAGGGTCCTCAGTGAACGACTGCATATTCTCGTGTTGTTGGTTTTTTCTTTTTTAAATGTCTGTTTGTAAATTTTGACTTTGGAACCTCTTTATTTTTCCACCAAGAAAATGGGACCCAATATATTTATAGTGCAGAGTTATCCGTGGACACGTGACTTTTTCAGGTGTCCATGTGTGTGTGAGCAATGCTATGGTCTTGTTAAGGTTTTTATTGAATACTGCCACAAGCTCACGCTTTCCTACTGGCAATAAATTATTCCTAAAAAATATTTCTGCCGTCTTCTTATTTCCGGAGCGTGCTCATGAATAGAAACACGGTGATGTATTAAATGTAATATCCTGGTGTTACTTGTGCAGAAAAACATTAAATCTTAACAATGAAAGTCAGAGAGATTTTATTACAAACTTTTTGAAAGTTTACTTTTTTTTGTTTCAATCAACTTTGATCTTTGAGTCCGACTTGTGTAATTGTAAGTAAACATTTTGACAATATGCTAATTGTGATGAGTATTTATTAACATTGAATATATACAGCAATGAATACAATGTTTTGTTAAGGTTTAAGAGAGAAACTGACACAGATAATCTGACAGATTATTACTGATTATTTCTGCGGAGCAAAAAAGCTTAAAACATGTAAGAGCGGATGTAGCCACTAGGAGGCAGCATAGAGGAAGAGCTACAATCACAAAGCTTCAATATGTCGGAGGAACAGGTGACAACAGTAAAGTGTGTATCATTTAAAATACAAGTTCAAACTGACAGGGAAGTAAATAGAGCACAAACTCTACAGCAGTTCCCTTACATTCAATCAAGCTGCACCAGATTTCATAAACTGTAGGATATTAGTTTATAACTACCCATACAGTAGTTACATAAATAAGATAAGAGCTTCATACTTAACATAAAAAAAACATAATCTCGACTGCAGGGCTGATAACTTTTCATTCTTTTAGCTCTGTATTAGTCTTCAAATAAATGTCGCTCTGCAATTATAAGAGTTGTTAATTATAGGTCACTGATTCCTTAGTTTCTAGTGATGTTTAAAGGCCGGCACGGTGGTGCAGTGGTTTGTACCGTCTCCTCACAGCCAGAGGGGATGCTGGGTTTGAACCTGAACACGCACCAGGGTCACCAAGTGATGTCACTTCCTGTTTAAAAGGGAAGCCGGGTGGTGCACAAGGGATTTCTGTTTGATTTATTGAGTCTGAGTAAGTAGTTGTATGGGAGCAGTGAACCTGGTGTCTGGGTGGTGATGGGAGACCATTTTCTCCAGCTTCCTCCCACAGTCCAAACACGTGCAGGTTAATTGAAGACTCGTTCATTCCTTGTTGGTTTGACTGGTTTGATTTGTCCAGGTTATAACACGCCTCCCCCTAATGTCTGCTGGGATCGGCTCCAGCCCCCCCAACATCCCTCCAAGGAGTGAGAAACTTAACTCCCTTTATAAGTAGATTTCTCAGTTTGTAAAAACATTTCTGTTCCATATTAACGTTTAAATCTAAATTTTATTAGTAGAGCCCATATTCACAAATCCCAGTTCACGGCACTGGGCTAATAGAAAGGTCATCTTCTCACCTGACCTGCTGCTGACACCAGAATTCCTCTTCCTCACGTCCTCATCCCAAAGTGCAAATGAAAAGGTTCCTTGGTTTTCAAACCCCAGCCTCCACCTTCCTCCTCCACCTCTACACGGGTTTCACCCTCTTGTAAAAACCCATTAGTCTCCGAGTGGGATGGATGATTCTCCCTCAGAGGAGAAAGAAACCTTTCCAGACACAGAGCTCCGGGTTCAAACAGCTGCTCTGTGTTGGGGTCACAATGTGGAAGGAGGTGTTCCAGGCTGCAGCAGTGGAGGCTGATGGAAGCAGCTCTGACTCCAGCCACTCGCCTGCTGCTTCATGCTCCACAAATCCAATCAACTGTGGAAATGGCTCCAGGTGTTTTTTTCCCATTAAATAAATGAAGACTCTCTTACCTATTAATGAATTATTCTTTGGATGGAATCGGGGACGCAGTTGTGTGGGAGAGGAGCCTGTTTTGCTTCGAGGGCCCAGTGGTGGTTAGCTTCCAGGGTGTAGGACAAGATATCGGCCACAAGATGGCAGCATGTTGCAGCTGATGAGTGCGGAGCAAGAGGAGGATGAAAACAGAGGAAAGAGGAGAGGGAGAAGTGAGGTCACATTACATTACATTACATTTCATTTAGCTGACGCTTTTATCCAAAGCGACTTACGATAAGTGCATTCAACCCCGAGGGTACAAACCAAGAACAACAAGAATCAATAAAGTAAAATAAATAAAGCAAAACTACAAAATGCTATAAGTAGGTGCCATTTAACTGCTACTAAATTGTTAGTTTCAAAAATTGTTAGTAATTTTTTTAAGATTTTTTTTATTGAAGGTATAGTCGTAAGAGGTCACACTAACACACACTGGTTTGTGCGGCTTTACTTGTTAGGAATTTGCATTAACCTTAACCATAACCAATTCATGACTAACCATAACCTTAACCTAACCACCGATCACAGCATAACCTTTACTAGAGTTTAGAAATTATGTTGTCCCTCATTAGGACCATAAGACTAAAGGCCAATTTATGCCTCTCCGTTATTTCTATTACGGACAGATAAGACCGCCCTATCCGTCGTGAAACGTCCTCTCCGAGCGCCTCCGACAGCTTTTCGTACACGTCTGATTTTTCTAACTATCCGTCTTCATTTTGGAGACCCGACGGACCACTCTTGGCTGTGATTGGTCCGCGAACGACATCATTTCCGTATGACGTCATTTCCGTATTTCCGGACCTCAAACTTTCTGTTTACTTGTAGCAACAAACACGAACACAACTATGATTCTACGATTAATGTGACGTGTGTGTTAAGCCAGCGGAGTTGTCCGGCTGACGGTGGCTCGTTAGAGCACTGAGGGCATGTGTGCACGGTCACATACGGTTATAACGAGCTTTCAAAACGGCGCTAGCAGGCTAGGCTAGCGGGCTAGGCTAGCCACCATGCTAACTGCGGTGGTAACAGTGCAAGAACCCGCCGTCACGACTTTAATTCCACTTCTATCATGACACTGTTTCTATAATACCGTCAGGTTAGAAGCAAACACTGGATAGTAGTTGTTAGTGCCGGGAGTCCCTGCTGACTGTGTGTGGAAGCTGGGGGGGAGCTAGCTCCGGGTAGCTTCTAGCTACATGTAGCCTCAAGCAGATTCAAGCTGTGGAATCAGCAACACAGTTCGGAAACAAGACCGGGGAACCGCTGCGCTAAGAAACGATTACATCAGCATCTTGACCCGCTGGGTGTCACTTTATTTAGTTCTGTTAGTTGCCATGGTTCAGTGTGTGGGACGCAAGCTAACATGTCAACAGAGACAAGTGGACTTCTTCTTCCCAAATGGGGTAGGCTTCTCTGAGCTCGTCTTCCGTTGCGCCACCTATGGGTTTGGCGGGGAATTGTTTTTAGACGGATAGTCGTCGGAGAAGTAAAAATCAAAAAGACACTTGTCTCCCGCTGAGACCTCTCCGAGAAACGGATACGTAGAAGTATATAAGAGCCATTAGGTCCCTATGAGGTCTACTGGCCCTGACACGGTCTTTGTTTATACTGGAAAAGGTCCTTCACACACACACACACACACACACACACACACACACACACACACACACACGCACACACACACACACACACACACACACACACACACACTTCTGCCTGCCAGTTGTAATCTTGGACTCTCGACAAAGACGAACCATATGACAGTTTGCCAAAAGTGAAACCAAAGCACCCTGATCGCCCCCTGCTGGGTGGCTGGCGTGTTAGTCGTAAACTTCGCAAAGCTCCATATATCGTACACATATGCAAATCGTGGAACAACAGTTGACACAAAGAGTCTGAAACAGTCGCTTTCATCCAGAGCTCGTCAGTGAGATTAGTTTTTCTCACAAACAGGACTCAAGCTGTGATTTGCTGTTTGCACAAAAAAAACGTTTAGGAATTCAAGCCTCGGTTTCCTGTGACAATGTGCAAATATGAAATAGCTCAAACATGGAGTCAAGTCAAACAGGAGTGTCTGAGAGCGATGCAAAGAGAAGAAGACTAACGTGTTGTTTAACTACGTCTACTCCACTCGACTGAATGTCTACAGCTGAAAAACGACCTCGCGGGTCTGAGACTCAGCCGAGTCATTCATGAGAAAGCGTGTCAGGAGCCGTCAGCCGCTCAGACCCAGAAACGTCTCGTCCACTGTCTCAGAGTCGTTGATTATCATCGACCCACCTTCAGCCGTCTGCCCTCGACTCGTCCTCCACAGACAGAACAGACAGAAACACTGAGCGGCTGCAGCAACACAGAGACACTTGAGGTCACTACAGAACCAGAGGGTGTAGAAATCCACCAGGATGCTAATCCGACATGCATCAGAAGACATGACCCCGTGTTTCAGTTTGGAGAAATGTCAGGAAACCAACGAGCGTTCCTGGAATATTTGTCACCTCCACCAAGGAGCTCACGCTGTCTGTTCTTCAGCAGGGTTACACGAAAAGTAAAGGACAGATTTCTGTTGAACTTGGAGGAAGGATGGGACATGGACCAAGAAAGAACCGTGTACAATTTGATACGGATCCAGAAATAAAACAAAACGTTTGTTTAACATAGTGAGATTTGGCTTTTTTTTAATTTATTTTTTGCCATTTTCACCGGTTTCCAAAAGGAAATCACACAGCTTTAAGGTGAAATGTTCATGTTAAAGAAAATTATTTAAAAAATCTGCCATTTTGTCCAAATCTGTCTCAGAATTTCTCACTTGTCCCTTGTCCCATCTTTTCGCTAAGTTTCATACGCTCTGTTGTTTTTGTGTCATCAAACAAACAAACTAACAAATAGGAGCACCAGCACAACCTCCTGGGCATAGGTTAAAAATTCATATGCTGTTACTATTCATGGCCTTCAGTGTCGACTTCTACTGGCTGTTCTGTTTTTATCTCATCTATTCTCATCATAAAAGGAATCTCATGTATGTATTTATGTGCCTGTGTGTATGAACTATCTTTGTCGTGTGCTTTCGTTCTTATTTTAGCTGTTTAATCAAACCATGAGCTCTGATTTGCAGCCGAGGACAATAAAGATTTTATCTCACTGATACAAAGCTACATAACAGGAAAACAGAGGGTGATTTAGTGTGATGAGGAACTCGATCCTATTTCATACACGTTCTGTTTATAGCCCACATCAGTAAGTTTATTATAATCAGTTTGGGAATGCCTTCGGTTACTTGAGCAGTTCTTTGGAAAGTTTGGTAACTTTTGAAACGCCTAAAACCGTGTGACCAATCTCACAGCTTTTTTTAGGAGAACATAACGTTCCTCCTGTAAATGATCTATGTTCATTAAATTAAATAACTTAGTCATTAAATACAGTTTTCTGTCTCATTTGATAAGAGATACATGTACAAGAGTATGAACATTATCAGTAAGTAACAATCTGTTACGCTTATTTTGACATTTTGTGCGTTTTCAATCTTTTAAATGAATAATTCTATAAAATACACACCATCTTATCAACGCTCAGAGGCACAGATCCAAGTCAGTGTCAAACCATTCACATCCATATTTGACTTATACAACGTGAAGACCACAAGGGGGCTGCAGACGGCAGCTGATGGAATCCGAGGGCGAGCGAAACGACCCAGAGAGAGACGAGCACTTTCATCAAATGATTAAACTCAGTGGATCCTTCTGGCTGGATGAAGTAACACAAATCAGACACATCAGACACAGAGATTACACAAACTCTGCATGATTTCCCCCAACACGGCTCTGCCCTCCAGTTACCACAGCCTCCCGTTAACGCTTCATGACAAAGAGCAAGAAAAAGAACTGTTCAATAAATGTGTGCTTATCATGCATGAGGAAGAGAGAGTTGGGAACAGTCTGTAAATCCAGAGCTTTAGACGGGAAGATTAGTTTTTCCTCAGTCGTACCTCCAGCTGAGATTCTGCTGTTTGCACATACCAGCGTCTGAGGTGGCGAGTTCAGTCAGGTGACACATTCCAGCACAGGCATATAAATAATGAAGACGGAACCAAATTAATTTAGTTTGAGGGCTGAGACATTGAATGTGTAAAACCAACACACACACACAGACACACACACACTGTGCTGCTATAGGGGTCAGCGACAAATTAAGGCCTTGCAGGGGGGGGTTGATTAATTCAATAAGCAACAACAACAACATAAAAAAAAAGCCATTTGTCTGCGCCCTGTTCACATCATATTATCAGTTACTGTATTGGAATGTGTTTGTGCTTAATCACAAGCTGTGAGACACAGACACACACACACACACACACATAAACACACACCCACACGCATGCAGAGACCACTGACCCCAATAATCCTCTTTCTCCCAGCATCTCTTTCCTGGGTGGAGCTCCGCTGTTGTCACGGCAACCGGCCCGGTGGAGGAGGGAGGAGGGTGGAAGAGGAGGAGGAGGAGGAGTGATGGGGGGGCTGTGGGGGAGTTGGTGGTGGTGTTGGGGGGGGGGGGGGGGGTTTACAACAGCAGATAAAAGCAAACACTCTTGTTTCTCTGTGGGACGGAGTGAGGACCAGTGAAGCGGCAGAGACACTCATTACATTACTTCTGTCTCCTTCATTCTGCTGACAGCTCCCTCAAATGAGCGTGTGTGTGTGTGTGTGTGTGTCTGATGGGGGGGGCGTCCTCTTGGCACCCTCCTGCCCACAACACGGGTGCACCAACCCTTTCCCTCCCCCACGCACACATCACTCCTCCCCCACGTTTCCACCCCTTTCACCCTTCCCCCCTTTTATCATCCCCCACAAAACTCATAACCTGTTTCTCTGTTCGGCGTGATGACACCTCACTGTACATCTCCCCTCCATCTCTCCATCTCTCCGTCTCCTTGTCCTTTCATCCCCCTTTTCTTCCCGCTTTGGCAAAATAAAAGTGAACAACGCTTCTTTTGAGGACGTTTCTAAGCAGATGACAAGATCCCTCTCTCCGTTTCTCTCTCCCTCTCGCCCCTCCGTCATTTCGTTTCACTTTAAATTTAACGCTGCCACAAAATGTACGTCTGTCGTCTCTCCCTGCCACTGAAGTTCCCCTGAAGACTTGCTCCCTGTGCTGGAGCATTATCCGGCCTCCTCTTTAGGACCATTTTAATAAAAGTGAACCCCTGTAGCGACAGTGAGCTTTTCTTAAAAGCACGGGAGTCAAAACACAAGGCACTATCCCCTGCAGATATGTCTCTCTCTCTCTCTCTCTTTCACATGCCTGTGTTATTACTTGGTTTACATCCTCTTTGCTTTTGCCTCTTTGCCATGGAAATGACTGACTCATAAAGCGCCTCAGTTATCCTTCAGACGAAAGTCTCTCTGCCTGCGATGATTACAAAGGAGCAGGAGGTGAAACAGTGAAGCCTGAGCTGCAGGACGAGGAGCACAGGAAGTGTCGGGTGCTGATGTGCAGGAGGAAATATTTAGATGTGACTGACTCAAGCTGAATTATTGTTGCTGATGAATCAGTATTTTACAAGGTGACACACACACACACACACACACACACACACACACAAACACAGTTACACACACATGCAGTAGAGTCTCAATGACTTCAGAGGACATTAGATTGATTTACTTACTCTAATCTTAACCACAGCTTCTACTTTCCTAACCCTTACCCTAACCCTAACCCTAACCCTAACCCTAACACTAACCTCAACCTAAAACCTTAAAACATGTCTTCAACTTAAAATCTGATGATTCATATTATGGGGTCTTGCTTTTTGTCCCCATAAGTAGGACAGAACTTCAGGGTCCCATCAACATGAGTAATACCTGGAGCACACACACACCTACCTACACACATATAGGGACCATTATACCTGTCCATTGGTGGAGAATATTTAAACATTATTATAAAAGTGTTATTTGATTAACTGTCTCATTTGATTTAAAAAAATATCTTTAAAGATCTCAATCTTTGTAACAAAATGAATAAAGTCCATTATAATGTTAGAAGAATCCACTCAGATGATGATATTTGTTTACTGGCAATACTTGAAGTTATCAATGTCTATAAATAGTTATTCACAGACATTTTAAGTATTAAAATAGATACTTAAAGTTCAGCCGGAGAAAAAACATCGTAGTTCTGATCAGACTCAAACAATAAAGAAAATAAAAGTCTTGAAATGCTGTTGTTTTGGTCGGTGATTTGTCTGTTTGTTTGCTCTAGTGTTCCTGCTCTGCACCTGCACCCTGCTGTGAGGAGTGGGTTTTGAAGACAGGCCTTTGTTTAATCATTATAATTATAATAATACTAATAATTATCATCATAATTATTATTATTGTTGCGGTGCATGTGTTGTTGTGTGTGGGGTCGTAGTGATAGAAGCTGTGAGGGACTAGTCGCCATTAAGGGTTCACTCAGATTGACCTTCTCTTAAAAAAATGTTCTTTCATTGCCAAGTGTTTCAAATGATTTTGCCACAAAAGTCGCTGTTGAATATCAGGCAGTTTATAACAATCAGCCCTGCAGCTGAAGACGTTCATATCGTGTCACTCGTTCTGCTGCTGCAGCTTCTTCTTTTTTTTTATCCGCGAGCGAAAACCAGAAACGAAGGAACATCAGCAAACGACAGAAAGATTCACACTTTCATTTCCTCCCACTCTCAGTCCACATCGGTTTCTCCCCTGCTGCACTGCCTCACTAGTTGGTATAATTATTTTAAATCGCTCCTCTGCTGCTTCTTCTTCTTCTTCTTCGTCGTCCTCCCTCCGGTTTAGATCAGTGTGCGATCGCAGAGAACTAGACAAACCTAAAATCTAGCACAGATGAATGTGAAGAGATAACGATCGTGTGATCAGCTCACAGATATATTATAATAAGCAGCCTCTTGTGTTTGGGAACGATAAAGCAAAGTGTGTTGAGATGGAGGATAAAGGAAGAAGATCCACAGGCAGATCATTACGACTCTTAACTCTGGGACATTGTTGAGTCGTGGAATGATGTCGTGAAGGGACGAGAAAGACAAGAAGCTCTTCAGAATAAAAGCACATTGACGGGATTGATCTGTGGATTTTACTTAGCTCGCAGGAATCAGTGAAACATGAACATGTGTTGAAGAAGAGAACTCTGACTTCAGAGTTTTTCTATATTTCTATTCCAAAGTCGCACTTGTTAAAACTACATACGTGTCCTTGTTGTGATTAGAACCCGAGCGATTTATCCGTTGGTTGATAAGATTCAGACGACACAAGCTTTTCACATAAATATCAGTATCCCTTTTTATATTCGCTGATGTTAGCATATGAGAAAACTTCTCCATCCATGATCTGTATCAAATTTTCATACATGTTTATTGGCTGTGTCATTAACACATTCTATATATACAACTTAATTTGTGTTTTCTTTTTCCTTTAAGTCCTTAATAGTCAAATTATATATAAATGAATATATATATTGGCTGGTATATCAGTATGGAACATTTATCTTAATCCCTAATATCGGTATCGCATTGGCCACCAAATACAAATCAGTCAAGCTCGAGTTATGATACAATATATATTTTTTTTTATTCCCTAAAACAAACTCACTTTTTGGCCTTTGTAATAATTCACAATCCTGTGCAAAGACTATCTATTCTTACCACTGATTTATTTCTCACAGTCACAAGCCAAAAGAGTTGGGAACCTGCTGTTAATAAGGACTGGAAGTAACCATTTTAATTATTTTCTCAATAGTCTCAATATTTCTCAACTTGGGATCTTTGATTGGAGAATTACTGAAACAATAATCTGAACAAAAACAGTATTTAATCTATTTATTGCTTAAAATCTGTTGTCCATCATTATAAAATAAATCCTGTAATAACTGTTGGTGGGCTGGAGCTCTGACTGACTGACAACCTGTCATCGCTCCAGAATATGTGATTATACTTTTACTTTTTCAAGTATCTTTAAATTTGCAGAGGAAAATCAAATCTTAAATGCGAGGTTTCACTTTGTATTATGACAATCTGTCATTTTGAGAGACAGCTCGGGAATAGGCTGCATGAGCGTTGTTTGTGTGTGTGTGTGTGTGTGTGTGTGTGTGTGTGTGTGTGTGTGTGTGTGTGTGTGTGTGTTTGTGTGTGTGTGTGTGTGTGTGTGTGTGTGTGTGTGTGTGCGTGTGTGTGTGTGTTTGTGGAGAGAGGTGGGGGGGCTAATGGCAAAACCACGGTCACCTTTAAGGTCCAACCTCAACCTTGGAACAGCCAGCAGGTTCCACTGGAGGATCTCAGGCTGATAAGATAAGATAAGATAAGATAAGATAAGATAAGATAAGATAAGATAAGATAAGATAAGATAAGATAAGATAAGATAAGATAAGATAAGATAAACCTTTATTAGTCCTACAATGGGGAAATTAGAATTTTATAGAAGCAGCAGGAGTCAGAAATAGTCATAAATCAGTTATTGATAAAAATAATGAGATGCAATACTTTAATGTAAGGAATATCAAAAACATAACACTAATATATACAGTGTAAAAACAAGAACAATATGTGTAGTGAATGGGAGTGAATCCCCTTTAATTATCGGCATGTTTGATTCTCCATACTGACACAATATAAGAGTTTCTTAATGGGGGAGAGAAGTACGGAGGCTGAACGGGACAAACCATGAATGATTCCTCAAACCTAATAATGAATGGGCTGAAATAAAGCAAAGCTCGAATGAATGAACCCGCATCTGGTATAAAAGAGGGAAAGTGGGACGCGTCTCTCTCTCTCTCTCCCTCCCCCTCCCCCCCTCTCTCTCTTTCTCTCCAGCTGCTCTTCCTCCTGTCGGCCACCAGGCGCCAGTGTTTCACCCCCCCCACTCCTACACAGCTCCCTCCTCCGGTCTGTTTTGGTCACATGAAAGTTGCGGCTCCATGTCACACACGCGTAAAGACAAAGTGGATGGCACACGGGCGCAGGAGTGGCACCAGAGCCGGGGAGACTACCGGAGCTGAACCGAGGACCAGAGGAGGACCAAGAAGAAGAGGAGGAGGAGGAGGAGGAGGAGGAGGAGGAAGGAGGAGGAGGGGGAGGATGAAGATGAAAGCAGCAGGAGGCTGTGGTAGTATGGCACCAACACCACCACCACCACCACCACCGGCTCCGGCATCCAGGCGCTAGGAGGAGAGGACGCACGGCGCGCAGGGCTGAGGAGCCGAGGCGAGTGGACTTGGGGGCAAAAACCCCCAAAAGTTCAGTGACCGACTACAATGGTTATAAATGGGTCCCACCTGAACAGCTCCTTGCCAGACGCGCTGCTCAGCCGCCCGCCCTGGGTCACCACCACCCTGGGCTGCTTCCTCATCTTCACCATCGTGGTGGACATCCTGGGGAACCTGCTGGTCATCTTCTCCGTGTACCGCAACAAGAAGCTCAGGAACGCAGGTGAGTCGTAAGTAAAAAGTAAAGAAATGAAAGAAAACCCAAAGTCTCTAATGATGACAAACCCATGTAGGGGTTGTTGCTCTTTTCTGTGATACAGTCTCCTCCGGTCTCCATGGTGACACATTCCGATGCCTAGGTGTTTGATTCGTGCCTTTGTTGTTGTGTGTTCTCATTTTTTAACAAGTCTCAAAGAATCCGTGTCTTTTTGTACGCTCTCGCAATCAGATTCAACCTTCAAGCCATAACTCGTCTTTCATTATGCTCACTTCATGTTTTGTGGTGTTTGTTTTTCTTTGTCTTCTATAATTTAAATAGAACATTTACATATTCTTCTTAATCACCTCCCAAGGTTATTGGATAACTTCATCGTAGAGGCTTTTTATTTTTGTGTCTTCTCATTTTTAACGAGTATCAACAAATCCCTGCTTTCATCCGATTCAACCTTGAACAGGAACTCGTCTCCCACTTCATTTTTTCATGTTGTTGTTTGTTTTTCCCTTCTCTTATGTAATTTTAATACAACATAAACATATTCTCCTGAACCCCGCCAATCGTAGAGGATTACAGTAACAGTAACGGACAGTCCAAATGGAGCTCGACTAGCCAAAGCCGACTTCTGAAGCGCATCTGATTCCACTGACCTCCAGCAGCCGAGCCGAGGTTCAGAGGCGAGCGGAGCTGAGAGAAACACTAAAGTGATTATTGACACTGTGTGAAGCCACAGGGAAAGCCCTGCTTGCATCCCAGCTGTGCCTCACACACTCATGCTTCCAAGGGCTTTTCCACTGTAAGAGATTTGATCTAATAATGACAACGACAACTGAATATTTGAAATCATCACCAGGTCCGTGATGGAACTAATGCCGTGAATGTGTTTTGTTTTTTTTATCTTCTTCTTACCCTTGACTGTGAATTAGATCAGGATTGTGGGCTGTGGATTAAATCCCGCGCTCTGCATTTGGACCAGATTGACAAAGCAGTGTTGTGTCTCGCTCGGGGAAGGTGGTAGAAACGCACATGATTTTAATAGTCAGCGGACGGAGCTGCTGCTGTGAAGAACCCAAGAGGCTTCTGTCATGCTCGGGTCGGCACAACCCAAACTGGCAGCTACACTTATCCCAGCTGTCATCGTCGGCAGGCTGCACTGGGCTGATTTGCTAAATACACACCTGCCATTACCATTTCACTCACCGCAGAAATGCTAGGGGTCAGAATAGATTTCCGTCATGTGGATTGAGAGCGGAGAGACCCCCCCCACCCCCCCCTGTGAGGAGCATTCAGGATGTACAAGGATATGATCTCCTCTCACTCAGATTCCTACAAGCTGCTATTGTTTTGTGATGATCGGCGTTTCACAAATCTGTAGTAGCCCTGGATTTGAGTGTTTTTAACAGTTGTCAGCAGTAACCACAGCACTTATCTCTGATATATCCGCGATGATTTCGTAAGTCGTAGCGTTTGCGTGATGAATTGTGGAACGAAGAACGAGACAAGAGGAACGATAAATGTAGGGAACCGAGTCTTTTGAAGTTGTTCCAATAATTACGGCTATAATTACTTGTAAGGAGGACATAATGCAGCGGCAGCAGGACTTTAATCAAGCATGGAGTTTACTTACACTATCTCCACTTTAATGTTGCATATGGCTGAGAATTTACAGGCCGGGACCCCCTGTAGTTATTCACTTCATTTTGGGCAATTCAATTTTCTTTCGAAAAGCCGAATTCCGACCCAACGGGTTGAAGATAAGTCCAGTAGCCGATGATCAAAAGGAAGTGAGGAGGGAAAGAGACAAAGCTTAATTGTGTCCGTGGTCGTCCATGAATCCTAATGAGGCCGACGTCAGCTGGTGACGTGCTTCCTCAGATCCGAGGTTTCATTCAAGCTCCGAAGACGAGCATGTCTAACTTAAGGCTCTCGCAATTTTCTGTTCAAACAGCCATCGGCAAATTGTGCGCAAATTGGCAGACGTATTGATTGGTATGAAAACGATTCCATTCATACTTTCATCACTGTTGGAATGTTTTGAAAGGGGGGGGGGGTGGGGGCGGACTTATCTGTGGGAACTCGATGCCAAGGAGGATTATTTCAGTCGCAGCCGCAGATTGACCCAGCAGTCTACGATTTCAGGAGTGGGGTTCTAAACGCCACATTTTCTGCCCCCAATCCCACCTACGGTAAAACCAAAGGGGGGGGGGCACACACAAAGTAAACGCTGGTAGAGATTGCCCAACAGTCCAACAGCACGCGGGTAAACTAAATAATGAGTAATGAAATCAACTCAGTGGAAAAGCTGGCAGGCGCTGGGCGGCATATTGCGGGCAGCAGCAGCACGGCTGTCTCTGCCCGGCCGAACCCCCCCGAACCCCCCCGTCAGCGCACAAAATGGCCAGTGATCGAATGAGCGTGAAGCCAGCAACACATGGCGAGCGGTTTGAGCTGCTCGGCTGGATCCGGAATCGGTGCTGTGAACTCAGCTCGGCGCCAATAAGTCAACTTCACTCGCTCCTGTTTTGTTGCAGATAAAGTCATTTCGAGTTCTACGCTGGAGAAGGAAAAAGTTCAGATTCCAGCGAGGAGTTATTGTAGTTGTAACTTCTGACCATCTGTTTGGCTGCAGTGCAACATGAGTTCATGCGTGAGGGGGTTTTATGAAGCTTTTTATCGATGACAAGAGAGGAGAATATCTGGAAACCCTGTGTGCTTGTGAGCATAGGTTGTGGTAGAAGAGGAGGAGCTTCACATGTTGGTCAAAGGATTGATGTTTGGATTTTTAAGTGGACAATCTGAGAAGTTATTGTTGGCCAGTGTAGCCACAAATGTTGATTAGTAGCAATATGACAATAGTTCTATATAAATATATGGATAAATATGCATTGTGTACGCATGGCGAGGAATTAAAACACGTAACTGGGTTTAAAGAGACAGAGGCTGAATCACCATTTCAGGCCTGTCAGGGTTTTGATCTTTTTGTGACATTTATAGCGACAACGATGGGAAAAGCACTCTGCCAAAAACTCTTGTTTATTCTCTGTTTGACCCGACTATTTCAGGCCTGGCAGGTGACACATTGTCTCGCTGGGTTCAAGCCTCTTTCCAGGGTCATTGGATAAATATGCATTGTGGAGGTAAAACACATAACTGGGTTTAATGTCTTTAACCTTGAAAGAAACAATAATTTGACATTTATCCTGGATATTGACAGATATTTGGCTCAGCCAGGTTCTTGCTGTGTGGAGTTCATGTTGGTTCTTTGCGGATACTCTGGATTCCTCCCACAGTCCAAAGACATGCAGATTGGAGTTAATGGTTGATTTGCAGCTGTGTGTGAGGGGTTGTTTGTCTTTGTGTGTTTGCGCTGTGATACCCTGGCAACCTGTCCAGTGTGCACCCCCCGTGACCCTCATAAGCGACAGAGAGAATGGATGAATGGATGGATGATATTGTCCTGCCCCAGTAGCGACTCAGCAATCTCCACTGGCAAACCATAGGATCCTGCTTTCTCTCTCTCAGCTTGAGTCAGTGAACGAGAAGTAAAAGGAGAGTCGGGCGTCGGCAGAATGTGTGAAAAGTCTTCTCCGTGTCACAGCGTCCGTGTTTCCTTTTTGCACTGATCGTCCTCAAAGCAGAAAACTTTCACGGCTCCAGGAGCACAGGAAGTTTAAACAGTGACTTACCTACTGTACCGTTCACAGTGTGAGATGACAGACGAAGACGAGCTTTTAAGGTGCTGCTACCTTCTGCTGCAAAACAAACCAAAGAGCTGCCGGAGCGGGCGCCGTCTGCGTGTGTGTGTGTGTGTGACACCGGGTTTATCCTTTCCCAGCGTTGCGTGTCGGCAGAATGTCATTTCCCATCGTTCATTACACCTCTTGTGTCTGCAGCGTCAATATCGCTCTCAGCATAATGAATATTTCCAGCCGCTAATGCAGAATTAAGTGGCATTTGCATGTGATTGCAATTAAAATGAGCGTTTTAGTCCTCATAATAATATCCATCGGCTTTGTCGGGTGAGATTCTTAACGGAAATGAGCTCAGAAATGTTAATATCTTAATCTTAATAAAGAGACGACTATGAAAGGAAAACAAATCCGCTTTCTGTAGATGTTATACAGTGGATGTTGATTTCGCTGCATCCTGTTTTATTTAGAAGCCATTTTAGAGAAATATTCTTCGAGGAATTGTAAATCCTTCAGCTCGGGCTTCATCAGATGTTCCCAAATCTGATATCAAGATTGCACAACTAAGGTTAAACTGAAGAAACAAGTTGCTCTGGGTACAAAGCTAAATTAAAGAATGTTCTCATGTATCCTCTCTGTGGAGAAGAAAACTGGTTTCTATTCAAATGCAAAAGTTATTTCAAGTTTTGTTCTCACTTTTATAGAAAGAAGGTGAGAGGTCCTTATTTTTTTTTATGCACTTCAGTGTTTCACCTTTGAAATACCTGGATTTTCCTTTTCTTCTTAAACAAATCAGGCATCCGCTTTGTGGCTCTTAAACACCATCATTTTGTCATTTTCCCTTTTGAATGGCTGCTCTAACACTGTGTGTTCCCAACGTGGCTTCGCACCAATTTAGAAAACTTTGTAAAGACGTAGATGTGGAGCTTACTGAAACTGAGAGGACATGTGTCTTTGGAAATGTCTCAGGCAGCGTAACGTGACACTGGGTTAGGGTAACCCTAACCACACAATCAGCTGACTTTATCTGCCTCGGTTTTGGTGGCGACTGAAGCCTCAGACTTCTGTTCTTGGCCGACAGGAGTGGACCCCCCACGGTTTTCTCCTGTTGTCGCTCATCTTCCTCCCGGTTGGATATGTTTGTCACTCTGAGATGATTCCCAGTTCCCAGAGCGGTTATCTGAGTCGCTGAGTTCTGTCGACGCCGAAAAAGTCGAGCCGTAGCTAATCAATAAAGCGTTTCTGTTCTCAGAGCTGCAGCTCAGCGGAGACTTTTTGTTTTTCACTCCATTCTGAGAAACCACTCCAGAGTCTGTCGTGTGTGACAATCTCAGATTAGAGGTTTCAGAAAACTCCAACCATCTCTGTCTAGTAGCAAACATCAGGCCACGGTCACTGCAATTTTACCCCATTCAGATATTCAATGTGACTGAAGCTCCGGATCGGTAGCTGCATGAATTTATGAATTACTCTGCTGCCACATGATTGTCTGATCAGATAATGACACGAATGAATTAATTCAACCAACCTGTCGTGCGAAGCTGTGGCAGCAGGATGATCACTTTGCTTTAGAGGTGACTTATTACAGCTCCGGTACCACTGTGCAAAGAGAGGGAGCGATAAACAGGGGGGGGGGGGGGGGGGGCTGAATCCGTGTCTGCACAGGAGGCGCAGCGGGAGCGGCGTGTTAGCGGCGTGTTAGCGGAGCAGCCTCAGCGCCTCCTGTGGGTCCTCGCGGGAGGCGTTTAGGCACAGGAGCGAGTTGTTGTCACTGCAGCTAAAAGCCCAAATACACAAGCACTGAAATAACACATGTAAAAGGGAAAACATGTTTTGGGCCATTTAGTTTGAACGATGACTGTGTGGGTTTGGCAGCGTCTTGTGAATCCAGCATGGGAGGATAAAATCTCCTCTAGAGAGACAGTAAGTGAATATATAGGAAGTATATACCTCACATCTACCTTGAAAGCTGTGACTTTAAAGGGACTCTTACCTTTGTTGCATTTTTACACTTTTTGTGGATAAGGTTAAATTGGTATTAATAAGGTAATGACACTCTAAAATGCAAGACAGACCCACCAGGAGTTAAAGCAAACAATTATTTCACTCTCGTAATATTTAGTGAAAACTTCAACCAATAAAATTCTTCGGACCGAAGGACCTTATTGGCCGACAGACCTGTCTGTTTGCTGCATGGACATGCAGGTTTTCCGTCTGCTTCTTGTGGCGCATTCGGGCCCGCGTCATCAAGGCGCGTCCTCAACTAGAGGGTTTGTTTTGATTCCACGGCAGACAGTAGCGAGTAGCGACCGTAGCGACTGACGATGGCAGACCAAAGTGGTCCACGGCGTACTGAAACCGCCGCTCCCAGGGGGAAAAACAAAAGAAAAAACACCGCGGATGGGAACGAGGGGGTGGGGCATTGGAGGAAGGCGGGATGATTCGAATGTGCTGTAATTCTCAAATGCAACAAAGATAAGAGTCCCTTTAAGTGTTGGAACCTCCAGTGGACAAATAATTGAATCTTTTTACGGAAAAACCACGTCAGAGACAAATTATGGAGTATTTAAATGATGCATGAACCAGAGGTGTTGCCTCACATCAAGGTGGTTTGTGGTTCGAATCCAAGTTCGGCCAGGAGCCTTTCTGTGTGCAGGCTGCCTGGGTTCTCCCTCTTTCTCCATCTGTCCAATATGGTAAATGGATTTGGTAAATGGATTTGTATTTATATAGCGCTTTTCTAGTCTGATGAAGACCACTCAAAGCGCTTTACAGTACAGTTTCACATTCACCCATTCACACACACATTCATACGGTGCATCTACTTGCAGCACTTTGTTATTCTATGGGGCGCTATTGAGGGTTCAGCATCTTGCCCAAGGACACTTCGGCATGCAGATGGTTCAGACTGGGGATCGAACCGCCGACCTTGAGGTTGGAGGACGACCACTCTACCCCTCAGACACAGAAATTAAATTCATCCTCTTCACCGTTCTGCATTGTAGGTTTTCATGTAATTAAAGTCATTTAACTGAGAGGAGACAAGAACATGCAGATTGGGGTTATTTTGAATCTAATTTGATAGTTATTGTGAATTTGATGGCCAACGTTGATAATCCGTCTCTGCATGGTGGCCTTGCCATACGCTGGCGACCTCTCCATGGTGTAACTCACTCTGCTGTGAATCCTATACGATGAGCGGTGTAAATAACGGATGGATGAAAGAATTTCTCTCTTTTCTATAAAGTTGAAATGTGTTTAGTTCGGGTTCAAGTGGGCCTCAAAGCTCCGGTTTCTAAAGGGGCCTTTAATAACTGAAGGGGCCACAGGTTAGAGAGCACGTGTGTTTGCTGAGGTTGACACAAGAGGTGCTGCGCTGGATCCACTATCCAGACATTATCAGATTAAAAGCCTGATAAAATAAACACCACGTCAGCACAGTCGCATATTTGTGCCGTTCCACATCCTTTTGAAATATTAGTTTTGAACTCGATACCTTCCTGGATATTTACCCCCCCTCCCCGGATCATAAGGATTAAAAGAAAAGCAACCGTAACACAAACACGGGGTCGAGCTAACTTCATTTAATCTAACCCACATTTCCCAGTGTGATTCCAGCGGATAGGAGGAGGCGCAGAAGTCACGGCTGCTCGGGGAGTTTGTCATTTTTTTTTTTTCCCGCGGCGCTCGCTGTGACAGGCGTCGGAGCAGCACAGTGTGGTGGAGTGCTCCGTGGTGGGAGGAGGGAGAGAGAGAGAGAGGGCTCGGTGGGTGAAAAGCAGACTAATTGGGGAGCCACAACAGCCAGCAGGTCATGACTTTGCAATTAATTCGTAGTTTGCCCGAGCTGAATAAATGAACATTGAGTGGGAGAGGATAAGGAAATCTCCATCTTTTCCTCATGTGCCACTTAACTCCCAGCTATAGATTAGTTAATGGCCGTGCTGTCAGCCAGGACACGAGGAAAGAAGGAGCGGCTCCGAGCACCCCCCCCCCCCCCCACCGAGGCTGCTTGGTTCCAGTCAGCATCACCTCCTCCTTCCCCTGCTTCTCTGTGTCCTGACACATGAAAAGACGTCAAAGTCTTTGTACATTTTCATTAATTACGCATCGACTTGCGAATCAACTTTCTTGGTTTTTACCGATTCCCTATCTTTTCCGGCTCTCGTAAAGGATTAAGAGTCAAACATCAGATCACACACGAGTCTAATTGGATGGCAGAAGTATGAGCGGCCGCCGTTGCGCTGCCGGGGTTGAGCGCACGATGTTATCGTCGCCAACTTTGTCCGACTTGTTTGCTGCAGCCCTTTCACTCTCTGAGGCGACGAGGGAGGAGAGGAAGACGAGGAGGAGGAGGCAGCAGATTGTCGGTCGCACAAAGGAGACGTGCAGCGAAAGAGACAGAGGCTGAATCACCATTTCAGGCCTGTCAGGGTTTTTATCTTTCCGTGACATCAATAGCGACAACGATGGGAAAAACTGCTCTGCCAAAATCTCTTGTTTTCCTCCGTTTGACCCGACTATTTCAGGCCTGGCAGGTGTCACGTTGTCCTGCTGGGTTCAAGCTTCTCTCCAGGGTCAGCGGAGGAAGAGTCGCTGACCCGGCCAGAGCTCATGTGACTCAGTCGACTCTTTACAAGGTGCCGCAGCTGCTCCATTAATTTCTGCAGTAATCCATTGTGTAAACACGATTTGCATCAGCTGTATGATAAGAATACAGGCTGCTTGTGTGTGTGTGTGTGTGTGTGTCTGTGTGTGTGTGTGGTTTTGTTTCCTCGTCTGAGTAAACACCTCTTCGCTTTTATCTGGTTTACATTCTGAGTGGCGCACGGCCGTTCCTCTCACCAAGTTTTGTGCCTCATCGCAGTCTTCCACCTTCTTTGTACTCCTCCTCCTCCTCCTCCTCCTCCTCCTCCTCCTCCTCCTCCTCCTCATCCTTTACTTTACTCACCCTGGCACACGCACACTCGTTTCTTTTTCTCCCTCTTTTCACTTAAATTTGACCTTCCAAGCTTCATATTCCATGACACCCTGTCTGTTTGTATCGCTCTGATCCAACACCCCCCCCCCACCGCTCTCTGAGGACGTTATGCTGTCAGGCTGCATACCTGGAGAAGAATTCTGCCAATAGCGCTCTGCATCAGGCCGGTCGGGCGGCCAGACGCTTATCACACAGACCCGGTGGATTCAGGATTATATAATGGCCAAGTGGGCAAAAAAGATTATTAAGTGTTAAACAATGACCAGTCTGACAGGGTCGGATTAAACAGGAGCAGGCGACTGGCATCTGGTCTGCTCTGTCACGACCCCCCCCGCCCATGCTTCCTTTCTTCCTTTCTCCTGCTCTCATTCTGTCTGCGTCCACCTCTCACTCTCACACACTTTAAAGAGCCGACTGTGTTTTAACTTCCAAAGGAAAGACTCAACATCTTTAAATACTTGTACATACAAGAGTGTATTTGCAGCCATTTGAGATTCCATCCCCTCACTCCGGCTGCCCTCCCTCCCTCCCTCACTAATACCCTGCCCCCCCCCTTTCTATTTTTA
The DNA here is from genome assembly GCF_963576545.1 of Limanda limanda. NCBI lineage: Eukaryota > Metazoa > Chordata > Actinopteri > Pleuronectiformes > Pleuronectidae > Limanda > Limanda limanda. The sequence goes on from NC_083637.1 coordinate 8,860,619, forward strand.
ATCATTTACAATATTATACAGTGAAACTTCTTTCTGCTTGATAGGATCTCGGGATGACGCACATGGAAAGCCCAGGGCAGTGAGACCAAGTAAAACCTAATGCTCATCCAAGGGGAACTTTGCATAACACATACTGTAGAGCTTACTGTAGAGCTGCAACTATTTCCCTGCACACACATGCATGAAGCTCAGATGTTAGAGAAGCTGGCTGGTGTCGAGAGAGGGTGTCGGTTTGAATCCCAGTTCGGGAAAAAATCCCAACATGGAGGCATGGAGCGCTCGCCTCAGCGTTCAAGGTGCCTTTGACTGAAGCACTTAGTCCACCATTTCTACTTAGTGTCCAGCAGTGGAAGACTGCAGTTGGACTCAGCAGCTTCCAGCTGTGAATGCGTCAGATTAGATGACTGTTACAGAAGGACACACAACGGAAAAATATGCAGGCTCACTCAGCCCCTCTCGGATTAAGCTTTTTTAAAAAGAAGGAGAAACAGACGGGCCGACCTCGTCATCTTTTAAATATCTCCTCCTTTATTTCTGTCCTTACTTTATAATTAACGTGTCCCAGCGGGCGGACGAGCAAGCGGCTCAGTCACAAAGCCTTGTCACTCTCCATGAGCCGGCAGGTTCCTTCAGTTGAATGGCATGTAGTGAGGATTATTTTGGCAGACACATGAATGCCACTTGGTGTGGCTCTGTGTCCCATTCAGCCGTATCAGACCAGTGTCTGGGCTCAGCAGGAGGGAGTTTATCACTCGGTCACAGCACTGTCCTGCACGCTCACTCCAGATGACTGCACCATTACAAAAATAACCGTTTCACTAACTACAGAGTGGTGGGGGGGGCACGTCAGACTAAATATAATCCAGAGGTTAGAGCGGTGCCTGTTGTCTGCGCGAAATTAGCAACGTGGTTCAAACAGCGCCAGCTCTAAAATAGGTGTTTTGTTTGATGATCCCGACTGCGTTGGGAGCAGAGGTGTCAGAATCCAGGAAGCACGTGTCCCCTCTGTCTGATCAACTAAAAACAGGAAGCATATTTCTCAGGAGACAACAAACAGCGAGAAAAGGTTTTGTTGTTCACAGGCGCAGGAAAGAGAAAAGCATCACCGTAAAATCTGTATTTCCTGAGACATTCACAGAGACACACATTTGTTCCTTCAGTCTGCACAAGAACCACATTCATCCCCCGTCTCCTCAGAAACCCTCTGTAAACTTCGGCTTTATGTAATAGCCAGTAGCTAGAAATGTTCTCTGCTGGATTTGTTGTGGAACAGCCTGAATCACTGCTCATATTTATGAGAAGGGGCATTTTTTAATCAGTCCCACGGAAAAGTAAGAAATACAGTCGTGTTTGTGTTCTGTAAAATCCCAGAGAAGTCATTTTAATAAGTCTCCTCACTTTGACATTCAGATAATTAGTAGCACTGTTAACATTTTCTCTATTGTTTTTTTTTAACAATATTTAATTTCCAAAAGATTGGAATGAAGTCAAGTGAAGAGCCTGCAGCACGACTGATACTGCAGATTCAATTATGACATCTTATTAAATTATGATATTTATACTGATCTCATTAATAAGGTTATTAAAGTGAATTAAAATGACAGTGTTATGTAACAGACAAGTTTATGATTTTATGATTCAAAGTTTCACTGTTTTCAGTCTCACTGCCCACAGCTTTGTTTTCAGCAGCAGGTAAATAACAATAAACAGTGTTTGTGAAAAAAATAACTACACAACACATGTACAGATTATCTTCAAACTTGGTGTGAATGTTAATTTGGAAGGTATCTTCAGATAATTAAACTCTGGAGCTGATAGGTCAAAGGTCATAGTCAAGGTCAACGGAAATATGATCAGGAAAAACACATTTTCCAATATATCTCCACAAATGTAAGAGGCAGTGTGAAGCTGATATTGATCAGAAAATGATTCCCCATCATATGATGTCAAGTTATTTCACAAAGACATGATCAGAAAATGACACGATTCATACTTAATCAATGACCTTTTAAAGTATCCCTATAGACAACCTATAACCTAAATAGATTGAAAAATAATATCAGCATATGTTAGGAATGATCATCATTATAATTCCACTAGGATGACAAGGCCATCTATTCTATCAATGCATGATCCTTTGCAACCGATAAGATCACAGGCACAATGTACAGCTTCCTTGGATTAACCAATCATTTGTCATCATGTGGTACAAATGACGTCATAATCACGTTATGAAAAAGTCCTCTCAGCCTGATTGGAGTATATACAGTAGAGGGAGTGAGTGCAGGGTATTCATAGCTCCTCAGATGCTTTACATCCATTAATAGATCTCTATCACGACCACGGGCTGTCGTTAAGGGCTCTTCCTGTGCACTGGAGTGTTGGAGTGTTGGTGACTCCTGCACTTTGTTTTACCTGCAGAGTTGTGAGAAAAAACAGGGATTCTGACACTGGAGCCTTTTCCTGCCGAGATGAGTCACGGTCACGGTGCGGAGGTACAGTACCGTCGTTCTCCAGAGGAAGATTATCACACATTCCTCGTGGCCTGTCACGTTTTGCAAAGTAATCAGTTGAGACCTACGCGCCGTCTCTAATGAGCAGGAGCTTAGTGCTTGAGATTTTCCTTATCACAGTATGCTTTGCTTTAATGACCCATAAACATGCCCCTCCCCCTTGGTGATTATTGTCTAAATGAGTGTATTTAGTCACACTTTCACACACTTTCACACATCAGCTGGGTTCACTCCAGCGTTCCCTGGGTGCCGTCCAAAAGCAATAGAGAATAATGCGGGAGGAAGTTCGATGTTCGTGGCGCTCGCTTCTCAGTGACCTCGGCTGAGCCCCGGTTTCTCTGGGGATATGAGAATAAACTCACGTGGCATGTTCGTATTATTAAAAAATAAATATATATTCCATGGGAAATATTGAACTGTGATAAGATGGGAGATGTGGGAGGATACGTGTGATATCTGTGCGGCTTTGGGACAAATCCTCTTTGCTGACTCTGCTGCAGCGTGGACCCAATATCTTATCATTTCCTAGTTTTATCGAGAAGATTGTTTTTCGCTGTGGCTGCTCTTCGCTTTGTGAAGTTAAAGTTTTGGAAGAATTTCATGGGTCATAAAAAAAGTGAATGAGGGACTCAATGGTTGTTTCTCTTATGGCGATGCTCATATTTCCTTCTATGCAGGCTGTCACCTTTTATCATCTCAGGAACACCCTTTATATCTGCTCTGAGCACCAGTGCTGTTTTTGACAATAGTGTTGCCCAATAATAGCAAGGTAATGATGGTCCCAGCATTTCTATTAAAAACGTGAAGTTATGTTCAGGTACTGTGGATCATTGTTAGACCAGAGAATGCTACAATCTGAATTTCCCGTCCTGACACAAAGGACAGATCCGATACCACTGTTTGATTAATAATATTTTATGTTTAAAGCAGCATTGAGCTTCACGTAGACATTGCTTTCCCTAACTTTGTAAAAAAAACAATAAAAAATGTTGAAACATGAATTATTCCCTGGGAGATTTGGTAAAAAAAAGGTGGAAAAATGTTGGATCTCACAGTGTTTCTCAGTTTTGTGAAAATCTGTCAAAATCCTGCCGACAAAACAAAAAAAAACAACAAACAGGCGGAAACACAAACTTCTTGGTGGAGTTAACAACACAAAGATAACATAATAACAAAGATTCTGAAATGATATTGCTGGCAAACAGCTGCTTATTTAAAGATCCAACAGAGAGATAGCATCTGTAACATTTAATCAAACTGTCTTGTTGGTGGTTTCTCTTTACATCAACACTCACTTTCACTGTCTATTGTTTACCCTCGATAATGAGAACCACTGGAGTGCAGCCACACGGCCTCAATAAACAAAGCGATGAGATAAGTGTGACGTAAAGCTGTGTTGATTTATTGTGGGTTTTTATACTAACCTTATACACATTACAAAGAAGTTGTTTGATTCATTGTTTATATCAGAAATCTCTAAATGGAGCTTTAATGTCAAGAACCAGGACTTTAGCCGCAGCAGGAAAGAAAAAGATATTCAAGCCTTCGGATGCATTTTAATTGAGTGGACAGCAAAAGAAAAAGGTTTCCTATACTGGCAGTTTGATTGGCCGCAAGACCGCTGCTCTGCTTTGACATTTGGCAGCCATGCATGCCATTTAAAGAGATGAGTGCTTATTATAGCTAATGATGAAATGAGATGTTGGAGGTACTGGGTGATCCCTGCCATTGTAGAGAGGAGGATGTGAAGACAAAGAGGAGTGATACAAGTGAATATATGGAGTGAAAATGTAGTGTAACATTAGTATTATCATATAATTTGATTTAGGATGACCCGGTCATACCTTTTTCTTTAGATAGACACAAAGATTCAATACGAAAGGGAGGAAGACAATTGTTTTTACCTCCACTAAAGAGGTTAGTTGTGTTGTTTTGTCTAATGGACCAGATGCAAACGCTACTGGACAGATCACCACAGAACTGAGAGGACGGATGACGGGATGGGTCGGCTCAGAACTATGAGATCTGACTGTCTGCATTGACGGTAACAACTTTATGGATGGTGTTATGGATGATAGTTATTCAATACAGCAGCAGAGTAAAAACCAGATCAAAGATCTCTTATGTTGTCATTTTTGGGGTTTATTTTGAAACTGTGGCAGGACAGATTAGAATATGGCGGCTGGCCACAGTGTAGATAATTAATGGGAATCACTGCTGTGACCTGGCTTTCAAAGGGACCTTCTAGTTTTCATTAGCAGTTGATCTACCAATCATTTCTTTAATGACTGTTTGTGTTCCACAGTTATCACTGTTTTCCAGAGCACAGTCTGATATATTCAGATTATTTGTTTTTCCGCAAAGCCTCAATTTGGAAGCTAAAACATGTGAATGTTTAGAAATGTTAATCTGTAAAAGATGATGCTTAAAGCCCGTCAGTCCAAACTGGAAACAATGAGATCATGGAGATGAGAACTGGAGCGGACAGAGGAGTGTGAGACAAACTGTTAAGTTGGTGTTGTCACAACAGAAAATTATCCCCATTTTTGTGGACAGGGTTGTGTTAAAAAGTGGAGTCTTCAGTTACACAATTCTTACATCACAGCACATTGTGGCCGACAGTTTTACATGAACTGGTGTGGAGACACGCCTCATGGCTGGTGAGACGCCCGCGAGGGGTTAGGGGGACAAAGTTGCCGGCGGTTTGCTAGCAGCTTTCCTGCTGAGGGTGAAAATGTTTCCAGGCCTGTTCATCAAATTGCAGTGAAACTCCAGAGTCCAGAGTGAGAGGCGTCTGAAAGGGAGCGGCAGACGCTGTCACTGACTCTCTGTGCAGAGGCTTTAAAGATCCAAAACCAGTTACTGATCATTTATTCATCATCCGTGTCCATTAATTCCACATAAATCAACCTGTCAAGGGTCCAAATTACTGCCCCGTGCTGTAATTTCAGACCAGGTCACTGTGTGGGTGTGGAAGTGTGTCCCTTTATTTCACAAAGAAATCCTCACTTCTTCACAGTTAATAAAACGAGTGTGGGAAATGGAATAAAGTTCAATGTTGAGTATTTCTCGGGTTCTAAGGTAGAATTTAGTTTTTTAAGGGTTCAACTGCAGGGGCTAAGGAATGAATGCTGTCAGGGTCCTGTGCTGGTATGTTTCTCTGCATATTATGGTCAGACCAGGTTCGGACTTCATTTTGAAATGATATCTGGGTGTGGGTCAGGTTCGGTCACATGGGCTGTGCCATCTACTTGATATTTTATACTGCACATTCCTGTAATCCGAGATAATACTTTTGTTTCTATTACAATATTTCTATTGCTTAACCTGCATTCTATTGGTATTGCTACTTACAAAAAGCTAGAAACATAACAAACACGATTAAGACGTAAGAAGACCGTTCCACCTTCAAAATGAAAAATGGACTAACTGTGCTTTTATTTGATTATCATCCTCTTGTGTTCACCATCTATCTGCCAACTTGGTCAGTGTTTGACTTCAGGCAGGAAACTTACAGATAGTTCATTGTATTTTGTAAACGGCTGCGAGCTGCGTCTGGAAATGAGGCTGATGAGATTGGAACCAGCATCAATGAAGCTGCGAGTCCTGAAACCAAAATGAAAACTTTAAAGATGCTGAGACACTTTGTAGAGTTGAGGGGAAACTGCAGCCTTGGGAGGATTCTCTGTGGATTTGATCTGAAAGCCTGTTCAACATCACATACAACCACTCGATCAATTATTAATGTAGAAATATTGATGAGTGCAACACAGAGTGGACGACATGAAAGCTCCTCAAAGCATCTTGACCGCCCCCTGGTGACTGGCTGCAGTACAGGTCATTAACCAAGTCTCCTCCGTGTTAGTGGATGTCACTTGAACCAAATGTACACGTTTAATGCATTCTTCTCAAAGATGGTTTCTTTTATTTTACTTAGCTCTTATCATGAGGTTGACATGTCATGATTGACAGGTTAGACTGAATCGTGATTGGCTGAACACATGTATGGGCGGAACCTTGATACAATGGCACCGCACCAACATAACTACATCGCAAACTCAAGATGACCTCATCTGCAACATGGCAGCGTTCATAGCTGGGATATTGTGTTTTGATTTCTGAATACTGGAGGAAGTACAGACATGTTGTCCAACTTTATTAACAGTCTATGGTGTAATCTTAAATGCTGAATATCTTATATTTACAGGTACTCGAATATAAGTTTTTTTATTGGATTACGTTTGAATAACTGGACTGTTGACAAAACAAGTAATTCAAAATGAATTGAAGGGAAACAGAAGGGAATTTTTCTCTGCTTTGTGAAAGTTGTATGGACCAAACAAGTTCTTGTTTTATTAAAAAAATATTGTCAGATATTATATTGGAAAATATTTATCCGCTGCAGCTCTAGTGCTGCTTGCAAGATTGAATTTGGTTTGTTTTCATATTCCCACAAATCCTTTAGGTTTAACTCGGCCTAAAAACGACAACAAACACAAGCTAAACACAGATACATCAGGGTCCATTTGTTCCAGCCCTGTAAAAATCTAATCAAACACTGTAGACGCAGCAATGTCTCATCATAGTAGTGGTTGTGTGTGGGTCCTCATTTATTCCAGCAGCTTGTTGGTGTCATTGTTGCAGATTATTGTGTCTGTGAGGGTGTGAGACACAGACTGCAATAGAGAGAGGTTGCATGTGGGCGGCTGATTGATGTCTGTCTCCGAACTGCTGTTTAGGCATGATGCTTATCTTCCTTTGTATTTACTGTCAGTTCATGACGCTTTCTTTCTTCCTTTCCACACACAAACACACACACACTCTGTTTAAATGAACTTTTGATCTCATCATCATAATGATGGGAAAAGGCCGCACAGGAAGTGATGTGAAGCTGAGAGACACATGAATGTGGAGAATGCTGGCGTTGCAAATGACGATATTGGGTTTTTGATATAAGGATTAGTGAGAGTGTGACATTATGGCTGCTATGACTTTGAAACAGAGCTGTAACATTCAGTAAAAGGAAATTGGAAGCCGTGTCCAAAGCTTATGCTTAGTGACACTCATAATAAAATGGTCAGATAAGCCTAACGACAGCAATAAAATACTGCTCATCTGCTCAAAGTCCTCAAATTTATGAAGATGACGTGAACAAAAAATGCGGAAAGAATCCCAGCTACGGTAAAAGGAGATTACATTGAGCTCTCTCAGATCAATTGGGGTCAGATAGGATGACGGAAATAACTGCTGCACAAACTAATCATATATAATGAAGCTCAACAGATGTTAAAGCTCTAAGTCTGACCTCAATTTTCCACGGGACCTGCAATGATACGTCAAAATACACAAAGGTTTCGCTTGTTTTAGGATCGTTTCAGAAAACTCATTACACGACTCATTCGTCACGGAAAACTGTCACACCCTTTATCGGATAAGCAGAACATCGGTTAAGATATGTTCCGTGGGTATTAACAGTTGCACAGCTGACTGCTAACAAGTAGAGCTGTCAACCGGGTCACGTCACTGATTGGTCAGAAGATCTTACCCCATGTGGACTGACATTGCAACTGCATTTACATGTGTGGTCAATGAGAACAGCTCCAGACGTGGGTTGGTCCAACTCCCGAAAAGTGAAGTCAGATAATCTTGATCGACCCCTTGTGGCTGGCTGCAGTATAGCTCATGAGTCCCGTCTCCCCTGTTAGCATATGCTAAAAATAAAAGTACCCATTACATTTTTAGTTTTTTTTACGTTTGTTTTCGATTAGAGATGACCCAATACCATGGCAACTGCTGTTCTGGCGGCAGAGGTGATTCCTTGGAAAAGACCATTTCAGTTTTATCCAGGTGTAACGAATATACTTAAAAGACGACTGTACTTTTAATTAGTTAATTGACGCTTTAAAAAGTGGTTGATCGACATGACACTGCACTTCTACCGGTTTTTAACTGTCCCTTGCTATGTGCCTCTTCCAGAAGTTGGTTCAGATGTGTGCTACGTGTTAGTGGAGAAGTGTCGTCCATCTTCACAGTCTACAGTTCACATCCGTCCCCAATGGCTTTGCATGTATATGGACCTGGATCTCTGTAAATGGGATGTCACAGGAGCTGAAGGGACTTAGAGTCAGGTTGTCGTTCTCTGTGGATTTGTTTGCATGACACCTTTCGAAAATATTGATGAGTGCGACCTCAAAGTGCAAAAAGCCGAAGCGGATGGTCATCACTCACGTTATCTGTTGAACGTGGAGAAATGTTTTTTATCTAAGCTGCGGAGACGGATGGCTTTGAGGTAGTGATGAAAACACTGGATTCATGGTTTCCACGCTACAAATAATTCACCCAAAATAAGATCCTGAAGTTGTACAGCTGCTGTCATGAGAAAGTGGAGCAAACAGCACACACACACACACACACACACACACACACACACACACACATTCACAGATACACACACAGCATCAGCTGTGCAGTGTGATAAGCTCCTAACTCCCACCATGTATAAAACTGCCTCCACAACCACTGTAGAGAATATTAATAGTTAATCAGAAATAACTTCTGCTCCTGGCATAAAAATATACTATTGCGGAGTCTCCACTGTATTTAAATTACATTTTATTTAAATTATGAGGGGAAATTATAGGTGGGGATAAACCATATTTCACAAAGGTATTAGTGCAAGGGTACATTTCCTTTCTCTAATTCGTAGTTAATTTAATTTTGACCACCGTCAATCCATCCATTTTCTGTATCTCCTGAAGGATCAGATCCCAGTGGCAGCAGGTCTGGCTAAACAGTCCAGATGTCCTCCTCAGCAACAGTTCCCAGCTCCTCCGGGGGGAAACCTGAGGCTTTCCCAGGCCAGATAAATAATCTCTCCAGCATGTTTTGGGTCTGCCCCGGGGCCTCCTCACAATTGGACGTGGCCTGAATACCTCCGATGGGAGGTGGCCCGGAGGCATCCTAATCAGATATCACTTCAACTGTCTCCTTTCGATGCAAAGGAGCAGCGACTCCACTCACAGCTCCCTGCGGATATCACAGCAGACACTGTATATATCTCTAACGCTGAGCCCTTCTGCTCAGTGGAGGTAGCTCTTTTCATCTGCTTGTAGCTGCAATCTCAGTCTTCCAGTCACTACCCAAAGCTTGTGGCTGTAGATGGGAGTTGAAGCTAAGATCCACGGGTGAATCGAGAGGTCTCCTTCCACCACAGCATCCTCCTCAGCCAATCCATATCTGCCTGTCATACTCCTGCTCATTTCTACCCTCCATCGTGAAGAAGACTTCGAGATACTTCAACGACTTAACTTCGTTGTCTCTGTCCCAGCCCGAAAAGAGCCGCCCGGCATTTTCTGGTTGACGACCGACTGAAGCCTAAAATGTGAAGGTGCTGACTTGTTGTAAACAACTCAGCGAGGCTCCCCGGCTCTTTATAGTTTCATTTTATTTCAAATGAACCATAATGTCTCCTCTCATTTACTTTTATGTGGCCGCTTTGAAAATGTGAGACATTAAATAAGACTGGTCGCCTTCTTCAAAGCCAATTTATGTGAAGGCACACAGGAAGTGAGGACATTTATATCTTTTTTATGCAATGTTAAAATTGGCTTTTCATAAAAGGACTAAACGCATTTGACCGTTTCTCAGGGAGGACGTTGTATCAGTTTGGCCCAAAACCTACTTCTGAAGGTTTGTTTATAATCTCTATGACCAATAAAGTCAAAGACATGTTCATCATTTAAATTAAACCATTTATTGTGCATATTAAATGCATAATTAATGTTCTCAGATTTGTAATTTGGAACATGAATATCCCGGAGTTTACAGTTTCTATTGTACAGTAAACCTTATGACCTTGAAGCATGATGAGTGTGCTCATTTCATAATGAGTGGCAGTAACTCCTCATTAAAGACTCGCTTCCCAGGGACCTTAATGACATAAATGGGATCAATTCAATCTACTGACGGGATCAAGCTGCTCGGTAATTGCAAATGGGAATCCAAGCACCCTGTAATTGGTTGCTCTATGTGTGTGTGTGTGTGTGTATGCATGTGAGCGGTGTGTGTGTGTGTGCAAAGACAGTAAACCATCCTAACGTTGACCTTTAGGGAAATAGAGAGTCGGCTCAAACTCTTTTATTAAAATTAAAAGATGCTCAACTTGCAAGCGAATAAAAATAAGTTATGATATATTGTGGCTGATTCACAACTACAATATTCCAGCAGTGGAATATTGGATTTTAAGCCTTACGGCGCTCACCACATTTGTTGTGAACTGTCCCCATGGCAACACACTATTCTTATTTGACTGAATACTAGAGGAACTGGCTCTATTTGTGTCCCAATCTTAGGTACAACTGTATTTTTCTATGTACCTCTGTCAAGGAGGTTCTTTTTTCACCCCTGTAAAAATTGGCTAATTGGTTGGTTGGTTGAGTGATTGGTTGATTTGTCCAGATCTAGCGGATTTAAATGTGCTTCCAACTTCTGCAATACAGATTAGGTCTTGATTTGATGATTTGACTTTAAGGGGATGTGGTGGCAGTTCTGGTCTCTTTTAGGATTTTGCTGTTTCTTTCTGACAGTTATCTGAGGTCACTGATTTCAGGTCCCTTGGGCACAAACACTAGATCACTAGATCAGATATTATGCATCGTCAGACTTCCGCTTATCATTTCAGCTATCGAGGGAAAGTACCAAAACCTCGAGGCTCTTTGTCATCCACAGACCTGCTGGAGCTTCAGCACAACCAGGAGCAGGGTTGGAGGTTCAAACTTCATGTGACCATCTGAAGACAGTGGCTCTGTTCATCTATACAATAGCCCTCTTGTCTGCAGTGCTCAATGTCTCTTATGAAACTGCTATGACTTTTTGTTGTCCTTCAATTTTTCATGAATATTTACTTTGTCTTAAGGGAAATGAAGCAATATGTGCTTTGGTTTCCTGTCCTCGTTTGAGTTGAAGATCTGCTGAAGCTTGGACTGGTTCAACATGACAATGAGGCAAAAATTCAGAGTTGTTGTTGTTGTTGTATGAACTGCGATTTGAATTGTGACAGAATGGAGGTTTTTATAGGACACAAGGTGGAGCACAATCAGTGGTTTGGAGTTTCTGTGTGGGTGTGGGACGCAGTTGTCGTCATAACACTGTATTCAAACCTATCCCATGTTTCATGGTTGAACTTTAAGTCTGTCTCCCCCGATCTGGGTCAACCCATCAGCCCCCTGCCACGTTCTGCCTTTCAGACACTCCTCCACTCAGACTGGAACCACCTGTGGAAGAGCGAGGCGCGAGGGAAGAGGCTTTTCTTGTGCGGACAGGTGGGATAAGAACCACATCACAATTCTGTTTTCAGCAGATAATTTGTCTGAATTGAGTTTGATCGTGTTGCCCTTCCATTCTGCTCGTCCTGTGATTGAAAGGACTTTCACACAGGAAATTAAGTTATTCATGCCGAACTTGTTGCCCTTATTCTTATGGTTGTAATGTTGTGTGAATGTTTGTACGGTCCTGTTCAAATTGGCTGTGAGAGTTTGGCTTTTGAAAGTGGGTTCGCTTTGAGAACTGTGAGGGAAAGAATCTTTTGGCGCTACACTAAGCTTCACAAAACACAGAGTAGAGACACAGCAGAATGTGTTCGTTGTGCAGAAGTAATGTGTGACATTGTCTGGTTTTCTCTGACACACATTTAATACCCTGCAGGTGTTTTTACTTAATACTAAGAAATCTGCAAATCTTGTTGGATGATTTGACATTTATATCCAAACAATTACTGAAGAGCAAAGGGATTAACTGAAAGATCTGTTCCCCTCTAATTTAAGTTAGAATCAGTGTAGGTGTAAAGAATAAACAAACCTTGTGATGGTGCCGGCAAGTGATCGCAGGCCCTTAGTAAGTTGATGTTTTTTTGTTATTTATTAAGATGTTTACAAATTCAATTCAATCTTTAAAAAGCCGTTAACAATACAGAAAATATGTTAATTAGTAAGTATATGTTTTCATATAGTAAAAACATATTCTTAATTCAAATATTATATATTTTGCTGTATTTGGTTGTGGTTAAACTGTAAAATATCAAGCCTCGGTTACAATTCTTTATCATCTTAGGAATCATAGCCCATTTTTAAAAACATATATTGGCTCATATCTTGGTTTCAGAATTGTTTGTATTCCATGTTGTATCGGCATTAAAATCCATATCATTGGGCTCTGTTGCTTGCAAAAGGAGTTAATAATGTCACAAAGCCTGAAGTGTGCCTGAAACCAATTGATGTGTTTGTGAAAGGAGTTGAAAGCACTCTGCATTCCAGCATCAGCAAAACAACCTGCACTTCTCTTATTCATCAAATACCTTCATTCACAAAGCACTTAGCTGGAGATAAGTGTTTCTGCTTTGTCCCTGCTACTCAACGTCCTTTAGTTTGCTCGCGGATGATAAAAGGAGGAAGGCGCTGCAGTGCACACAAGTGTATGGATCGCATTGATGTTTCGGGGAGCAGCTGGAGAACTGTAAGTCTGAGCAGCAGGAGAGCCGTGGCCACATTGTTCAGCCGACCCACACCCCCCCCGAGGGGGTCGACGGCACCGGACCCCCCACACGATGACCCCGTGTCCGCCCGCTCAGTGTGATGGAAAGACGACAGAATGATCCGGGACCAGAGATGACAGCGCTGGTGTTTAACAGAGACGGAGGAGATGCAGATGCTGTTACATTTCACGCCTGCTCTCACAGGTTAATTCTCTCCTTTTATTACCACTAGTGCCTGACACATGACGAGTGTGTAATCAGATTGACAACATGACATTGGACAACTTGTCTCGGGGGCTTTATCTGGAAGACGTGACTGGTCCTGTCAGGCTGTGTCAGGCCACCAGCTGTGGGGGGCTGGCTGACATCCAGTGTGACACCACCCGTGGTGTTTTGTCATCTCTGCTCCCTGACCAGAGAAAGTAAGCGTGGCGGACAGGTATTTTCACAACACATGATCCTCAAAATTGCAGCGGCGGCTGTAGGAACAGAGCCCAGTGAAGTAGAGATTGAGAGAACTTGCGTCTTTTGACGAGATTGGTCCTTTTCGATCGATATTAAATCCGCTGCCGAAACCCACAGGACATCCAAACATCATCAAGAACAACAGAAGCTTGTTTATTTCCCGTAATCAGAGCAACAAACTTGAGATGTGAAATGCACTTCTGTTTAAAACAGGATAAAGGACGGTGTGTGTCTTTAAAGGAACGTCCTGTCCGATTGGAAAACTTTCTGTGTCCAATAAAATAATTGCACATGGTCGGGATAAATATTCTCTGATGTCATGAGGTCGGAAAAAACAACAGAAATAAAAAAACAGGAATATTGTGCTGTCACGGCTGTTCGGAGGATTCTTGTCCCGACTCCCACTCCTCTGTGTACGAGCGTTAACTGTGGTGATTAACACTTGATTCTGACATTTAAATATTCTGCAGGCTACTCGGGGCCATCTGCTCGCCGAGCGCAGCCCCTCGTGCTCGCTGTGAACTAAAATCAGGCTGACGGTGCATTCTGCCGCTTTCCACTCCGCTGTTTGGCTTCGTACATCCCTTTGCAGAGGGGGGGGGGGAGGGCACTTGAGGTCAGTTTTTATAAATCCCCTTTTCCTCTCCTTCCTCACACCAGGGGTGGAAGCAAACCACTGGCGCCTGAATCCACGTCAGAGGCGCTACAGACGCTCCGTCAGTCATGAGGAAGGTTATCGATGGGTTTTGTCCTTTCCACGTTTTTGTTATTAATGTGCTTTACGTTTTGTGTGTTTCTGCTCTCGACTTGGTTCCATGAGAGAGCTGGGGAGATTAAAGCTGCCGAGAGTCTCATCCCCCGAGCCTGTCACTGGCTTCATTCATAAACACAATATCCGCAAATCCGATAGTGACCCAGGGATATAATCAGTCTGCTTCTTCATCAGGCTGCCTCCAACTCCCTCCCTCTCCCTATCTCTCCGTTGTTACTCATTTGCCTTTTTCTTCACCTCCCTTTCCCGCTCCGCTTCTCTTCCTCTTTGGATTATTAGTAATACAGTTCAAGCCGAGTTCCTTCGTCACCTCTGTTTGTTTTGTGTGCATTTTGTCACATCTCCTGAGCCGCCATCCTATTTCTGCCGGATGGATTGCCAAGATAATCCGATTTGGGTTTTTTTTTGTTGTTGTTTGTTTGTTTGTACTCTCTCTCCCTCTCTGTCGTAGCTGAGAGATATTTCGAGCGAATCCCAGGAGACTCTTGCCGCAAAACAGTCAGAAACACAAAAAACACATCAGATGAGTCCTTTCATCACGGGCTCATCTTCGGCACGGTTAGTGATCGCTGAGTCATGTACGGGCCCTCGCTCCGCATTAATGATGAAAGGAAATCCGCGGGAAGAATTTCTTGTCTTTGAAGCAAAGCAAAAAGTGCAGAGAGGTGAACAAAAGAAAGCGGCCGGCTCTGTTTTTAAGTCGCAACAACAAAGAACGACTCGAGACACAAGGTCGCGCTGGCAAGGTCACTGAATATGTATCAATCAACTAAAGTCAGCTGGGTGTGGTGATTCGTTTCCTCTCAGTCACAAATAAGATTCCCCAAGTGTTTGACAAAGTTTGGTAGTTCCATTCAGTTTTCCGGAGATGGTCCTAATCTACTTTTTCCCCCTTTCTCTCATCTTTGGATCCATTTATTTTTTAAATCCGAGCAAATTTGCGCATTTAGATTTGGCCGCCGCGGCACTTTCCAAATTAGAGGTCACCGAGAGAAACGCCGCTCGTCCGTTGCCGTGTAATGGTTGAGGAGATTTGATCAGCTCCGGGGAAAGACTTTCACATCGCCTGAAGGATATTGCAGTCATTGCATTGCGGCTCGAAAGGTGTCCTTCAATTAGAGTATGCGACGGAAAGTGTTTAGTGGGACTTTTCCTCGCCGCTTTGTAATTGCTGTGTGTTTTTCTGTCCGGTATTTAGTTTGCTGCCACGAGGGAATTCAACAAATTAACTGAGGTTGCACAAAAACACCTCGTCTCGTCTTCCACGTTTTGCACAACACCGGGCGTGAAAATACCAACGCAACAAAATACATTTCAAGGTCAGGAAAACAGCTGCTGTGGAAATAGAGCTGTATTCATATTGCTGGGGTGGTTTCTCACACATTAACATCCATTAAAATGAGCGTTCTGCAGTGTGTTGCCACACTAAACAGAACTGACATGCTTTTTCCTGCACATTCATCCTGACCCCGGGAACTTCCCCTGACGAGGTATGCAGTCGGATTTGACTTCTGACCGCGGGTAATGAAATGCTTGGTTCATTAGTGCAGCCGGGACAAAAGGCCACCGAGTCAGAGACGTCTCTGCCAGCTGCTAACCTTCAGCACATGGCGCCTGAGACTGTTCTCCACCAGAGAGGCTGCCTACTGCTTGAAGTTGAACTCGACGCCCACGTTCTCTGCCGCTCAGATATTATCCCAACTGTTTTAAGCATGTTAAGAAATCACCTGCCTAACAGCTGGTGTACAGGTGTCTGCACAGACCGACTGTAGGTTGACGTCTTTCAAGAAATCTTGCTAAAAATGATCCAACTATTAATTAGTGGGTTGAAAAGATCAAGTTCTGAGCTTTTTTTTATTTTTTTCATCGCCACAAAGTTTGTTTGTCAGTAGGATAACACAACAACTCCCACGGAAACTGATTTCCGCAAAACTTTGGTGGAGAAACCAACCGTTGAACTTTGGGGCGGATCAAGATAGATTTTTTTTCCCATTAACATTAAAGGGGTTGTTTTGACATTTGGATTTTGATGAAAAAAGATCTAACATAAGAGTTTTTCCAGTTTGGTGCAGATCCAAATAGAAATTCATACCTAGGGGATTAAATGGGTTTTGAGGTCTTTACTTAACTGAGTGTTATTCTAGTTTCAAACTTGTTTTGTTAAGGCAAAGCTCAAATATAAACATACAGTTTGAAGATTAAATCAATTTTCATCACAGCTCCTGAACTGGGAAGTTTATAGGACCAAAATACCACTTTTTGATTTGCATACATATTACCTAGAACTGATAATAGTGTGGTATATACGCTGTGTATAGGACCTGAGAGACTTTTGAGGTGGTATAAATCCAGGCAAGGATAACACAGTTTAATGTCACAGCAAACTGAACGTCCGGCCAATATGAGCGTCGGTCAAAGAGGTGACAGCGTATTAAAGTTTTGCTGAGCTGGCACATTTTGAATGACAGCACTCCGAGCAGCACTCGCCGGGCAACATGTCAAAAACACTGAGGGACGGCACGGCTCTGAAAACCAGCGTGACTCCGAGAGACGGCTGGCTGTGCAGTCTGCAGGAAGCAGCTCTTCACAGCTCTGACAGGACGGGGAAGAACAGAATGCAGCCGAATGTGAAGCCTTATGTTGTGGACAGTTTGTGTTCCCACAGGAGGAAGAAAATGTGTTGATGAATTCAGGATCCCACTGATTAAATGTAGATCAGTTCTTGGCTTCAGCTTAATTTGGGCTAATGCCCAATTGCAGGAAAGAAGCGTATAATTGATGCATCCTCTGGCTCAGCCGGCGTTCCTGTGATATCTCTGGGGAAGGTCAGCGCTGCAGGAGGAGCTGACGAGTAAATAAAATCCACCCCGATCAGCGAGTGATGATAGCAAATGGAATGATTTAATCTCATTTCATAGGACGATATGAAGCAAGAAGGAGTCGCCTCTTTTTACCTGATTGGATTTAAAAGAAGAGTTTGTGAATGGAAAAGAGCCAAGAGGTGGAGCCCATGAACAAGAGATTGAAGACCAAAACAAGTAAATAATAACTGCACTTGGGCCAAGCTCCATATCAAATCACAGCCCCCCCCTGTGTCACCTCAATGGCTCCAGGACAAGAAAGAGACTGTCCTCGTGTGACCCAGTAAAAGCCAGGCCTTAAATCCCTTTAGAACATCTGTGGACAGACGCTTCACTTTCAGCTCGTGAAACAATTCTTATCTTTCAGGCTGATGGAGACTATCTCTGCAAAATATACATTTTAAGTATTGTATATAGACGGATGCCAATATTTCATTTCCTGTACATCAGAAAAACAATTCCAAAGGAAAATGTTTTGTCTCTATCGCCCCCAAAAAAGTAATCTCCATTTTCAGATTATGTTGCAGCACTATAAAATGTGGTCAGTGTGGCTGTGTTCAGTTTTAAGTAGTTCGCCCGTCTGTGTCGAAAGTCGTCGGGAACTACAGGAGCGAAATGCTGCTTGTACCTAAATCCTGACAGAAATTGGTTGAAAGTGTGAGGTTGCAGAAACGGAAGGGACACAGCACCAGGCCTTATCTCTCCTCGAGCCAAATGAAAACTCAGGGTGATGCGTCAATCACAGGACTAGTCACAGTGACGGGAGACAGAGAATAGGAGTCCGGCAGCTAAAAGGACCAGCTGCCTGCAAGGCCTCTCTCACCGTGACCTTGTCAAGGTCGAAGCTGCTTAAACGGAGAGATTTGAGTTTCACATCCTGTAACCGGGTGAAGAACATTTCATTTGGCTTCGGCAGCTGCAGCCGGACGTCACACGAATCTCCCACTTGTTTCTGTCACATTGACTCACAGCAACTCTTGACCCTTTACTCTGTAACCTCAACCACAAACACTACATCCCGAACCCCAAACTTTATCAATACCCAAGCCATGAAGGTACTGCAGATATTTTCAGACCAGATATTTCCCCCATTGTTTTCAAAAAAGCGTGCGGCAGCAGAAATTAATCTGCGTCTTGCTCTGAGGAGATTGTAGAGATATGAGATGCACGTAGTTCCCTTCTGACATGCAGGTAATGCATCAAATCATCTGTGACAGGATGTTGTCACATAGGTAAAACCGAATACAGGCTCGTCATTAGACCTTGTTATATGTCGCTCGCTATAATTCATGCCTGACATCTCACTGATGTTTAAGTGACAGCTGTGCAAATGACGTGTTGCTGCAATTTAACATCCTTCAATATTCTAATGAAAGGGCATTCAACGGTATGTAATTGCTGAAATGCGGAGCTGTGTCTAAAAAGTGGCGCAAAGAGCATAATGAGATATTTGAAGCACACGTCATGTATTTCACTGGAGAGCGGCTGAAGCTGCCAGTCGCTGTCCGTCACTTCTCCGTGTGCAACAGGGTGTTCATGTGTAACCTTCACTGCACTGACCCGACTGTAGATCCTGTTCAGGCACAGTGTGGAATCCTCGCAGGCAATCAGAAGGGCGGGGGGTTCCCTCCCTTTCATTATTCAGCGACATCAGAAGGTGATAATTGGTTCACACACGCACACATTCGTACACACATGAAATCACCGAGGGGGAATCTACCGAATATTTGTACTTATTCACACAGGCAGAGAAATGTGCAGATGAATTCCCTCTCAACAGCCTCCAGGCTCTTTATTCTGGCTTATGTAACAAAGTAGAAACAAAAACAAATGGATGCTCTCTAAAAGGCCTCGCTGGTGTTTTTGCATGTTTCAGCACATTTACAATTCATGTGCACTTGACTTACCGCCAAACATTTTCCAAAAACATACCGTAGTCTTTTGTGGATTCGGATTTTTGCGTTATTTTACAATGTCAGTGCGGTGAGAACATGACGACCCTTGAAACTCGATTTAGTTCCTAGTGCAGAGTCCGTTCTAAACCTGCCTGTTTGGAATTGGATGTTTGTTTGACCTGTGGTGATGCTGGTTTCAGCTTTGTCTTCCCGAATCTGTAAAAGTGACCTGCAGTAATTGAGCCGTAACAAATAAAGACCAGATGCTGGACTCAGAACTGTTCCCCTGTTTATTCAATATTGAACATACTGCACAGATCGGCTCTGGCATCATCTTAATCCACACTTATGTCCGACTCATCATCCCATCAGCCTCCTGCAGGAATTATCTTCTCCAATTTAGACACCTGCACCCACATGGACATTCTAAAAACAGAATAGCATCTGCTGTTCCAGTATTTAGGCCTCAATGAAGCGCCTGGCTGCGCTGAATTAGCGCTCACTGGAAGTTCCTGTTGCAGGAATGCACAAGATTCTTTTCGCAAGATTCCGCAGCCTTGGGAATGAGCGGCCTTGTTTCTCCCAGAAAGAAAGCAAACTGTCCTCCAATGATTTGTCCAATTGGCCTATTTCATGCTATTAATCAGAAATGCAATTCTTCAGACCCTACCCACCGAGCTGCGTATCACTGGCGTGTCCAAACACTGCACTTCATTGGGCCATGCTTACAGATGCATGGTTCTCAAATATGCATTACAGATTTCAGGAATTAGTAGATATACAACACAGAGCACTCTGCAGTTCCTTCAATTACTATAATTTGCTTGAAATCTTGTTTTTTATGTATTTTTTGTCCATGTTGTTGATGTTTTGTCCTCTGTGAGTCAATCCTTGTTCCATAACTTTCTCCACACTGTTACAAATGGCTGAAAGTAAATTTGATGAATCGGAGCAGAGCAGCGGTTCAGTCCTTTTATCCGACAGATAACTCCAAAATGAACAATTTGGCGTTCTCTCTGCACAATCCCTCACGCTCTCTTTATCGCATTCATTTGGATGAGCAATTTGCTGTCAGTGACTCACGTCCTCCCTCTCTCTCTCTCTCTCTCTGTGTGTGTCTGTGTTTTCCGTCTGCAGGGAACATCTTCGTGGTGAGCCTGGCAGTGGCAGACCTTGTGGTGGCCATCTACCCGTACCCTCTGGTCCTCACCTCCATCTTCAACAATGGCTGGAACCTGGGTTACATGCACTGCCAGATCAGCGGCTTCCTCATGGGCATCAGCGTCATCGGCTCCATCTTCAACATCACCGGCATCGCCATCAACCGCTACTGCTACATCTGCCACAGCCTCAAATACGATAAACTGTACAGTGACAAAAACTCTGTGTGCTATGTGCTGCTGATCTGGGCTCTGACTGTGGTGGCCATCGTGCCCAACCTGTTTGTGGGCTCGCTCCAGTACGACCCGCGGGTTTACTCCTGCACCTTCGAACAGTCGGCCAGCTCGGCGTACACCATCGCAGTGGTTTTCTTTCACTTTATTCTACCCATCATGATTGTCACCTACTGCTACCTGCGCATCTGGATTCTGGTCATACAGGTGAGGAGACGGGTCAAACCCGATAACCGGCCCAAGCTGACGCAGCATGACGTCAGGAACTTTGTCACCATGTTCGTGGTGTTTGTGCTCTTCGCCGTTTGCTGGGCGCCGCTCAACTTCATCGGCCTGGCCGTAGCAATCAAGCCGCAGGTAGTGATTCCCCTCATCCCCGAGTGGTTGTTCGTGGCCAGCTACTTCATGGCCTACTTCAACAGCTGCCTTAACGCCATTGTGTACGGCGTGCTGAACCAGAACTTCCGGCGCGAGTACAAGCGCATTGTCGTCTCAGTGTGCACGGCTCGCATCTTCCTCCAGGAAAGCTCCAACGACGCAGGGGAGAGGCTCAAAAGTAAACCGTCCCCACTCATGACCAACAATAACCAGGTCAAGGTGGAGTCGGTCTGAGGAGAACTGAGAGGACACGAACACAAACATATTCAAAAAAAAATACATGAGTGGGAAAAATACCAAATATACATTTAAAACAGTGTCTATCCTCTGGGCTGTTCACAGACTGTCACGCTGTACGGTGCTATCTGACCTCTGAACAATCACAGTAAAAACAGGGGTGCATCTTATCTTTGTCTTTTATCAAGCACTTTTGTTTGACTCTGCAGTATCTGTAGTGCCGTAAAATATATGACGTTGGTTTTGTTTTCATGTTAACAGTGATGATATAAATGTATCATGCATTATATTAAGTATTTATTTTGTATGAAATGTCACGTAGGTATATGGTGAGATATATCAGGTTACGGTTACATGAAGAAAGGCCACTGTGTTAAAAAAAATATATTCTACTCAACATTTTGAAAATAGAAGGAGAAGTTTATAAATGAAGTTAGTCGATTTTAATAACCTCATTTGTGACTCTGTAAGACTAATTAAGTGCAAGCAATGTGGGTTGCTGCTGTCTTATTATATCCTGCACTACCGTCCCTTTCATCCGGTGGAATATATATTTTGGTAAGAAAGATATCTCTCTCTCTCTCTTGCCACTTTGTGAGCTCATTATAATGTATGCATGAATATCAGGAATTGTTCATATGCAAAATAAAAATCTGATATTGATGGGAGGATGTGTTTCAGTCCTAATTTCACTTTTTGAAAAACTGTATTGAGCCTGGAATTAGATTAAATCCATGTGGTGTGTTTTCATAAAATGTGATCGGCTACCTCAGAAACTTATTTTATTAGGTGAACAAAGTTCAATTAATGCAGCTTTTTCGCAGCTCTGTGCTGCTGCTTCTAATATTCAGTCTACACTCATTCATACAAAGGTATAAGGTGTGGTAGTATGTGCTGCTACAAGCTCAAGCAGCAAATCAACAAGCGTTATAAGGTCAGGGTAACTAATACATTTAATGTTTATATTATTTAAATTTCTTATTCTTATAGGCCCTTATTCTTTTTCTCCTAACTCGTCTCAGGTGAGTGCCCCCTGTGTTGTGTTCTTCGGCTTGTCCTCTATTCATAATTCTGCAAAGGATCAACCACGACCGCTCTGCCTCAAATCCGCCCTGAGTGAAGTATTTTTATCTAAAGTGGAGCACAGCCAATGAAATTCATTTTTCTTTTTTTCTTTTTCTAACGTGAAGCTTTTTGTTTCTGCGTCATCGGACTAATGCACATGTGGCCGTTTGACACTGAGATTCCAGGTTTCCAGTCTGCAAACAAATTTCAAGGTGAGCACATAAAAAAGGGTGTTTCAGTGCAGTGCATCATGGGAAGCAGGGAGCGTAGAGCCCAGTGTACATCGGCGTTTGCATGCGTGTTGCATGGCGTGCCTGGCCTACCCCTGTATGTGGGACACAGACAAAGGCATCATGCGTCACAGAGGAGAACGACGCATCTGAAATTCACTAGGCTTATATAATAGCTGCTGACCATCGTCCTCAAAGGAAGAGCTGAAAGTGCCGGCTCCCAGCAGACCCCCCCCCACCACCACCCTGTCCGTTTAATCCCAAGAGCTCTGTGTCGTAGGAAACAACTGAACGGGTTGGGGATGGGCAAATGTAGAAATCCCAGGGATTTACACTGCCAACAGAGTTCTACTGTAATCTGTGGCCCAAAGATTTTTAGAGCTCAGGATGTACAACTAAATGGGAGAGAGAAGTCAGGTGATACGTGACCAATGGCTCTGATTTAGGCCTGTGTACCCGTACTGATTCAATACAGAGAAAAGAAAGGAGAATTTATCCTTCACTGTGACGGATCAAAGCTCCAGCAGAGAAGGACACATGAAAAACACATGAAAGGCAACGGCAGCCAACGTCTACGCTGACCCAAAAGATCTGTTTCTTAAGAAATGTTGTGGAAAAATATTCACCGAACACGTCTTAACAACATCTGTTCACTGGACTCAAGTCAATTTGTAACCTTGAAGTGATTTAAAAACAAATGACCTTCTCACCAAAGGCTGCTTTATCAAGTTAAATACTTAGTTATTGCAAAAGTAACCAGTAATCACTCCCACATTATTAGATGAGACCTGAGAGACAATTTCTACTTTATAGCATGGGTACTAAGTACTCATCTCTACTGCACTATTACATGACTACTTAGTAATGATTACTGCATTATTAAATGAGTGATCAGTAGTCATTATTGCATAATTAATGGGTACATTTTTACATGAGCACTCAGGAGTACTGACTGATTAAATGAGTATTCAGTGTTCATTACTACATTATTACATGAGTACTTAGGAGGCAGTACTACAATATTATATGAGTACCCAGTGGTTATTCCAGTGGTTTATAACTGTTTCTCATCCTCTCTGTTGACACTATTGTGGTGGTTCTTGCCACAGTATTTATCTCCGGGATATGATGACACAAAGACTCACTTGGTAAAAACAACATTAGCTTTACTGTGATGCCTGGTTAAAAGTCTTGTCCACAGGTCACCAGTAAAAACTGAAAATATCATATTTACTGGTTAGCATTGTCACACAGCTCTGTACAGCAATGTAATCGATATTCTGTGAAGAGGCCATCTATCTCCTCTCGCCTGGAAGGTGCCACTGTGTCATCAGTGTTTGTTTTGGTTGGTTCTGAGCCTCACTGAAAGATGACTTGAATAGCTAAAATTCTGGATAATACAGCTCTGTCCTCCCGTCGCTCTCTCGCAGAGACATAATCCAAAGATGAATCACTGCTGCCACCTGGGCCCCCGAAAACTCCCCGGAGCTGCCGAAGCCTGTACAGAGAGAGAAGAGTTCTCAGTCCCACAGAGACAGAGGAAATCCTTATGATCTCACCAGCAGCCGAGTTAGACAAAATTACACGACAAAGGACGGCATACAAAAGTACAACAGTTCTACAAAATACTGTACTTCCTCAAATGCATTAGTCCTCTACCTCAGTGCTAAATTACCTGAGTGATTTTCAAGATGTTCAGCAGCTTGACAATGAGCCAATAGAAGACACAATTTTCACCTCTGTAGATTTATTTCATTCTTTCCACCGAGAGCAACAGCTTCGCCTCATTCAGTCTTTTTCCTCTCGCTGGTTTTGTGTTGCTTTCTCCAACTTTCCTCCAAAAAAGGAAGTTGTTTCCACTTACCTTTGAGCACATTTCCCAGCGGAGCTTGTCTGCTCTGGTTTCTGCCTGACCACACAGGAATGATACGGACCTCTTAGAGGCACAGTGGGAGAAAAGGAGGTGAATTGAGAGAAATACACAGGTAGAAACGAAAAAGGGAGAAACAATGCACAGGGCGGATAATCTTATTTTGAATCACAAAAAAAAAAAATCTGAACATATAGTGACAAAACCTTTTTTCACTGTCTTTAAACCATAAAATAGAATTCATTGTGAACACTATATATACGTTGAGCGTTATGCAGACACATATTCTTTTCCACTCTGTAACTGGACCTGGAATAGTAGCACATGTCTGTTTAAAAAACAACAGTGAAAATGGGTTTCAGTTTTTTCATACTGTTACTTTTGCTTCCCTCAAACCCCAATGTGCCCAGTGAAGTAGCAGCATTATGTTATCTCTTCATAACACGATGTCTGAGTCGCAATAAATGACCTGATGTGATGTGTTCTTTGGGGACTCCCCCCCCCACCCCCCCTTGTCAGTATCTCAGAATGTGGCCTACTGAGGTTTTGGGTTCCTTGCCTCACATGTCACTTTAACAATCACACCCTACACAGCTTTGTTATTACAATGACTTGAAAAACAATGACACCATCATGGAGCGGAAATCCAACAGATCCCCGGTGAATACGGAGCTCAAATCAAGAATCTTGATCATGTTTTTTATGTCATGGGAACACTGTTGATAGGAACTATGAAAATAAACTAGAGGCCGCTCTGTTCCTTTTGTTCCCCTGAGTTTTTATGACAAAAGTACCAACAGCAAAAGTAAACAGAATGAGGGTATTTGTGGTTTGTGGTGTGTCCAAGTGGTACCTAATTTCTATTTTCTTCTCTTCTCAATATAAACCACTCAAGCTTCTTCTATCTCTTTCTTATCTGTGTCTTAATCAACATTAATGCTTGGGTGCCAACCCCTGCCATTCATTGTATGTCAGTTCACATTGAGTAAAACCAGAAAGATCAGGCCTCCCCTGGTCACCTCAGATCCTTCTGGCAGAGTTGCAGGCAAAACTTTTGACACCTCTGCTCTGAAGCGACTCTTATAGTCTTCACTCAGCCCATAATGGCTCACTCCACTTTTCACTGTTCTTCAGCAGTCCCCTGTAGCATTTTGTATTCAGCCCAATCTTTATAGTTTAGAGTGTAGGCTGACTAATGTGGATGTTAAAATCATAAATGGCAAGTAAATGCTGCTGCATCATTGTTTAAGACATTTCAATACTTTTAAATTGCTTTAAAATGTGCCACCTTTCTGAATGTGTTGCAACTGCTATAAATTCAAGTGGACCACAAGTGACTTTTACAGCCATTTCAATTTTTATAGCCATTTCAAACACACACACACACACACACACACACACACACACACACACACACACACACACACACACACACACACACACACACACACACACACACACACACACACACACACACACACACACACACACACACTACCAAATCTCAGGATGCTTGTAATGGGAATGAGACACAGTTGAATGTGTCTCAGCAGTGGATTGTTCCTTCAGTACACAATTTTGTTCCTTGTATAGTGATTTCTGGTCCGGGGTCAGTCCATCCTGAGGCCGTGGACACAAGTTTCATTTCACACCGGTGCAGCTGTTAAATCGCTGTAAGCAATCCCATTGGCTGTGAAAAACACATCAAAAAGAAAATAGAAACACGGGACCAATATGGAGTTTTTGTATCTACCCAGGGAAAACTTTTATTGTGACTTCCCAATTTGTCTGTGCTGCCAACTTTGACACAGCCATATGGTACCAAACTCTTAATTTATGTGCTTCTTATATAATTATATTCTTCTCACCTTTCCGACCTGGGATGGTAGGATAAAAAATTAATAGCTTTTATATCACAGTTCCATCTTATCACAGTATTAAAAAACTTCAACGGAATAAATTAGTATTGGTTATCTGCATTTGTTAATTGACAAATTCTTTGCGTAGAAATTTGTTGGATTCGGTTTTATTCCTTAGTTCACATGTAAAATTGTTTGTTATAAGGTAGCCAATAAAGATAATGTGAAGAGGTCTTACCACAGGTTTTATTTGTTTAACCCAAGTAAATGCAAACGTGTGAGGAAAACAAATACACCTAAATCACTGACTGAACTAAAATTACATAAGTGAGGGATTCTATGGACTTAAATCAGATCAGATCAGATCATAAAGCTGTTCGCACATACAGCGAAATGGAAAATCTTTAATCATTGATTGACAAACGCTTCAAATCTACTGAGGAATCAGTGTAGAGCGACCCATATTTCTTGCAGGGTTGTCATAGTTTCTGTAACCACAGATAAGTAAATGACACTTTTACTTGTACTGCTTAATACACTCAGTATTCTGCAAGTACACTCATCTCATCACAAATTAGGAAAGACAATTTCTACAGTCATGAATCAGAATTCTTATCCTTGTAACATAAAACCTGCCATCAAAAGCAGTGTAAAAGCAGGAAGTGTTTGGTTGCCGCCCCCTAAACACCTGGAGCAGCAGATTGAGTGTGGTGAGTAACAATGAAGAAATAACATGATTTAAGGAAACGACAAAATTATATAAAACAGCTATAGTCGGACTTAAATAAAACTTTTTTCGATGTTTATTTAACCAGGAAAGGTTCATGGTCACCTGTTTAACACAGATTGAGGTGATATTCTGGTTTAACAAATGAGCATGGTTGAAATTACAACAAGAAGAAATTGCTAATTGGACAAATGTGGTTGAAGTCTACGGTTTTGTCCCCGACTCAGATTTTATTTGGATGTTTATTCACGCTTCTGAAGGTTTGGCACATTTCCTTTAAAAAAAAAAAAACTAATAATACAAAAGGGTTAAGAAGACATTTTTACATCAGATTTTTTAAATGTGAGAACAATTGTGTTCAGTCTGTTCTGCCTTTCAAACCTGTTAAAATGCTTATATTGAAACGTGGATGTGGATTCCTATTTTAGACGGCATATAAAAACTTGAGGTTGAAGGAGATTAGAATATGTTGTCATGTAACAGAAACGTGTCGATGTTACTGATGATGTGTAAAGAAGAGAGATCCAGTTAAAGCCCACAGAGACGACACTGCAGCGTCTGGACGTGAGAGAAATGACAACGGTTTGATTATGTTCCCCAGCAGGTGTGATTTATGTGTCAGCAGCGTAAATAACATTAAAGCCATTATATGAAAGCTTTTTAAATATAAACAAGTTAATTCAATTTAGGTTGATGCCACGGACACGTGTACACACTTCAGTCAGTTACATGTTCAGAGATAAACAGTCACAACACTGTACATGGCAAAGTGAAGTGGTTTGATTTAATGTTCCTTATTAGCACATGTTGTCCTCTGTTCAGTTGTTTTCTGACCTGTTAATGGAAGCACGTTGTTTATATCTCAGCACAAATACAACTGCTTCCTGTCTAACCTAATACTGGAGTTCAAATGTAATGCAGATTCTTAACATTAATTGTGAATTATGGGATGTTCGACCACAGACGATAGACTATAGGCCTAGAGGCTAGAGGCGTGGGGATAAAACAATAAATCATTTAATCATAGCAAAAGTTCCACTGTTATTATACACTGAAATATTTCCTCTTGTCTATTTCTCCCTTGAACTCTCTTGGCTCATGTCATGTAATCTAATCAATCAGTCACGTTTATTACTGAACAAACAATGATCTTCATGGGACCTACGTTTACGCAACATGTTAGTCGTTACGTTTTACGAGCAAATTCCATCAAGCAAAGTCAATATTTGAAAAACAAAGCCGTCCTGTATGTGCCGCGTTCACACAGGGACATTTTAATGCCATTCTCTTATCAGGTCTCCCAGTGGGTGACGGCGGATCACCTGACAGATCTCTTTGTCCTCTGTGAGACGAGACACGCTGACATTTCACCAGTTCAACATGATAATACGCTGTGGTGGGTCTTCACAGAGGCGGGGACGGAGATTAGGAATGAGAAATTACTTTTGGTGACAGGATAAGTATCAAATTAAAACTCTATTAGCGTGAGAGAAGTTAGTAAGTGAGTAAGTAAGCTTAATCATTTCTATTCGTATGAGCGCGTAACTGAGTCTGAAGAAGCTGCCGAGAAAGACGGTGACTCATATATTTTAGGGACTTAATTTCAGTCGGCTCTCAGACAATACTGACATCTTTCCTAAAGCCTGATCGGTCTTTTTATCACTATGATATTTTCAACATGCCGTACGACACGCGTGAGCCGTGCGGCGACCATTTAAAGGAGACATATTGTGCCCATTTTACCGCAGTTGATATGGTTCATTGGGGTCTTAATGAAATGTCTAAAACATATTTTGGTCAAAATACCACAAGGATCATTTAAAACAGCAGCCTTTTTACCCTATCTAAAGCAGCCGTCCTCAGATTGACCTGTTCCCCGGCTAACGCTAGCCGGGGAGCCAGGGCTCCACCGGCCCGTGTAGCGAGACTATGACATGTGATCTGGTCTTAATCCCATTCGACGCCATCTAGCATATCGTTTCTGACATTAGGGAACCACAACTAATCGCGGGAGTTGTTTTTTTCTAGAGTTTTTTGGGACAGTAGACATGCTAGATACCCAAATTAACGTGTAGAAGCACTACAAAAGTGGAATTTTCATAATATGTCCCCTTTAAGCGTTCCCGACGAACAGCATGGTAGAAGAGTGTGATGCCGATACCCTTATAGAGCGAGGTGAGATGTCAGCGCCCTAATTAGTGTGATACTACTTTTACTTTGCGAGATAATTAGAGTTTATTTAAAAATCAATTTGCAGTGCGGTTTCATTATCTGTAACGAGAAAACGCTGACCCACACTCTCTGCAGAGTGAGAGCCGAGCCGGCACGAACAATACCAGAACCAACGGTTAATGGTTTTATACTTAACAACTTTATTTTTTCCTGCTGTGACGTTGTTGTCATTGGGGGCTTGAGTAAACCTGAGTAAACACTGACTGGTGATTTTATTACGTTTTATGATGTTTGTCTTCTTCAGTGTGTGCTGAGAATCTATCCCATGATCCTCTGGGATGCTGGAGGCAGAGCGTTCCAGCGTTAAATCAGAGCGACCTCGGTGCCAATCAACACCCACGACCAGAGAAGGAGAAGTGGACCGAGGACTCACGACACGTAAATATTCACAGTACCTCTTTTACAGATTCTGATGATATTTATTAACACTCTACACTTTTTAAATTACTCTTGTTATGTTTCCATTTATGTTTTTCCTTTTATTTCATTTACATAAAATTTACTCGGCTGGTGACATGTTAAAGGAAAATAAGCAGAGTGCCAGGGTGTGAGGGCTGAAGATGATATAATTAATAAGATATGATGCTTTGCAGTCGGCTGATTTCAATTCAATTAAGCACCTTTGGGAGATTTTAGACCGACGTGTACGAATATAATCTTTGCCACGGGTACTTGAAACTGCTCTGGACACCACATGTTGGTTTTTCCGTTCTCTATTTATTGTATATTAGATATGGCTCAAATGTATACCAAGACAAAAATTATCATATCACTTGATGTGAATAATTATCATGATAAATGTCTTGTAAGATTTCTATCAAGTTTAACAGAGTGAAGGTTGTTGTTTTGATCTGTTCTTTATGAGCAGAGAACGACAAACACAGCACAACATGGAATGAAGATATACACAGTTTCAACAGTGAACAATATACAGACGTTAGCACAAAAGTACAAAAAAAACCCTGAAAACTCATGATGTCCTAAGATTTGGCCTCAGTTCAAGAAAGATAAGCATAACATTCTCGACTCTGCAGTTACAAGGAAAAAGAAAAAGTATCTTTTAAATCACTTAAGTACTCGTGACACTGTCGGTGCCAAATAATTTTGCTGATATCAATTAATGTGCATCGCCCTCAAGGCCACACAATACATTCAATCACGTCAAGACCAGCAGGCTCCTGTGAAACTGCAGAGTCAGGAGTACCCTTTCTTTTCCATAGTGTCCCAATTCAAAGGCTGAATCCCCTTGAGTCCCTGGTCCTGGACCGAATACATCACAGGTTGGCAAGGCTCCTCCAAAGACAGCAAAGGTTCAGAAATGATCATAAATGGGTTTCCTCTTCAGCAGTCAGTGTCTCGTAGTCCGGGGGTTCCCTGACCCCTCGAAGAGACCTTGCCAGAGACTTTGGAGGTGGCTAAAGGAAAGAGGGTTTTGATTTGAGCTAGTTTGCAGAAAACATTGAGAATACATAACAATGTTATATGCAGTCAATGAAATAAAGCTGATGACATATAATTATAAATTCGACTTATTTTTGAATTGCTAAAATGTGCTATTTCTGAGTTTTAGTTGATTTCTGTAAATTATCTGATGATCTGTTGAGGGGTCCCGGCCCCGTCTTTGGGAAACACTACCATAATACATTGCTCACAATGGAAGATTCAGGTGGTATAATATCAAAATATATAATTTCCCCTTATTGTATAGCAGATATTTGCATTGTGACGGTTGAAACAGACATTCCTGGTGGTAAATGATGGAGAGAGCTGTGAGAAGTTTGCCATTTTCTCATCATGAGTTCAGATGGAAACCGTTGTGGATGCAGGTTTTATCCAAGAGTCTTTGAGAGACTGTTGGTATTGAGTGTGGCTGAAGTGTGAGTTCAGCTGAGTGCAGGGGGGGGGGGAGTCGGCCCTTCTGCCTGGATGGGTTCTGTTGGTTGGATGCACCCAGGAGTATGTTTATGTGACGGTCGGTTGGAGCTGACACGGTCGCACCACAGTGCAAGTCGATGAATGAATGAGATAGTACAGTTGCTCTGATTAAACAGGTCAGGGATCATCGGCTCAGTGACTCAAATGAAACTTCTCATCTGTTGTTTTCCATCACTTTGAAGACATTTGCTATGGTTCCGATGTAGAAAAATAAACTTAAATACGCTTAATGGGATGGTTGGTTTCAGGGGAATGTGCAGCCCTCTATGTTCACTGGTTAGGTATCGAGGAGCAGCTCCTCTCAAAAGCAGAACAAATGTAACTAACAGCATACAAATGATTTTCAACATCCATACTAAAACACCCATAAATCCATGAATAAAGCAACATTATTCATGAACTGCAATGAGTAAAAGTAAATAATGTCCTCACAGTCTGGACTCTTAACAAAGACGAGAATACAACAGGATTTGAAAACGAAAAAAAAATAAAAGTCCTGCCTTCGCCCCTTTGTCCGGATCCACACTAACATTTATTGAGGTCTTGACCCGTGTTCCGTCCTTCCAGCAAATTTCCTGGAAATCCATTCAGTTGTTTTTGCATAATCCTGCTGACAAACAAACAAACAAAGGTAGAGGAGGGCTGAAAATTGTGCTTCAGATAATAATGCTCCATCACTGAAATGTGATACAATGAAATATAATCCCCTGAGTTTCAGACATCGTGATTATCAAGCTTTGTTTTTCACAAGTAAAACCAACACATGCACATAACAAGCTGCTTTGCTTTGTCGGCACAAACAGGGACCCTGACAGTTGCTCCATTTATGCTTCAGCAACTGAAATTGGCCATTTGTTATTTTTTTCTCTCCCAGACTCATGTAACAGTGGGGTTTCATAATATCAAAATTACAGAACCATAGTGCCAGTATAGGCACTGAAAGCCAACAGAACAGCAAAGGTCACCATCACAGTGGAGCCAAAAAGACAATTACTGCTATTAGATGATGAGAGAGGCATCTAGCCAGAAAGAAAATTTGCCATTTAGATAGAAGCGAGTGGAAGCAAATAAACAAATGAAGCATTAAAAATGAATCTCTTTGGATTTTAAACAGAATATGCCTCGATATGAAGATAAAAACTGAAAGGACACAGAAGTTCGGTGCTGCCACTGAAGACTTGTGGATTATCTCATTAGAATATGGTGGTTAAAGGTCAAAATCTCAGGAACACCTTGAGGGAATTTCTTCAAATATGGCTCAAATGTTGACTCGGACCCGAAAAAGAAATGGTTGGTCAAAGATTAGAGGTCAAAGTCACATTGGCCTCACAAAATAAGTTTTTGGCCTCTTGAACATGATATCTCAAGTTTCTTTTTTGGGAATTTCTGATTAGATCTCAACGGTCAAAGGACAAAGGTCACGATGAGGTCATATGAGTCTAAGAACTCGTATGTAGACTGAAACTGAACAAGTTGGTACAACTGCACTCCCGAAAGCCGGGGTAGCTGTGCTGCCAGTTTTACGCTAAGCTAAACTAGGCTAACCAAAATAAGCAGCTGAGCTAAGATAATGGAATCCAGGCTGCACCGCGGCAACATGACAGGAGAATAAATTAGATTCATGGAAAGAAAAATGTTAAACTATTTTCCCAAAAGTAAAGTAAATCCAAATCAAACATAGTTTAGGCTAAAATAAATATATGTATGAGTCTATTTTATCAAACGCTGACGGCACCTTTTCCCCACATCTCTGTCCGTGTGTGTGCGGAACTCGCATTGAAGAGTGCATTGACAACTCAAAGAGAATTAAAGGACCTTTTCAAATGGATAAATCACTGCATTAAAAATGAGAGAAGAGCTATTTTTAGCCCTTTTCATTATACAGTGGCATATTCAGACCAACCAATCTATCCCTTCGATGGAGGGATAATGGCGTCTCAGAGTGGAATTAGCGCGTGCCTCCACAGCGTCTTTTGGGGATTTTTTTTACTTTTAATGACTGCACTAATTAAGACGTCCTCCTCGGGTCCTGGATAAAACGGGAGAAGCGATGATGGATGGGGTTCAGAGACAAAGAAAGAAAGAAAGAAAGAAAGAAAGAAAGAAAGAAAGAAAGAAAAGGAGTGGAGAGAGCAGGAGAAGCTCAAGGGCGGCCCCAGGAGGAGACGGTAGGTCGGCTCTCTGTTCACCTCACAGCAGGGGTCCCGTCGAGCAAAGTTCCAGCAAGTGACACTTTCTCCTAATGAGGGAGTCGGACAGATCTTGGACAAGCTGCCCAGCCGTAAATAGTGTTGACTGGGTTTGCCGGAGGAGAAAAACATCCCCTATGACCAGCGTGTCTTTCTTCAAAGTGTTTACAGCAACCACCATTTTTTCAGTCAGTTCCTTTTATGAAAAATCTGAAGTATAAACTTGTGGTGATGTGTGGTCATGTCTTCACCTTGGATGAACAGACTCTGTCACTGGATGTGGAATTATTATCTGTTAACTACAGCCGCTGAGTGTAATTACAGATACTTAAGGTCAGTACGTCTCCATTGTCAGTCATTAAGTTGTCCTCTGTCATAACGTAGCTGTTAATTTAAGTGGGAGCCACCAAGTGTAAATCAGACTGAAGTTTCATGCTTAATGGTTAAGGAAAATTTCAAGAATAAGTCGTAATTTTTTTAGAGAAAAATATATAATTTCCTAATAATTATTTAAAACGACACGTATCATAATTTAAAGCCGTGTGTCGTATAATAGAAGGATATGAAAAGATCAGTCTGTTGATTATGTAAGAAGCTAATTACATCATATTACCAAGAAAGAACTGTACAGACACAGAGGAAATTGCATATCGTGTCGACAAGGAGATTAAAAAATTTAAAAAGGGTTTCGTAATTTCTCAAGGATCAATGCGATTGGTTCAAGATTTTGAATCCAGAAGGAGTGAAATGGAACTACGATCCACAGGGGTTCTCATTGCAGCTTATTCTTTACTCTCTTGATATTATTGCTTTTGTACTTAATTAAATTCCAACTTCATTTCTGTCATATTAAAACTTTATTGTCATAATACTTTGACATTATTCTCGTCAGAACTAGATTTTTCAATATGGCCATAATACTCTTATGCCAAAGACCTGGGATTTTCATGCTACCCACACAACCCACGCTATGTGGGAAGAATTAGCATTTTCAGTCAACATCATCTTCCCTGCAATTAGATTTCCTGCAAAACATGTCGGAGAAGAGTGTTTTGTAAAAACATACAGATGAGGGTTGCAATAAGAAGAATTCTCACAGTAGTAATCTAAAGGTAGAATAATTATTTTCTTGGCCATGGTACATGTCCAATTCAAGAACTCTTTTGGGAGCTGAAGAAAAAAACAACAACAGAACAATACTCCACTCATTTGATTATTCCCTCATCAATTTGTTGTTTTTTCCTTGTTGTGATTAGTCTTTACATTGGCTATGACCTGAATGTATATTGGAAACCGGTTAACCTAGCTTGTTTTTACACTTTGCAAATTTTTAAGCACAAATTAATCTTTGCAAATTTTTATGGTTATTGTTGACTTACTGAAAAAGGCAGAAAGAAACTGTTTTGTATCAATGTGCTTTGGGAAATGACTAAACAGAGGCCTAGAGTTTAGACATATTCGCATAAAGTAAGTCCAATAAAGATTTCATATACCTCTGTGCCAGCAACAGCCACGGTGGAGGTTTTGCATTCCACGTTATCTTTCCGTTCATCCCTCCCTTGTGATTCTTATATTACAGGAATGACTTGATTTTAATGGTCAAAGGTCAACGTCACTGCGACCTCACAAAACATGTGGTTGGCCATAAGTCTTGATGAGGTCATGACCCTTTACATCCATTTTTTGTTTCTGTTAATGAGCTTACACACTTAATATATAGTTCCATAATAACCAAGCAGGAATAACAAAGCTGAACAAAGTCAATTCAAGTTATTTTATTTTTATATCTCAAATTAAAACAAATACCACGTATATTACACAAGACGACACAGGACAAATATAGATATAAATTGGTAATTAACTGTTCGGGGGCAACAAACACAGGCAATTATACTTTTTAATCTCATATAGAAAATTCTTGACTTCTGTACATTTATAGTTTACAATTTAATTAAAAAAAGAGAACTCAACTTTTTGTGCCAAAACTTTGAGAAATATATTCTATAATGTGTTTTAAAAGGGTTGCGATAGTAGCATCATACACAAAAAACTAAGTGAAGCACCTGAAATGAATGGATTCTGAGAGTTGTGTAACCTCCAGCCTGTCGCCCTGGGGACCACGTGGCACATTAGCATCTTAAATCAATTACAGGACGGTTTAGGCAACGGAGATAAGCAAAGACAAATGTTCGCACATCTGTTCAGAAAAGATGTCAAGAAAACAAAGTGTGTTGCACCGCTGCCAGGCCCCCACACTGCACACGCTCACATACGAGGGTGGAAGAGCTTATGTAACTGCCAAATCCAAAGTCACCTTATCCCCAACTCGGCTGGATCAGATGTGTTTTTTTTTGACAAATCTTCCTCAAATACCTTGAGCAACGCGTCGGTGCTGCCACATCCGCTGCTCAAATTGTCGCCCATCAGTCATGCTCAGGGAGAAAATTATTCCTCGTCTCTTTCTTTTTTTTTTCGGTCTCCCTATCTAGCTCACGCCACCGTATCCGCTTCCTCCTGGTCTCTCTGTCAGCTGACACTGACCTGACTGGAAATAGTAAACCTTAAAGATCCTGCCTGACGCTCTGTGAGTCGGTGTCAGAGCTGACCGAGTCGAACGTCTCCGTAGCGTTTGCTCTTCATCCCGCGTTAATCGTGATGACAGTTCACCTTTCCTTCACTTGTCAGAATCTGCAAAACTTTGTCTTGTAAATCCTGTGAATGATAATGCACCGAATCCCTTTTTAATAAACAGTCAGGCTACGGAATCCCTGGATTTAATAGGGGATCAGTTTCTTGTCATTTCAGCTAGACGGATGCGTAGAACCTGGATGCTCTCACAAGAAAAATGTTTTCTCTCAAACTGGCACAAAGATAAAAAAACACTGAATATATTTTGGGCTGCTTTGCACAATGTTATACTGTGTGTGTGATCTGTGATGACTTCTCTAGATTATCACATTGATGGGACGTGCTTGGACACAAAAAGGAAATTATCACTAAGGGTTGTTTGAGACGGGTAAACAGCCCATATAAAAGAAGCCATAGCTTTTGAGGTTGATGGATTTCGTCATAGACTGTAAATAAAGATGGATGACACGTCTCTTTGGATAGATGCCATCTTGCAGATTTACAGCCAGTCTGTAAAGTGTCTGGGGATGGAGCCGCTTTATAAGGGTCCCGTTTATATAAGGGTTCCACCAATAACATGTCAGTCTCAGCTGTGAATAATGTTTCTCCCCATTTTTATAGCATGAAATAAGTAAATAAAAACAAAAAAACTAGAAAAAGTACTTTCTAAAATGACATAACTTACTTTGACTCTTTATTTCAGTCCATGTCCCATCTACTAACATGGTTTATGACCTATACTGCTGCCTGCCACCAGGTAATTGAGATGCTTTGGCTTCACGGTCACGTTGTCCATCTTTACTCTTTAGCCTTCACTAATAGGGGGTGAGCACACTGAGGTGACACCATTAGCTTAACCTTATATATGTTATATAACCTTATATGTGTTATATTCAACCTCGGCTTGAATAATGACCATTTAAATCCCTGTATTTTCTGGTAAATGTACTCAGGTCTACTTTCTTATACATTGTTCTTTCTTTGCTCAGGAAAATGCCGAAGGGAACCGAGGGTCATGTGTTCAGAATGTTTATTTTTATGTTTATTATGTGCCTGCGCCTTTAGACACTGAAGACTCGTGGCGACGGTTCAGTTACTGTTCAGCTGCACGGCAAAATACTTTTTTCCGAGTAAGTGCTGTGACGAGACTGGAGGCTCGGCCCATGATATCTTCACGACCTTGGTTGTTATGACAATGGCCACTGGGGACCAGGCCAGCTTGACTCCATCTGTGTCTTCACAGCTGTCCTGGAGACAATGAGCTCCAGAGCCTGCCTGTAAATGACCTGTGAGAAGGGCCACCTTAAGAATCTGCAAATCTGTGACTGAAACCCACGCAGGCAGTGAATCAGGTGCCTCAGTCAGACGTTTACATTGCAGCTAAACGTTTAGGAATAAAACACAAAACAGCTTCTCTTTTCCTCTTCCATCTTCAAGCAGATCAGCATAACAAAGACGGTCATACACAACAGGCACGTATTAATATTGCCGAGAGACCAAGGATTAAGTGATTCTTTAAAGTCGACATTGCCTTTCTTCAGCTCAATAACCTTTGAGGAGGAGTGACAAGAGGAGAAATTAATACATTATCAAGCAAATACTGAAGAATAATACTAAAAAAATAATTTTATAATTAATCAAAGACTGATACGTTTATTAATGTATCCCTGGCAAGACACATATTTATTTTATCATAAACTATGCCATATTGACAGTTGGTAATACATCTTTATTGTTTCACTATTTACTTTGGAACTCCGGCTATTATCATGAACCATTACATTGAAAGGAATTTGTAACATGAGGCTGTATCCAATGATCAGATTTTCATCATGTTTCCTCTCTTATAAAAATCACAGTTTCCTAGATATGATGACTTGGGGGGTAAAAGCCTGACTGTGTAAGAAAAACATGTATTAATTTTGTTTCACGTGACAGTATCAGTGAAAAGGATCAGTTTGTGTCCGGCTCTGCTTCCCATTGAATGTGAGCCACGTTCAGTCGCCTTATGAACTTGGCACCGGACCGACTTCTCTCTTCTGCTGTGCTGTTCACTGCTGGTTCTTGCCGTGTTGTGCTGAGGGCGACATACGGGGTTAATGAACTGTGGTATACAGGACATATGTCTCCTCCTTGTGTGGAAGAGACACTCCTCTCTTTTTGTCCAGGTGGTTATTTCCACCATGATACCGGCCTGTTAAAACCCCCCCGCTGTGAATCGTGACACTCAGAAGGTCAGTGTGTTGTTCTTTTGTGTGTTCATCTGTCTGTATGTGTGTGTGTCTGTGTGTACGGCCCAAGCTTTGATTTGTAACTTTAACTACTGTGTCAAATATTTTTAGATGGATGGATATATTGAAGTTGGCCTTTTGCTCACGCACAACGCAGCGGGAGCTTCTCTGCACAGACGCGTTCACAACAGCAACAAATCCTCGGCAGGATTCGGGCGAGAGGGGGAGCAGCAGGCAGAGGCAGGAAGTAACGTGATATTATCTCCACTACACCACGGAGATCACGTGATTTTGAAACATCTTCGTGTCAAAATCATGGTGTGGATTTCCTGCTGTGTTGTCGCATCGATTTTGCTGACCCTCTGTGGACTTCTAGGGGACCAGGCAGAAAGTCCTCAGGCTGTCACTCGGACATTTGTGTTCACGTGTAAACCTCCCCTGGAGAATATGCAGAGGGTTAGGGTTAGGGACATCCCAGTTCTCTCCCATTACATCTAATGGGTGTAAGATTCTGGTCAGGTACCAGACTGTATTTCCTGTGCACTGTGTTCGTTCTATGACACGCAACGTAAACACTCTCACAGCCTTTGGAACCACCGCATAGAAAACTTTGTTCATTGGGCCTCTCCTGTTATTCTGAAAGGTGATGTTGTCCTTGGGCTATGCTTCCCACATACGTCAGCGATTCTTTAAACTGTCAACACATCGCGACAGAATTCAGAGAAACACAACACATCAAAATATTTTCTGCTGTCAGGGGAAAGTCGGACTGTCGTCTTTCCTTCTGTCTCTTTGCTGCCGGCTGGTTTCCGCCGCACCCCGGGCTGGTGAGTCGTCGTCAACATAAAGAACTGTTTTGTTATTTGCTTGTCTTTCAAGTTGGCTATGTATAGTATGTCATAGGAATACATATTTACCCTCAAACTGAATTCTTTTCGTACATCAGATAAACAGACATCCTGCCTGAAAACAGCAGAAGCTATATTAAACTTTTATTATCCATCTTTTGAGCCTTTTTCTGTCATTGATCTGAAAACAACTGAGCTGGAAATTTAGCGCACATTTTCATGTGTTTTAAAATACTTTTAATGTTTTTTTCTTTTTGAATAATTCATATCGGGGAGAGGGAATTTAAAAGACTCTCTCTGGAGTGTGATGACCTGGAAACTCTTTTCAGGAATAAGAGACAGACACACTGATCAGGTGAAGTTGTCGGAGTAATCAAGCAGAAAAGTCTGGTTATTTACAGATGCAGGAAAACAAGGTGAGTCGTGGGATTACAGTGTATCGACAGAAAAAAAGATCAACTGAGACGGGAGGTAAGGACAGACTGATAGTGTGCGTGTGTGCAGTTGGCTTGCCGGCTGCATGGTTGGCATATTCTCAGTTGGATGAGAGGACATTTATGTGATGTCAGCACGCATTAACCTCTCTGAAAATACATCGGAAACAAACAGGGACACATGTGCCCAGATCCCACCAGCTCTAAGTAACAAGCCTCTGGAAGGCGAGGCTATGCTGGACCACACAGCGTCGATCCAAAAATAGAAACGGGAGACGAAAATAGAAAGGCTTCTCGGTTGGAAAGGAAGAAGGCGGAATTATGAAGATGCCTTACGGATAGCGGAAGATGTTTAGACTTCGTAATTAAGTTGCTTTTGAATTTGTGAAGCAAAGTTAATGCAAAATATGGGCAAGAGTATATGGGCAGGCCTCAAAAGGGAAGCCAAATTGCCTCGATCGCCTACTGGTGGCTTGCTGCACTATGGGTAATAACTCCCCAATTTTTTCCCCGATAATTTTGGTTTTAATTAGTGAAGCAGAAGGTCATGATTGACAGCTGAAACTTACTTGTTGAGCACATGTACCGGCAAGACCTCGCCACCCCGACTCCATCCCCAATTTCTACTGCACAAACTTCGACTCCAAATTTGTTCCAGGTATCAATCACCATACAGGAGTTCTGAAAAGTGGAATTGATCTGTGGCTGCTTATGTGCATCCATGAAAGACTGTGTGTACTTCATACTCTGGCTGGTGGGAAACTAAAATGTGCATTCATGCAAATATTAGCACAGCTTCTGTACGCAGGGCTTTTCTATCACATGCTATTCACACACTGTCGGCACGGCTGTTGGACAATTTGAAGCTCAGCATCTCGTCGACTTTAGATTACAGACTGGAGGAGCCGGTGAAGTCGAACCGCCGACCTTCTGGTTAGTGGACGGCCCTCTCTGCCTCCTGAGCGACAGGAGTTATTGGTTCTTCGGGTTGGCTCGGTCCCACCACACACTCATGCACACCACTTAATGACACACATAGGGTCTGTAAAACATTTATGGGTTTTATAATGGTCCATCAGGTCTCATTACCATGGAACATCCAATCAGATTTAAGATTTACTTCCTAATGTGAGAGGGAGGGATTCTGTTCCAGATCTTTTTGGCTCACTCCAGCCCCAGATTGTATGTTATTATTGCATCAAGATTCAGACACTTTTGTGAATAATTCATGTTGCTTGTGTGCATATGCATAATTAGACAGCCTTCATTGTTGAATAATTGACCTCTTGTGTGTTCACTGGATGGGATTTTCTTTGGTACAAACTTTCTCATGGGGTCTCAAATCAACTGTGAGTGTACTCAGGTGCCTGGAAGCGAGTGTGTGTGTGTGTTTTAAAGGCTATCAGGGAACTTGAGCTTTTTTCCCATTACGTAATCAACTTAAGTCTGCTCATCTTTAATTGTTACTGCCACACTCCAGAATTATGTCTCCTGTCCACCTACTCGTTCTGCCTCTCCCGCTCGTGCTCTAATACCTCCAACCAAAGGCAGTGAGGGATGCTGCGGCCCCCTGGGCTTTGTCAGCCAGCTCCTGGCTCCCACGTTACAGACTGTGCCCTGTGGGCAGAGATGCTAATTTGAAGTGTTCCTAGATGAGACAGCTCTGTGAGAATACAAGCCAGAGTCCACAGAGAAGGACTTATAATGCCTCCATGCTTTAATGCACTTCCATCGCTAGCATCAACGTGAGATCTGGTTTTAGAAAAGCTAAATTGCCCTGGCTGCCTGTGCTACCCAGGGAAAGATAGCGTTTGTGGGTTGTGGGTCCCAAAAATAGTTTTACAAAGCTTTGACTGTAAATGTTTAATGCATGTGCACTCTGTAGCAGGAAGCCAAATAAACAAGTTCCGCAGTACAAATGAAGCAGGT
This sequence comes from Limanda limanda, assembly GCF_963576545.1. Taxonomy (NCBI): domain Eukaryota; kingdom Metazoa; phylum Chordata; class Actinopteri; order Pleuronectiformes; family Pleuronectidae; genus Limanda; species Limanda limanda. The sequence continues at coordinate 8,901,839 of NC_083637.1, forward strand.
TTTTACATGCCAAATTTAGAGTGTTTAGTCTCAGCAAAGTGTTTTTACCTCAGGCATTCAGAGAACTCATGAACTGAACTGTCTTCTAGCCTTAGCAATGAACTCTGGGTTGTAGTTCAGAGGTTACAACCTAACTGGTATTAACCCAGTCGTTAATCCTGTAGGAATTTTCTGCTCAAGTTAACCTTTAAATCATTAAATCTCTTTTTTATTCTGACCTTTGCTTTAATGCAAATAACCAAGCAAAACACACAAAGAAATTGAACTTTATTCCCTTTATAACATCACCGTCAATGAGAGTAAAATTCCAACAATGTTTTTGTATGTCCACAACACACAGTTCCGGTCTACTTTCTCAAATAATTACATCTCATTTATGGTGCAAAGACCTACGTGAAATTACCACACGGCTGTTTGGAGTGCGGCCAGTCAATGTAACTGAGAACAAAACTCATGTGGTGACGAAAATTCACCTTTTTGTCCTTGTCCAGGTGCTGAGTCAGCTAAACAGAAACCCTGCTGCAGATGGTGCACTTTCAGGCCACTGTTTCCTGATGAGTCTTTAATAGTAATGATGAGAGTAAGACTATAGTAATGTTCTAAATAAAATGTAGAGTACAAACCAACGTAAAAAGAGAAAAATACAAAGTTAAGCCTGTAATATAAAAGAAAACATAAAATGTGTTTGTAATGCAATACAGCTTGCAAATTATAACATAGCTCAATAGAACATAATTAGTATAAACATTACACCTGGTGTATTGCATCCCATGGCCTTATTACAATATTGTGTATTCTCTAAATTATTGTTTTGATTGTAGAAGGTGTAGTAGTTTCTATCATGTTAATCTAGTTGTAGACATAATTTATTTCCATTGCATGACCAAAGTCATATTAAATGAAATGACAAAAGTAAGAATTGTTTCCAGATTTTGAGGAAATAAAGCTGATGTATAGTATCAGGTTTAAAGGTTTGTGTGTTTGTTAGAATACCACAAATCTTCTTCATTATTTTTATGTCCTATTTGCAAAATCTTGATCAAAAATATTGCATTCCTCCTCACAGGAAACAATATGGTCTTATTTCTATCCATGAATACAGTGACAATGCAGGGAATGAGATGCAAGATTACATTAGACATTAGATAACATGCAAACGTCTTCTCTTCTCCTAAAACATCCTGGACATGTGGGCTGCCATCTTCCACTTCTGACCTCATGTAGTGCTAGATTCCAAACAGCAGTGATCGTGAGGAGAAGCCACGATATCTAGGTCTCGTCAAAAAACAGGCTTGACAAAACAGGAGTCAGTCTTTTTATAGCTTCAAAAAGTGTATTGAAACCAAATACATCAGAAACATGAATACTTGAAAAAAACGCAGCGTGATGTCCTATATTCAGCTAATGGATCTTTCTAACATGGTTACAAACCATGATGACATGTTACCATCTTAGGTGTGTTGATTCTCAAATTCTCAGACTCGTTAATTACTATCCCATATGGTATGGAATGTATGCGTTAACTCTCCCCCCCAGAGAATACTCTTTGACCTGTACAATGAAGACGCCTTACACTACAAGATACTATACATGTCCTTATTTAGGCTGAAGGCCCTGTTGTGTGATGTCATGCTATCTCTAGTTTTGGGGTCACACCTGCCCTATAAGACTCCTTGTCTCACAGAGGCTAGACGGATTTTCACTTATTCGATGGTGTGATATCTCAGAGTTTCTAGAGCTCGTCCTGACCTGTGTACTTCTTATAATAAACTGTAAGTTCTGGGTCCACGGTGTCCTCATTTCAACAACAATTTCAACAAGACTCTACTGCTTGAAAGACACGGCAGTTATAAACACAACGTAACATGGAAATGAAAAATCAGCTGTCAGGGGGCAATCGAGGGGATTTGACTTCACTTCTTGGAGCTTCCATATAGTCCGGCTTAAGAGTCTATAACAAACTTTTTGTATATCTTATTCTCTTGGTTTCTCTATTAATTTATGAAACAAGGTGTAATGTGTTAGTTTGTGGGTTCAGAGGTGGTGGTAGGTGGATTTTGGTATCGTAGGACAGAGTCAGGCTGGCTGTCTTTTTGCTACCTTCATGTTTTTAGCACATGAACAGTTAAATCTTATCTAACACTCAGAAAGAAAGTGAGTAAATGGTATTAAAATGCTGAACTTCTTCTCTCTGATGTACTTTAACAACTCAGGTAAACTCATTTTCTGAAACACTGCAACCCAGCATTGGTTGTCATCCAGTTGTTTTTCGGATTAGCTCCAATAAGAGTTGGAGTTGATTACGACTAAGGAGCAAATATCTCAGCAGGGAATTTCCAGTTAAGCTTAATCTGTAAAAGCTGGAAGTCTTTGACCTTAAAGCTCAATTGGAGCTGGTTCTACACACACTGCTACTGTCAGAGCCACCACATTGGTCTGGTAATGAATGATGAGATTCTGAAGAACCTGTTGGTCGTCAGCAGCACAGACAGGTTGTATGTCAGTATCACGTTTGTCTCTGGCAAGAGGTGGGGGAGGGCTGTCATCAGAAAAGTGCTGTGCATGGGTATTTTTCCTGACCTTGTTTTTGTGAATGAGAGGAAGCTGGATCTCATCTGTCTAATAATTCCAGAAATCTCGGTCTGACTGTCTGTATGTTGTTTGCATATCTCCAGAACCATTAATGTTATTCCCTTCCCACTCGGTATGTGTTTTGTTGAGGGTCCGAAGAAGTGCATTCAGATTTTGGTGCGATTTGGAAAATGCGATACATTCCATTATTATACAATTTGGGAAAACTAGATGACCAGCGAAGATACATTGGCTGGGACATAAGTGATGTTGCTGATTCCAATGGTTCATTCAAGACAACGGCAACAGCAGCTGATTCTCCACATTGGGTTTCTGTGTCGAGCTTCACCAAACTTTGAATAAGTAGAATCCAGCAACTGGTCTTTACTAGCTGCAGCTTAATTAATGCAGGTCACTTTTACACTTTCACAAAGAACAAATGCAACCAGCATCACCACAGGCCGAATAAACAGCCCATTCCAAACAGGCATATTTACAGACACTAAACCATCACTGCTCCATCTGACGGCTATAAAGGAAGTAATTGTGGTGTTGGTTTGGGTTGAGTACACATCCAACAAGCTCGCAAAGCATACGACGATAAAAGCTCAACACAATACTCATTATGCGGCTGATGTGCTTCCACAAATGGGCTTGATGTTTTCAGTCTGACACATCCTACTGCTCGGGATAGACGGATATGACCAGAACTCTATTTCCTTTTTCTTTTACCAAGGTGATTATTCCTGTCCCATCTGTTTGGAAGCTGGAAAATGAGCTGCAGTGATGACACCAGCACCTTTTTAAAAAAAAACATTTTAAACGACAAGCACTTAGAACACCAAAAAAAGTTTGCTGGAAAAAAAAGAGGCTGTCACACATTTATATATATATTTATGTGTTATCATGGATTAACTTTACTGGATGAACTTTGTGGTGTTTTTCTGACTTTACTGGATGTTAGGTCGGTGCCTCTGGGCAGTCCTGAAAGATACAGTAGCTCTATTATTAGCTTTATCTTCAACCGGCAGAGCGATGAGACCGCCATTGCACTGTCTGTCCACAACTTCTGTACTAAGTCGTTCCTTTATAGATCCAAGGTCACTTCCTGCCCACGGTGTCGTATCCACCTTGTGTCTCCAGCTCTCCTTTGAAGCACTCTGCGAGATCTGGGATGCAGGTTTTTTTTTCCGTCCTCCAGAGCAGCAGAGGAGGCGGAATGCCTTGTATGCACATATTTGGCACAGACATAGGTTTTTTTTTTCTTCTTCTTCTTTTCACTCATGTAATCATTTGTTTGAAAGCTTCGCCAGCTCAGCTCGGGGCAAGCTGTTGTCATGGCAACACCTGTCCCTCCGGATTACAGAGGCTGTCACTGGAGCCAATTCAGCAGAGGGATTTTAGCTGGCTGGTAACATTTGCTCCCTATTTTACCCACGGATATATGGCATCTTATTGGAGAAATCATCAGCTGAAAATTGAAGAAAGTCTGCTCCCGACTTTTGGCGGTTGTGAGATAAACGTATAAAGTTTGGCCAGATTCCTCAGCTTCCACTGTGGCATATGCTGACCAGCCTGTGGGGGTCACAAGTGTTGACCCACATTTGAATTAGTGGCACCTGCACGGATCATCAAAGGTGTGCGACGCCAATTTCCTGAGATGAAGCAGAAGAGCAGCATCTCCCACTGAGATCCTCCAGAGAGCCGTGTGACATACAGATGTCCGTAATGTTGTGTGTTTATGCTCCGGTTGACCTTTTTGACTTTCAAATGATGATGACGCCATGATTAAAACATTTAACAGTCCACGTCAGACGACCGGAGAGAAGTTCTAACTCCTTTCCTGCGTTTACCGGGATGAAGTGATCGAGTGAGTCTTTGCAAATCCAGAAACAGCTCCCGTGCTTCGGCTTCTTTGTTTGTCTTTTTACCAATCACAATCATCTAGGGGAACCACTAAGCCCAGGATTTTAGTGAGAAATCTGGGGAGTGGATCCCTGCCATTGACATTCAAGTGCAAATAGGCATAAATAGCAGAAAATACATTTTGGACGATGGTTTGTATAAAGCAGAGTGTAGGTTGCCGCTCGGACATTTATTCCCATAGCGAAGAGAGATGTAACAGGGGCCGAGTGGCAGGCTTATACCCACACTGTGCATCCGGTGAAGCAGACTACTCCCGACTAAATCGTGCCATTGAGTAATTGCATAACCGGAATTTCCGAGAAAAAGCAGGAAACGTCTCTGTATCTATTGAGCAAACAGGAAATTTAGAGAGAGACTGTTAAAGATAACTGTAATATTGACTCACGTGGCACGTATAGTCTGTGCTCTCTGACATATCTGTTTGCCCAGTCAACGTCATTCATCTGTGTCGGGAACAGAACAGATTAAGTGGGTCGGGCGGAGGGAGTTGAAGCATTTCAAAACAATGCTCGTCACTCAACAAACAGTGGAGTCTGGAGTACTTAATCTCATGCATATTTAATGAGGAGATATTAAAAAACGTGCTCACTCGTATTGGGCACACTGAGCTGCGTGCCGCGGCTATTTTTAGATTCCTCCTTCGACGGTTCCTGGCTCCGCACGTGAGGCTGCGGGAACGTCAACAGAAAGCTGTAGATAACAAGATGGGAAAAAATGGCAAATGTCAGAGATGACAGTGCTGCTGTGAGTATCTGTGTGGCTTTTCTTTTTTCTTTTTTTTCTCTAAATGTTGTCACCATGATTAGCGTCAGGCTCAGAGGTGAAACATTGGCCTTTTGCCTGTCAGGGAAAGGCACGGTTGTTTAGGTTGAATGCCCCCCCCCCCCCCCCCCCCCCCCCCAGTGAGAGATGATTCTGGGGAATGCAGCCACTATTATTAGTGTGGTCATGTGTAGAGAGAGTGATGAGTGGCTGAGTGCATCCGCCAAATGTAATGTAGTTTTGGAGAGAGGGAGATGAAAACACCCATCCATTATCTACACCATTTGTCCTTTGAGGGTTGCAGTGGGGGCTGGAGCTGATTTGGCAGGTGGGGGGGTACATCCTGGACAGGTCGCCAGTCCACTGCAGGGCCGACGAGCAGAGACAAACAACCGTTCACACCTACAGGCAATTTAGAGTCTCCAGTTAACCTGACCTGGATGTCTTTGGTGAGTGGGAGGAAGCTGCGGTACCCAGAGAAAACCCACACAGACACCGGGAGGACATGCAAACTCCACACAGAAAGAAGAAAAAACATTGTGCTCTTTTAAAAGGTGATGCAAAAAGTAGATATAAAGATGACAGTCGACACCAATTACGCATTATTCACACCGGCGTAAATGACTGGAAAAGGCTGCACCCACTCGGCTTTAAAAACCTGAACTTTGGTGAAAAGTTTGCGTGATGCAACGACAAGAAAGCCAATCAGCTTTGGGAATGAAACTCACCGGAGACAGGTCAAGGTAGAGATCTGAGCGAGCAGGTCATCAAACTAACCACAGGTCAGCCTCAGCCTCAGGTTAAGAAGAGCTCTGGCTGTGGAGGTGAAATTCCCAGAGCTGTGTGCACCTCTGCAGGATCCTGTGGACCTACACATTTAATCTGGCTTCTCTCGTGAAAATACACTTTGTGTTTGGTGTGAGCACCGCATTAGAGTCATTAGAATATATTCTAATACTAATACTAATACTTGAAACCTGCAGTTTCTCATATGCCTGGGTGATACGCCCAAAAATGATGAATCTTTAACATCAGCCGATTCCAATAATTATCAAGATAAATATCACATTAGTATTTCTTTTCAATTGAAAGACAGTTTTTGCTCTATAGTGAAGGTTCTGGTTTTAAATTATTTATCAGCAGAGAATGACAAACACTTGATAAACAGATTTTGCTAATCAGGTGCAGATCAGTCATGTGTTATATTCTTACTGTGCTAACACGATGCATAAGCAATATATGTAATTCAATTTATTAAAATAATGGATATTGTTATTTAGCCTATTTTTTGGAGCCAGGCCCCACTACTAATCATACTTCTATTCAGCTTAAATACAATGTAATTATTGTTAGATGGCACAGTTTGAATCATTGAACACTTCAAATTCAAACACTGCACAGGGTTGTGTTGAGTTTAATAATGGCTGTTATGTTTACAGCTTGTTCGTTTCCCCCCAAGTGGCCTAAAAATGAATGCTGCTTTAACAGATGTCTGTTGAATTCGTTGGAAAGGCCGGAGGCTTCGAAAGAAAAATGTAGTTAAAAATGTCTCCATTCTTCAAGACACTGGACAATTTTGGTTTGTTGTACTGCAGCACTTTTTTGCCCTTACTAACAGGGTAAAACCCCCTAACAGGCTATTAGTGGTCTGAGCCTGTGGGACCTGATTTAATTCAACCTGGGACTCATTGACCTTGGTTCATTTTCTGTGCAGATCATGTAAAAAAATCGTTTTTCTTTGAGTGCACCCCATGCACGCCTCTACACGTATTACATATGTGGTGTTCAGGTGCACTGGTCCACCTTCTATTACTATTACTATTACTACTACTACTACTACTACTATCAGTACTACTTCCACTACCTGTGCAAGAACACATAAAATACAACTTCATGTGTACACTGGCATAAATATGTGTTCAATAGGCTCATATCATTTCTATAAAACACTGTATGTATTGACAAATTTGTAGCAGATATGAACCATATATCCTGTTTATCTACTTTTAATTGAGATAGAAGTGTAGAGTGATTAAAACCTCACAAGGGTTAATACAGTTATCTACTCATCACCACTGGTTGGGTTTGACCTTCGGCATCTGTAGAGCACTGAACGGGACGGGAATCAGCATTTAACTGACCCAGTGGGATTCTAATAACCTTTTATTCTCCTTCTAATCATTGGATTCTCATGCAAGTGAGGGTTTTTTATTGTCCCAGTGAGGCCCGTTTGAAGAAGAGGAGTAGGAAGACTGACCACAACAGAGATGTTGTGGGAAAATCTCCGTTTTGTCCCACGACTTTCTCTAGTGATGGTTTGTTTGAGGACATTACAGTACTGAAATCCCATGTACCCGTTTGTATGATATGTAGTTATGACTGTATTTCTCTCTCTCCCTCTCTCTCTGTTTATGTGTTAGCCCTTTAACTACAAACTGCGCTCAGCATTTGTGCTGACCATCCTTCACTGCATGCTTTCACTAATTGATTTCCTACCTTCGAGGCAGCCCCTCGATTCGGGTCATTTTCAGTGCACTGTGCAACTCCAGATGCAGAAGAGACTTGAAACTTCATCCATCTTCTTTGTGTCACATACAGATGACGTAGTTTCTGACGCACATTTTAACTTGTTTAGCCAAAAGCCAAAGACGGGAAGCATTTCAGAAATTGGCATGCGTAAATGATGTGAGGCGTTCTTGCATTTAATCATTAATTTCAGTTTTGTCGATATCTCTGACACATCAAGTGTTGCAACATCCCTGAAGGCACAAATGGGAATTTTTTTACTAAACTGCTCATCTGTAAACGTAGCTCCATTCAACTGATTCTGGAATTACGCCATTTAAAGTCCATGCAGCAAAATATAAAACAATAAGAGTGACACTCACTCTCTCTCTTTGGGTATGTCCGACTCCAAAGTCGCAATTTTACCGGTGAAAGAAATTCCTGGATCTGCACCAAAATCTTATCGGTTCTTTCCTGAACAATACTGCATCCTGTCACTATATTCATTGGATATTTGTTCATTACTTTTCATGTAAATCCTTTTTAGACACTTAAATGACCATGCATAAGACAATCTAAAAATGAAAGAGTGAACAAGTGCTTGGTTAAGGTTTGTGTCTTTCTTTTCTTTCCAGTAATCTCCACTACACGCGAGTCTGAGCAGATCGTTTCTGCTGTAAACGATACTGACACTGTACATTCTTCCCCAGAGAGATATGGAGGAAACTGTCTTTTGGACTTTTTCTCCTTCCAATCAGTCAAACTATGATGTGATACGATGTGATGTGATGTGAAATCGACTGGGCGCTGATGTCATGATTAGTGTTTGGAAATCAGCTCAGCCCCGTCAATCATGGGGCCATCGCGGCACCCATCAGAACCCCGGAGAAATGAAAGCCAAGGGCACGGCGATAAGACTGACAGAGGAAAAGAGGAAGGGATGGAGGGGGGGGGGATGGGAAGCTCAGGAGGGGGGGGGGGGGAAAGGCTTGTTAGAGGGGGGAAATATCAAATTCACGAATATAAGTAGGAGCTGAAAAAACTATATTGGATAGATTGAATGTTTAAAATGGCAAATGAAAGGATATAGTGATGACAATAATTTAAAAAAAACGTTGCAGCTTATTACACTGTCACTCACATTGGGTTTTAGCGGCTAATCTGATCCTGAATAGAACCCTAAATCCAGCCATCGCTTCTCGCTGCCTCACTCGCTAATGTAGGCCACTGAGGACCGGCGTACGCACCGCTGTCAAAGAAACACAATGTCCCTGTCAGTCGGTAGTTTGAAGGACATGCGATAAAACAAAAGAGGTTTGATTACTCCCACATAACACATGCGCCGGGAATGTGTTTTTGCCCAGAGTGCATTCGGGCAACCCCCCCGGTGGGACACAAACAGCCGAGTCAGCAATAGCTCCGTGTTCCGTCTGCGAGGTGACACAGACATCACACGGGACAGCATGAGACACTGCTCTCCCAACTGAGTGAGTGCCTCTTGAGCAACGCTGGTCCAAAGGAGACACTATCTGTATGTGTTGAAGGGTTTATGTGGCCCTGGGTCTCTTCTATCCTGTTTTTTGGGGGGGATTTCGGGATTTCAGCATTTCAATCACTCTGGATTCTCTTATCTTTGAAAATGTCCTGAATTGTACTATCCTTAATGTTGCTCAGTGACACTGAGGATTGTCCACGCTCTCTACAGTTTTGGTGTAGAGAGCAAAACTCTCTTCACCAAAACTATCACGATTATACGTATTATCGCTGTAAATGTTTAAATGTCTCTTCACCATAAGCTAGTGTCAGGCATCTTCTCTCGGACAAGGCCGTGACTGTCGGGGTCTGGAAGCAGCGACTGAGATCCAGCTGTTCAGCTACATCTGCCTATGGCTCCATCTCTCAGCTTCCCCACTGGGCAGCGGTGAGATAAAAGCCCAATGTGGTTTCTCTCCCGCGTGTTCCTGACTAACATTGGTCCGAATGAAGGCAGATCGAGCCACTAATTTGGCAGAAACTTTCCTCAGTTACACTTTCACGCTGAGTATGTTTTCCCACATGTAACACAAAGCAAAGCATTCCTACATTTATCCAAGGAAGTAGATTAGACCATTAAAAATATGTCAACAGCAAAGCCTTGTTACCTTCGCCGACCAATCACCATCTTAGTAGCGTAAGTCGGATTGTAAAACTGGATTTTGCCTACTTCTAGCTAGGAGTTAGCCACAAACACAAGCTGTCTTCATGAATATGCGTGTTGATGAGACGGTTGCAGATGTACAAGTTGTAAGTCTACGAAAGGAAATAATCAATCAGAATATAGGAAACTGCAGGAAGAGTCAATTCAAGTCTGTGTGTCAGCCAGAGGAGTTTGGAGGCAGTCAGGTGGAGCGCTGCACTGGACTGAACATGTCAGAGACTCGGTGCAGCAGCATGTTGTGACCTACACGGTAATGCCAGATATAGTATGTGACATTGACGTGACAGGACAAAGAGCAGCATAGATGCATGTGTCACTTGAGGGACACTTGAGGTGTTTCGCACCCTTTAAAAAAAGCAGCAGCACTTTGAGTATCGTTACACCATTAGAACACGGCGACTGGATAAAGATCAGTCGGCTGCACACCAGCAGCCCCAACAGCAGGAGATGTCTCGTGAAAAGAGACGAGCAATTAGCACAAAAAAATCCCATAATCTTCTGCTGTGGCTCGGAGGGCTGCAGTCTGTCTATTAGGGACAAAGACAGGTTTTTATTCTTTGAGAAGCCGGCAGCTCCGACAAAAATTACTTTAGCTTGTCCTGCATTTACCTTCTTTCTTTTCAAAGTGGAAACAAAAGATTTATTTATTCATGTATTGTCAGTTTCTATCAGATTAATAACTGTGCGCTCAGAAGATGGTCTTGAAAAACAGAGGAAGCAGAATGTATCAGAAGAATAATTATATAGTTACTCTATAATTGATATGTATTATATACAAATACATGATGGAAGATGCAAGATTGTCACTCATCTTTTTGTTTCTTTTGTTAAATTTTCTTACGAGCACCTACGCTTCTCTGAATATATAAAACTATGCATATCGGATAGAAAACTAAACTTTTATTTCAAGGTCCTTTTCTGAGTTGTTAAAGATAGATAGTTTTCACTTTCAGCACTGTTTGTTTAAATTGTTAATTTATGTGTGGTAAATGTCAATGACATTCAACTAATCTCCTTCACATGCAATTCATGTTAATGACGAGGCTCAGAAAACCGCTCAACTCTGACCCCTCACATTTATTTGAATCTCAAGTGAATTAATAAAGTTTTTTATTACCATTGCCATTAGGGGACATAGCTGTGGTATCAATGTCTCATCGATACACCAGCTCGACTAATAACGGGCCAGTCTCAGTATTCAATCAAGACTCAGATAAAGTTTTAAGTGTGCTGGACTGAAGAACTAATGTGTAGTGGATTCAAAACAGTTTTTGGGAATGGAGGTTCAAAAATATTGCAGTAGTGACAAAATTGAAATGAGACTTATCAATTAAACCAGTATCTGCTGTGCCATGCATTAGTTAATTCTGGCAATAAAAAGCGAGAAGTTCAATCCACTCCTGTCTTATCACCTCTCAAGGAACTGAACCAATATCAATAAAGCTTCTATAATCACAATTTTCATATACAAAGATTGAAGTAATTGCTGTGAGAAGTGAAATGTGTCGCTGGAAGTGATGAATCCACTGAGAATCATCACCTGCCTCTGCAGCCCCCTGTAGGTCTGGCTTTTTATAACCTATTGAGTTGAGTTTTATTGTTTCGGTTCACTCTCCTCTTCTATTAGACTCGTTTCCAGCCACAGCAGGAAGCTTTTTATATCGAAAGAACTATCTTGCATGGTGCCTGGGAACGTTAGCTCGATGTGGATGTGGATATCAATTGTAATTGACTGTGCTGCCACCAAATGGTCCAAAAAAATCCATTATTGCAGCTTTAAAAGTTGCGCAAAATGTTTTACCATTAAACAGTTTCAAGCTTCTGTCATATCAACTTCTAATCTACTTTCAGTGTGTTAAAATGATTAGCATGAACAAAAACAACAGGGTAGGAATATATGCATTAAAACAACTTCTCAAATACACCCTTCACTTTATGTGTTTCCTGGTAGCTGGGAGGAAATGTAGGCAGTTGTTTGTGAAGCTGAATGTTAAAGTATCTGGGTTTGTGACAGGAAGATGAAAAAGAGGAGTGGGAGAGAGAGCGCGAGAGAGAGAGAGAGAGAGAGAGAGAGAGAGAGAGAGAGAGAGAGAGAGAGAGAGAGAGAGAGAGAGAGAGAGAGAGAGAGAGAGAGAGAGAGAGACAGGTAAAGATTAATTAAGGATTTGGATCCGAGCTCTGAGCCCAGGTCATTATCCCAAACAACAAAGCTACAAAGGGGAAACTACAAACAGTGTGTATGTGTAAATCTGTTTGCTGCTGTATTTCACCGCTCCTATGTATTTTATCATCTGAGATTTCTTCTCTCTGAACATTTCTTTGTTTACAGATTTCTCAATCTCGTCTGTTTGCTAACTGTTCATCATGAAATAATCTCAAGACTTGTGCTATCATCCATAAGTTGTTACCGTACACGCTGACGGTCAGACCACATAGTTTCAGCTGCAATGAAATCTTGGTGGACCATTGTCCAATGGGTTGTTGATTCCTCTGCCCGACACAACCTATGTTGACAGGATCTCTTGTTGGAGCAAAGTGGAAGAAGCGTGATGTTTAATGAAAAGTCTTGTGAGGACACGTGGGAGAGCACATCAGGGTGAATTGGACTTGGACACAGGGGATTTGTTTGTTCCTCATTTCCTTATAACAATCAATGTTGGATTCCTTTAACCACGACCACGCTTTTTTGACCTTTTTTCTCACATTAATCAAGTTGTTTTTGTGCCTGCATGTGTTTTTCTTGAGGGGGTTGAGCAGCAATCATTGAGAGAGCTCTCAAAACAAAGCTGAGATGCAGGTTGAGAACAAACTCACCAATAAATGAAAAACCTTGAAGTGTTGAAACATCTAGTGTGTGATTTGGACCCCAATCAAGCAATGCTAACTTTTAATATCACTAGAATGCATCATGATGTTATATTTAACATATGATGACCAATTAATGGTAAATCTAATTGAGGGATAGATTCTGTCTTTCTTGTTATTGTCTTTCAGGTCAAAGGGAAACGGCGGATCTGAGGCCGTGAAGCAGGTCAAACACAGTATTCTCCAGGGGACGGCGCCCTGACAGGTGAGGAAGGTCGGACAGTATTAAAATGCTCGGCACCAAACTGGTTGACTGACCCTGTTTCCACTATTCATGAGAGAGCTCACATGTGAGAGGGTTCGCTCCTGAATCCCAGGGCTGCAGGAGAGGGTCACTGAAGCACCAGAGCTGTGGACTCGAGACTCGACTACACATTAACTCATAAACTTTTAGATCAGAGCTTTGACTTGAACTTGACAGTACTGACTTCTGACTTGATTTGAGGTACAAAATCGGTTTTGACCTGCTAAAATAAAACGTTTTGAGTCTGCACAATGGTGATTATGGGAAGGGAGTAAATAGTATCAAGGTCTCGTTGATACACATGCTTGACCAATCATGAGTCAGTCTCAGCTCTCAATCATAACATTCCCCTACATTTTTTACAGCATCGAATAACTAATTAAAATCAAACTTAGCAAACATGCCATCAAAACACTAAAAGTCTAAGCTGTCAATCATGACAACCCTTTTTGTAAGGATGATATCAAATGAATAGTTAAAACCAGAATAAACACCTAGATATACATCGGTGTGATGAGAACTACCTAGAATGACATTTTTTTTTTTTAACATGTACTTTGACTTTTTAGTTTGGTCTCATGTCTCATCCACTAACATGGAGGAGGTGTGTCACTAGGTGGCAACTGGCTTCCCTTTTGTGGAGCAGACATGTCGTCCATCTTTGTATCCTGTCCATGGACAAAATCTATAAAGGAGGTGGGAGTGGATGGACGGGTGAACAACACGTCAGATCACAGACGTTTAACGATGACCGCAGTCACTCCCTAATCAAACCTCCATCCTAGAGGAGTCGGATCATGATTGATTGAGAGTTTTCTAAGACCCTGACCATTGATATCATCCTGCAGATAGAGGCCTCACATCACAGAACGTTTATGTGTTGTCCTGGAGGACAATTACAGACAATCTCTTTGAATTTCATTTATTTTCTCTCTTGAAAGTCAGACTGAAAGACTCTGAAGGCTGACTAAGAAAGTGTACATCTTTATTGCAGCTATATGTCAACCACACTTTCTATTACAAATACTATTCCACTGTAAGGAGGCTCTAATGGGTCAATAGCAAGAAGACAGCATCGGGTACAATGTAGTTTGATTGACTTGCGGTTGTTATGAGTCTTGACACTATCATGGAGACAAAGACATCTGGCGGCAAGCTGGAGCAGATCTCAGGGGGAAACCTGAAACCTGAATGTATAGCAAAGAGCCTGCTGGACATATCTGGTGAAAATGAATTCATCTCACACCTCTGGGTGATGACATGTCCTGGAAGAGGCTGAGACGTACAGTTAACTGTCTGTCAGGGGCTGGCTGCTGGGGAATGTGGATAAAATGTGTGTGTTGTTTCTCAGCACTGTAACCAAACAGAGATTTAATGTCCAGCAGCAGAATGGGATGTTTTGTCCTCAGTGCCTTTCTATATCAAGTTTACAACAATTTGAACTGCCTTGCTTTGAAAATATGCAATTCAAATAATCTTGCCTTGACTAAGCTTTTAAAACGAGGGCCTCAGAAGAACTGAAGTGACTCGCCACTTGTTTTTTTATTATCTCTAAAGGGCATAAAATGAGCATAAAATGTCTCCGAACAGCCTGTTCTTCAGAACACATGCTTCACAAGTTAAATGTCAACTCGCAGTGGCCAATAATTCAGAAGCGTAATGTAAAGAATTCCTTCAAGGTGAATTGTGAAGCAGTTTTAAAATGAAGTGGCTGCACTTTGTAAAACCCAGAGGAAGGATAATCACACTCCAGCGCTCAATAAATTCCTTCATAGATATTTTATATAAACTGGAGATTCATTGGATGGTGAATAAAAAGACTAAATAGCTTTGAACCAATACAAACATAAAAATTACAAAATTATCCAGAATTTGTCTGACTAATAAATCCAGGAATCTTTGTCTACATTAAACTTGGCTCACAAGGTGAGAGTCGTTGTGACTTAATGATTCCTCACTATTTAATTGTACTAGCGAGCCACATTGCACAACATTGCCCTGGAACTGGGTCACGTAACTGCTACACAGCCAATGTTAATCTTATTATCAAAGTATATAACTTGAATATTTCAACCCATGGAGGTCATATTGATCCCACTCCACCCCTCCCCCCCCATATACAATATCTAGAGCTGAGCTCCTGTTTAAGTGGCACGTGTTTCCACAGTACTTTATTCTTACCTGTTCGCCCACAACACCGACACTCGTAACAGCTCGTGCTGTGTAAAGTTAATTAGCGCTGACATATTCAGTCCATGCAGTCACGGATGTAGCGTTCATTTCCACTCCTGCTTTCAGTGAACGTGACATTGCTCTGAGCAGCAGTGCAGACACGGCCCCCTTCTGGCCTGTGGATTATTGCCTGAATTAAATTACACCCCTGTCACTGCTCCAGTCGCTCTATTGACAGTTGCCTGTCTCTGTTTGCCCGTTGCCATGAAGACTACCTGAGCGTTAACACCGAATGATCTATGAGCACGAGACGGAGTTGTTCATTCTTGGTCGTGCACGCACACAAGTGGACGATCATGTCATCTCTTCTTTTTGATGTCTCAGAGCTGTCCGTCAACAAAACATGGCAGATCCCATGAGTGACATGTTCCACAGCAGTGCTTCAGACAGCGCTAGATGCCAAATGCTTTTGGCATAATGTTTTTTTACACTGTGTCATCTTGTATATCGTGGAGTAGGAAGGTCATTTTGTATCTTAACTGTTAAAGTATTGCACAAACACTAAATCGGGTATAATAATCTTGACATGCAGATGTTGTTTTGTGACTGGCTGCTTATCTGTTCATCTATTTGCTACTGGGAGCACAGAAAAGAGCAAAGGTTTATAAAACACAACCTTCAAAGCCAAAAGGGGGAACTTTGTGATCCTTGAATGAGTTGTGTGACATCGTACCGTTTGTCTGTCTGTGGAGGAAAGATGAAATATACTTTGCATAAACAGTAAATTATTGAACCACTGGAGTTGCACACAACTAAACTTTGACATACTTTTTAAACATAGCACCATGTCTGAAAACAATGAATAATTCGACAACATATTTAAAAGCCAACATGCATGCTTTAACAAACCAGGTCTAATGCAAGTTACTATAATCTGTGGCTCAGTGTGTTAGGTACCAGCGACGGATGGTTTCAAGATGGTTTGTAGGAAGATGGGCTGAGTATCAATATGAGGTACTGCTACTGACAGACACTACACAACCTCTTTATTATATTGCTTGTCTGGGAGCAGCTTTCAGGTATGTTCACTAAATTATTTCCACACTTGGCTCTTTGAAAGAGAGATACCTTGGATTTTCCCTACTTATGAGAAGCAACTTGAAAAACACGGACTAAGACGTCTTACATGTGTCGCTCGGTCCGATGATGGTGCTTCAGTTATGAGTGGAGCAGTGAGAGGTGCACAAGTTCAATTAAGAGAAAATCATCCAGAGGCACTATAGGTCCATTGCTGTGCCCAAGAACTCAATCTCGTCCTTTGCTCCACTTGCAAAACCATCCCAGTGACTTCTTTGATGTCTCCATTCTTTTTTTTTCCACATCTCTCGACAACCATCACAAATAACAAGCCTTTAAAAGGAAACTTGGAGTAGGGGACAAAGAACTTGTCCAGCTCTGTAAGACTCACTGGGCATGCCAGATCGAGTCTGTGAGTACTATTCACAAAAAAAACCTGCTTTGATCCAGACCTAAGGGAGTATTTCAACACCTCTGGTTAAGGGACTGGAAAGTGCACTGTGTAGATTCAGCACCATCTAAATGCTTGTCATGTTCCAGACACTGCTCTCAGCACCTCAGGACCTGCACAAATACCTGCAGAAAGAAACAGCCGATTCGGTGAAGGCAATAGAATATAAAACTGCAGTTCAGGATACTCTCAAAAATTATTGTCAGGATGAGAAGCAGATGAAGTCTACGAGAAAACTAAGACCATGTGTGAAGGTCTTGATTATTCGTGAAGCTTAGACACAGAGGAAGAGGAAAAACGTGGACCTTTGTTGTTGAGGCATCAGTACTAGGGATCACATGCGAAGGCAAGTATTTTTTCCGGTTTACGATAGAATGCTGGAAGAGCTTGGCAACAGGTTTTTTCTGGAGTTGTGGAAAGAATGTTGATGGACAAGCAGGCATGTCATCCGGCCTCAGAGCAGTTCCTGAATGAAGCCCCACTGGAACATCTTGCTGAATATTACAGCCCAAAGAGATTAGCGTTGCAAAACATTTCCTTGGCAGAAGAATGAAGGAGAAGGTTCCAGCATTCAAAGTCTCTTTTCCCTTTTGGAGAATGATATTTTCCCCTCTCTTAATCCATCTTTCAAGCTTCCTTGTCCTTCTTTGACCATCGCAGTTCTGAAGGATCTTTCAGTGTCCTGCACCGACTGCATGCATGGCTGAGGATAAAAATGGGTCAAGTAATTCTGCTATTATGTGACTTGAGAGGGAGATATTGGATGAGGTAGACCATGAGGAGGGTCATTGACAGATTCGCCAAGCTAAAACCAAGATGCTTCAACATCACACCTCCACCCCCGTAGCCCCATGGACAGGTGTGCAGACAGTTAACAGACTCAGCTGCACCTATAATCTTATTATTTAAGATCGGTTTATCTGAGGGTGGCAACCAGCATCAACGTGCATTACCGTATCTCTTATTATCCTACGTGACAAAACGACCAAACCAGCCGAGCACCTTCTCATCCTCCACTTCCCACCTACAATAATAAAGTAAACACTCAAAAAAGAAAAGCCTGCTTCAAAGGAAAGAAGCAGATGGGAACGGGTAAAGTTCCTTTTGACGCCTACGAGTGCTTTGTGTTGTTTACAGATTCTAAACATTTCCTCTGGTCCATTGAGACTCAAAGGAAAAGGGTAAAGCACAGTGTGTGGTTTTGACAGTGACGATGACACACCACTGTTTCCTTTTCACTTGTCAGCAGCCAATTTGTACTCTGCTGCTTCCTCTGTAGCTTGCGAGGCACAGAGCTTCTGTTCTCATGTTTCGTGATGAGACACATGCTGAACCCTCTCAAGACATGAAACATCCCTGGTTAAACAGTAATATGCTCTATGAGAACATGTTAACTTAATTATTCAACAGTAAATTATTAATCGACTGTCAGAGCCAGATCTGGACACGATCTACTAGTTGTGATTTGTTGAGCCTTGTTGAATGCAGTGAAAACACGGGATGTTAAAAGAGTGACAATAACAAGCTATAACTGCTCAGGTAACTTAGCTAATAGCTCAGGTGTATAACATTTGTTACAGCTGCTAAGGCTTCCTACATTTGTGAGACCTGCAATACACTGGTGACTTGCCCAAGGTGGACCTCACCTCTTGCTCTATGTCAGCTGGGAAAGGCCTCAGTGACCCAATGACCCTTAAAGGATAGGCAGTAAAGATGATGGATGTATGGTTGTTGTTAAATGGTTACATATGTTATTTCACTACTTATTTTAGTAGTTGGCCTCATTTGTCTTTACAAATAATGTAATAATGTTATTTGACAGGTTAAAATTTCGGTTACTTCATTTTCTGTGATGTGCCTCAAGGTGTCTTGTCAGAATTCCATCCCAGAAATATTTTATCTACCAGATTTTTTGCCTAAAATGCTTCATAGTCACTTTTTCTCTTGGCACATGTAAATTTGAATTGGGTCCAAGTATCAACCTGATTTGCTGCTGTCATGTTCTTTTCCAGTGACTGATATTGTATCTCCTACAATAAACTACATAGGTGTCATCACATTTTTTCATTAATAAAACAAAGATTAATTAATTGTCTTAGCTGACTCACATCAGGCACAAATGAACACACACAGATCTGGAGATATGTTCTGCAAGAGTTCCCTCCTCTACAACTTGAGGAGAATCGCTTTTATTAAAATGGGATGAAGAGAAGACAAGCAGGACAACAGCAGGTCACCTCAGACAGAGGATACTTCAAGTATTGGACTAAATCCACACAAACAACCACATCCAATAAATTATGCTGATCCACTGGAGGCTGTTCCTGATGAGAGTAATGTGGCAGACTGCCTAGGACAAGAGGCCTAGGTCATGCCAACAGACAGTGACAGCCATCAGTGATAGTACTGATGCTCAAAATCCAAGAAACCTAGAGAACTTCTCAGATATATGAAGAAAACAATTCACTTTTGTGGCTGCTGTGTTGGTTTGAAGATGGTCATGTGGTGACAAAGGTGAAAATGGTGACTATTTCCTATGAAAACTGAGAAATGATCACTAAAATCAGCCTTCAACTACAGGGGCCTGTTGTTTCTTTCTGCTCATTGTTTCATGCAACAATTTGCCAACAGGTTTTCCGTATTAGTTTTAAAAGGGATAATATTTTGGCCTTGTCCTTTATTGTTTCCATAAGAATTCAAAAATCTGTCATTGCGGGTTTAAGGGAATCTGGTCCAAAGCAAAACTCGTTTGTCATCAGCCTCAACTGTGGAACTTACGCACAGAGTGCAGTAGATTTGTACGTGTTACTTTTCAATATTGGCTCTGCATCAATCTGCAGTACTGCACTCTATGTGTTAGGGTTATACTGTGTAACCTTTCTGTTTCACACTAGCAGCATGGCCACTAATGGACTCCACACAGCCAATAGAGTCACTGCCTGCCGTTCCCATGGTATTTCCGGGATGACTTGTTCCTTGTGGGTCACAGACAGTCGCACTCCGAGCCATTACTGTCAGCACAAAACGAGGGAATCAAGCCAGCAAACACCTGGCTGCACTTGTGAAAAATGCATGTGTCCCAGTGTAAACCAAGAAAGACAAGGGCACACCTCCAAACCATTTCATATGCCACAGGCTCGGGGGTAAGCCCGGGGGGAGGGAATGACCAGCATTGAACAGCAGACCTGGCCATAGGGCCCGGGGATAGGAAGCGGATGCGGTGACATCACATGGTTCCAAACATCAAATTCCTCAGAGCTCAAACAGGACATTTTTACTGACCTACTCATTTTGCTCAGTCTAGATCCCAGCTGCATTGCAACACATTACATTTGGTTCTTATTAAGCTCTAAACTGTTTTATAAGGACACATTGGAAGGTTGAGTTTGCACTGTTATTATAGAATACTGATTCAATAAAGAAGTTGACTTTTGTTTGGAATTTATCAGAGTGTGTGTGTGTGCGCGATTGCGTTTGATTTTAAATTAGGAAAGTATCAGACGAGTGCGTTCTTTCCAAAAACTTCATTTGAGCATGAAAATACAATGTGTTACAAAATTGAATACACATTTGGGAAACTATTCATCTCTGTCCCCCCGCTGCATATGAGCCGATCCACTTAGTGCTGGCTGCGCGGAAGTAAGAAGTTAAAGCTTAAAATCGTCTTCTTCTCTTTTTGAATCTAAACAATTTAGTTGTTACGTGTTAATTCCGGGGCTGGCAGGAGGAGGGGCTTTACTTTAAGAGAGAGCCATGAGCCATAGTTACTAAATGCTACTGGCTAGCTTTAGATTAAACAGACACTTGAATGCAGCCTCCTGTCTGACTGTGGATATGATCATAGACTGTAGATAAGGACGGATGACAGGACAGCTTCCCAAATGTGAAACCAAATCAATCTGATCGACCCCTGGTGGCTCATTGCAGTACAGAACATTAACCCTTCCAACTCAATGTTAGTGGATGGGACATGGTCAAAACAGAACACGTCAAAATAATTCGTAAAGATGGTTTCTGTCAGTTTCAATAGCTCTTAATACACTTATGTCTATTCAATAGATGCTATGATTGAGGACTGGGATTGTGTTGTGATTGGTTGTGTATCGGCGGAACCTTGATACACAACAGTCACTGCTAGAATGACGTCAAAAGCGCAAGATTGCAATATTCGTGTTCGAATGGTACGAAATGGAAATGTAGCATCCTTGTTTACACTCTATGTGCATATTTCAAATTTTTTTGAACTATTCCTTTAAACTTAAGGAACATCCCTCTCTTTTATGTGTGTTTTGGACAATTACTATCCTTAACAAATCCATCGGTCACATTGTATGAAATGAAACAGGATACAAACGAGCATGCACAAGCCTCATGAAGCACTTCAAAGCTTAATTCATTGTGGCTCCGGTTCGTACTTTGCCTCAGTGCACACACTCTTGCATGTCTCTGCCGTGCCATGTTCATATTCATTCATAATGGTGCTCACGTCCACAGGCACACAGTCACCGGGGAGATGATTGCTTCTGTTCCACAGTAGGCTGCACAGTGGGGTTCGGAGTTGTGTGTCTCAGGCTCAGTCTGCCCCGGGCGTGAAATTGTTATTATTACTCATATAAACTTAAGTTCTTTTTTAACAGTTTCCCTCCCTTCAATGAAGCATGCACACAAAGAAATGCGCAAATACGTGCATGCATTTTCTTTCTTTCTTTGTTGTAGAAATGATCAGAGCCTGGATTTTTTTGAATCTGAATCTGGAAACACATTAAGGCAAATCAAGGCACATTTGTTATTCTATATTCCACTTATGTCATAATGCATCACTGTACGTACTCCTTGCATGGAGGAAATACATAAACCATAACACACAGGTCGCAAATTCCACATAAGGGCAGACCTGGGAATCATCTGCACCCCCTCCGGTGCCTCTAGCCATAAAAACACCAAAAGCACCTCTGCTCCCTCTGAGCGCACTGCGTTCCACAGAGCTTCACACCCTGCACCTTGACTCATGAAATTAGTGCCTGCAGTGTCGCACACAAAAAGCAGGTCATGCCAGATGGTATAATTAAATAAGATAACGGAGCCGATAACACTTTTGCACATTTATTTTCCTATTTTGGAAGAACAAATCGATGGCTATAAGTTTTTGGCTCATTAAAACTGTGACATATGCTAGGAGGTGATTATATTCAATTAAATATGATTCATTTTATTGATTCTGCTTCTACCAGGGTCAAATTATCTAAATATTGCATAAACATAGTGTTATATATGTTTTAAAAATGCTGCTATGAAAAACCCTCAAAATCCAAACTGATAAGAAGTCATTGAGGAAGAAATCTGTTCGAGCTGTACAAACTTTAGTGGACGTATGATTCCAGAAACTGGCTGAACAGCTGCAGTATTGCTTTGGGAATTCCATACAAGGAGAAGTGCACCACTTATTTTGGACAGACAAGATATTTTTTTCACATTAAAGGGTTCAGCGCTCATCTGTTAAATAAGCCCCCAAATCCGCCGTAAGGCAAATAATCCACAAAATGTGAACCAGAATGGGATTGATAATCTTGTCTTTTTTTGCATTCCTGTAATAATACATTAATACCTCTCACGGCTCTTAGAGGGAAATGTCTGGAAATTAAGCAGTAGTACAGTCTCGACAATTCAAAGATATATCTGGAGGGAAATAACATCAGTGTTAGATCACTTTTTAATATCACTCATGTTTGAATAAGATATACTTACATTTGACTGCCTTTTCTTTTATATTTCTGAGTTGGTAACTTTTTCCCAGATCTGGTTGTTTGGTTGTGGACAGGTTGTTATTTTTAATAAGACATAGTTTCTTAGCAACTAAAAACATAATTCCACAAAAAGTAACATGCAGTATTTATCTAAGGTTTTATGTTCCCCTTTGCTACTCGTGCATCACCATAAAGTCACGATTTTCACTTTGCACAGGATGGGTCTTTGCAGCCAAGATTTCAGGTCTTTGCATTTCAAACCAAGCATCTCAGACGTCCTCTGAGACTGTACACGTATCTAAATTTAGCTCTTACCATTAAACCGTTTGCTCTTTAAGATTAAAGTTGATCAGGGATGGGTTGAATTGGAATCCACTTCCTGTTGTCACATCTTTAATGGAGACACGTCTTGGAATTAAACTAGCGAATGGGTCTGTGCTGCAGTTTATTACGACCCACAGTTATGTTTTATTGTTGAGCAACCGTTATAATTATGACATGAATAAAGAAGGAAGTCACGTGATGCAGTGGGAAGAGGGGGAGAGGTCGGCCTTACGAGGAGGTGGGGGGGGCTGAATCTGTCAATTTGCAGCAGATCTTGCACAATGAAATTCTTCACCCCAAAGTAATGACTAAACATCTGATATAAAAAGCTTGAGAATTCTGTTATATGTTGCCTCTTCATATGTAAATTGAAGAAACATGTCTGCAGAAGCTGTAATTAAGTTTTCTATCCCCTTGTCAAACACACAATGCCAAAGTGATGAATATTCTGAGATGATGAATCGGTGTGATATGGTTGTTTACCTGTTACCGCCGGCGTATTGGTTGCTAAAGACCAAACTGCTGTTGAAGTAATTTTAAGAGATGTCGCTTTCTCCTGGCAAGACTGAGCTACTTTCAACAGTACAAAGCCACGCCGCAAAAATGGCAAAATCAACTAATTCTGTGTTCTGTCAATCTTCATTTTTTAAGGTAATTTCTCAGTTGTCTACACTCCAATCTCCACCTGTTAATGTTTAGAGAAAACCACAACAAATAGAATATACCACTTTTTTTTAAATTACCTCTAAAAACTGTGATTATCAGCTAATATAATCCAGTAGAAATTGAACTCCTCATTTAAACCCCCGTGGGATTTGAATATAAATTGTATGAAACACCAATCTGAAATATAACTGTCATTTATGATGAGCTCTTATCAATGTCCAGCATGGACTCTATTCAGTGTTGAGTATCTGAGGGTCCACTATGTTCAGGGTAATGTTCGGATATCCATTTCCCTCCAGCCTGTTGTGTCCGCAAGGGCAACTAATGCACATGAGCTTCTTCAGGCAGACTGGAAAGAAGTATAATAAGAACAACACCTGTGGTATCAGCTGCCGTCCATTTGCACGACCACAACAACTCCAACCTATTTTTGTTAAGCTTGGGGGGGACTCTGGGCAATTAGTTTCATGTGTCATAGACCATCTGTGAGACGTAGTGGAGCTCTGTTGTGTTCGTTGAAGCTACGTTAAGATATGGTTCGCATAACTTCCTTATAAAAACAAGCTATTCTTAATCAAAATATCATATCTTCACACCCAATTTTAATTTTATTCCTAGGAACAGATGGAGGAAGTGAACGGGCACCGGACAGATGGATCAGGATGCAGAGGAAATCTGAAATCTGCAGTTTTCATGCCATATTTCACAGTGATGGCTTCTTTGTTTGTCGGTAAAGTAAATAGAAAATTAAACAAATAATGCGTCTTGAAATTCCTAGAACAATTTAGGGTCTTTCAGGCTTTGAACATCAAAGACAAATAACAACCTCCTCTGTATTTGCTCTGCTGAATTTTGCATATATACAAATACAATATATTTAGTTTTGAATTTAGTACCCTGGGCTGTGCTGCTGCTCCTGCACAGAGTGAAACTTGGGAAGTTGAAGTCAAATGTCAAAATGGAAAAGCAATTTTAAACTGTCAACATAATATCTTTCACCCTTGGGTAACACATCTTCAGATACCCGGTGTCGGTGATGTGGGTGGCAGGAGCCCAAACGAAAAAATACAGAGTGAAAGCCAGAGATCTCCTCATGCGGACAGGTATTTTTGAATCATTTTGATTGAGGCAGATTATTTTACGGGATAAGAAATAGATATGAGATTAAACAACACCGGCAATGTTTTGTCCTTCAGACGGTAAAAACACACTAGTCTCTATTTATAGGCTGGTTTATTTTAAGCCACAATGGTGCCACGGGATTTGACAAATTGAAAAGCGCCACACGTGACAGACCCAGCCTCCACAGTTCTCTCCCTCCTCTCCCACGCGAGCATCGCTCTTCGCTCTGTCTCCCGCCGTCTTGTTGAAGAGTTGGTGTTTTGTTTTTTTCCCTCTTTCTCCCTCCCCGACGTTATATCTAATTTTCTCTCCCTCTCTCTCCGTTCTTCCTCTACCTGCTCCCTCATTCATATCATTCCATATCTCTTCTCATCTGTCCTCCTCTCCCCCTCCTCCTCTCCATTCAGTCGTGAAGCACTGACTACTCAGTCACGTTTTGCTTCATACTTCCACAAACCCCCGAAAGGCAAGTCATGCCAGGATATTCTACAGCAAAGCAACACACCAACTCTGTCACTCTCAGAGACATGGGCGCAACATGCCGGCACAAAAACACACAAAAACACAGACACCCAAACACCCACACACACACACACAATCCTGATTCGTCTTTTCTTTAAATTTACATACGAATCTTAACCTGCCCCAGCTGATATGGTTTACCACACCGAGATGTCTTGTTTACCATTTGCAAACCAGCCAAGCAGAGCAAGGAGCGGGATTATGCTGAAGGCAATAAACGGCACAATTCAGTTCATTCAATTCATACCTTCATAAATGAATGAATGCGGCGCGGCTAAAAATAACAGCACTTTTATTTATTTTTATATTCCCCCCCCACCCCCCCCCCCCTGCCTGCACTCCCACTCTCTCCGCCCAAAATCATTCAGCTCATGCTTCTGCTCTGCTCTCAGGGGAGATGGGCTATAAATAGAGGTGTTTCCCAGGCACGTTCCAGAATTATTTCCCTCAGTCTCTAACCCTCCCTCCCTCTCTCCGCTCCTCACATGCACCATCCACTCTCTTGCAGCCAGATACCACACATACACATGGACATAAATCAAATCTATTCAATTCACCATTTGTTAATTGCTATTTACGTCCCAGATTCACAAATCGAGCAGTTTCCCCTTTGGCTAAAATACATCAGAGGTTTGATTGTGAGATTAAAGCAGGAAGACTCAAGTTAAAGTAAAAATATTTGAACTTGCTTTGAAGGAAACACAATTTCCACCTAAATTTTACTCAGTCAAAACATATTCTTTATGTTCCACATGGATGTCAGTTACATGGTTGTGATGGTAGTTGGGTCTTCAAAGGACTTGGATTCAAGCAAAGACCAAGGATATAAACAACCTCTCTATCAAGAGATAAAGCTAAAATGTCCCAGATATGAATACTGCCATCTTGAACATTTGGGGCCAGAGTCTGCGCAGGTGCATTAAGGGGATGTTGCCGCTGGATCAAAGTCCTATCAAGAGTCAGTCTCAGGTGTCAATCATGTCAAATAACTAATTAAAACAGAACTTTTCAAACAGAGTGAGGAGAACTTCCTGAATTGAGAGAGAACATTTTTAAGACAAATCTAATTAACATGTGTCAGAAAAACATCAGTAAAGCGAAAAACTCACTATGCAGGGTTGCCTTGGTTTGACAGTATCTGGAAACCAATATTTCAGGATATCATATATAAAAGTAGAAGATACTTAGAAGATAGAATATATAATAACGTTGCCCAGTACAAAATTGTCAAGTATTGTCCTTGTGGTTATTTCTCACTGTAGCAAACTGAGAAATACTTAACATCTGTCATCCATACTTCTCAATGACTTCTTCACTTAAGTGGGGATGTCTGTATATATAAAAAGGTTTGTTAAACCAATGCAGTCATGAAAATTAACATGTAAAGAAATGAAAAAGAAATATAAAGACGTACAATGGGTTGCGTATTTAAAAGGAAATCCAGAGCCACTAAAGCGCAGTGACCACAGCACATTACCAGCAGCTCAGTGAACGTTAAGCTCAAACTTAAAGACCGAAGGACCTCTGTTCCCAACACGCTCCTTGTTTGGTGCTGTGAAAAAATCACTTTTTGGTCCTGAGTTATTACTGCTGCTCATATCTCCTGCCTTGGAAGATATTTAATATTTTTTTACAGGGATATCACCAGCATAATTTCTTTTGTCATACGTTTTTTTCTGCTGTCATGGTGATTTCTATTGAGGCAGTTAATTAAATTTTCTCTTTCCCACCACAACCATTCTTTAATATATATATGCTAATTGGCAGCCACTTTTCAGACCTACGTATTTTTTTCCCCCCATGCAAAACTGACCCTGATAAATTGCATGAACCTGAATAAATCCGGCAAATGAGCTGAGTGCACACTCAGCCAAACTTCCTGTCTTCCCATCTTCCTGCCGTATCTTCTCTGTGTTTGTATGATCCCCTTGAATGCATGAGTCCAATAAGGAAAGAGCTGCACTCAACTGATTACTCTCGGAATATACTGTTCATGTGAGAAAGTACATGACTCAACTAGAATTTAGGGTTTACCCCTATTATAAAACTGTCTCTATCTCCAACTATACCCTGCCTGTGTCTGTGGGGACCTAACGGGCCGGGTCTTGGTTGGGTTCTTTCATGTTTTCTCGGCTACCTACTTCAGTTTTTACTCTGCAGGTGCCTGTAGTACTTAAAAACGTCAGGCTCGGGTCTGGTTCCAACCCAAAAACCAGAACACTTGTCGGGTGCGGGTCAGCTGATTTTTCTCTCAAGCTCAAACAATATATAAGTAAGTATATCAATATACTTTGGCTGCACTTTTGGGGAGCTAAAATGTTTACAGTCTGCGATGCTAAAGCTTTAACACCCAATGATAAATAAACCATTGCTCTTCTTGTCAGAAAAAAGGGAAACCAACAATGAAGAAGAAGAACGTTGTGACTCCTATTCAAGGTCACTTCATTCCTTTCTCTTGTCACTGATCTACGACATAACAATACAAAACCATTTGCACTAAAAACCAACATGAGGATTTCTGAAGATACAAATTTATGCAATCTAGTTTTTCATATCAAGTCAAAATGTTACATTAAATATGTGTGTTCATACTAAAAGAAAGACAAATGCTCTATACAGGACACATGATGCAGCACATCATATATCATTAATCAGTAGTTCACATAAATAACGGTGGTGATAAGATCACTTCAAGTGAATTCTGTTCCTGTCCAGTAAAACATTTCCCTCATCTCATTTCCCCTGAGTTATAGCTTCAGAGCAGTCGGAAGTGAAGGCTGCAGAGGAAAGACAAGTTGTTGTCTGTGCCCTGTGACCGACCGTGAGTGTGCCAGGACATGTTTGCCACCGGCAGCTAAGTAGCAATGTAAAATCCTGAGTGTTAGTGCAGATCTAATGGAAAGTCTGTGTCACGGTGAGGCTGATGCCCATGAGATGAAATTAGGTCTTGGGAATGATGGGAATGATGGGATTGCATGAGCAGAAAATGGAAGCTGATGTGTTTTACATTCTGGTTCTGCTCATAATCTATCTATCTATCTATCTATCTATCTATCTATCTATCTATCTATCTATCTATCTATCTATCTATCTATCTATCTGTCTATCTGTCTATCTGTCTATCTGTCTGTCTGTCTGTCTGTCTGTCTGTCTGTCTGTCTGTCTGTCTGTCTGTCTGTCTGTCTGTCTGTCTGTCTGTCTGTCTGTCTGTCTGTCTGTCTGTCTGTCTGTCTGTCTGTCTGTCTGTCTGTCTGTCTGTCTGTCTGTCTGTCTGTCTGTCTGTCTGTCTGTCTGTCTGTCTGTCTGTCTGTCTGTCTGTCTGTCTGTCTGTCTGTCTGTCTGTCTGTCTGTCTGTCTGTTTCTCTATCTGTCTGTCTGTTTCTCTATCTGATCAAATATATCTGATAGAGTATGTGAAGTATGAATATTTACGGATGTCCATCTCTGGATTACTTTATATATTAATCGACTTTGTCAAATCCACTTTAAGTTTATACCATGAAGAGGACTCACATCAGATCAGCACAGCTCTTTGTTGTTCCTGTCAGGTGGCACCAAGTTAGTTGAACTAAACATGTTGATCTCAGAGCACATAGAGTCTCTTTGGATGTTCAAGGTGCTTATGGGCTCCACCTTATTCCCACACAGAACTCTAGGAGGCTCTTTGGTGCTGCTGGATGTCATTAGGCACTGGACTGTACAACATTCACTAGACAAACGCTCTCTGGCTAATCAAAGTAAGGAGGGTTGTTTCTGGCTCTGCAAGTGCATCCCCCAGTAACCCCTGATGGCCCCTCGGGGACAGTAAAGACAACCTTACCCTTAACCTAACTTTTATTCTACTTCCTTTAGTTTTTCATTCTTCTATGAGTGAGTTTGTATTTGTTATTTTTACAAGTTAGTGCTTTATAAATAAAGATTTGATTTATTATTGTTAAATGCATCTATTTGATTTGACTTTAATTGTTACTGTATGTTGTGCATGTAGGTTAACACACTCTCCCTGAATCTCCTCTTAACAAGAGTGAACAGAACTTCTTCCTCAAACACAACCAGCTCCTCCCAGTCAGGATATGTCTGTGTCCTTTCACAGGTGTGTCAGTGTAAGAACCAGTGAACAACAAGGTGTGGACTTTGGGACATGAGTCACTGCAGGGAGTGAAGGAGAGGGGGAGGAGCAGAGATCTGTTTCTGTTCTTAAGAAGTGAATCTATTCTACAGACATAACATTTTCTTTCACATCTGTGATATTTTTGATATAAACACTAAGTGACCCAGCGAATGCAGTGCTAATTTAACCAAGTCCACTGAGAATCAACACCTGATTCTGCAGCTAATTATCTTAGACAACTAAACCACTAATGTAAAGTTGGAGGGAAATAACAGTTACATTAAAAACACAAGCAATCATTTAGTGATCAAACTCTTTTAACCTGAAGTTACTCTTCGTACTTTGCTACATTTAAAAGCCACATCACACTAATTCCTGCATCGACATTATCATTTGACAGAAATCATGCACTGACCGAATTTCACCTTCATCACACGTTTGTCGAGCAGTGAACCGGTGGTGGGGGGGAGTGATCAGATGAATTTCTGTTATGTCAGAAAATTTGGCTGTCAATGGCACAGTTGAAGCGTAGTCACGAGTCAATGGGAACATGAGTCCTGCCAGTTCATCCCCCAGAAACCCCAAATGTCCCCTCGGGGACAGTAAAGAGGACCTTAACCTTAACTTTACATTTATTCAACTTTTTTAATTTTTCATTCTATGAGTGAGATTGTATTTGTTTTTATGAGTTTTTCTTCATTAGTTTTGAGATGTATTAATAAAGTTGTGATTTATTATTATTAAATGCATCTATTAGATTTGACTTTAATTGTTACTGTATGTTGTGAATGTAGGTTAACACACTCAGCCTCTCGCTGAAAGCTCCTCTTAACAAGTGTGAACAGGCCGCTGTGAAATGCAGTAAGTCCTGAAAAACCATCAATGTCTTCCTCAAACACAAACAGCTCCTGCCAGTCAGGCTTTGTCTGTGTCTCCTCCTTTCACAGGTATGTATGTGTAAGAACCAGTGAACAGCAAGGTGTGGACCGTGGGACATGAGTCACTGCAGGGAGTGAACGAGAGAGGGACGAGCAGAGATCTGTTCCTGTTCGTAGGATGTGAATCTATTCTACAGTCACTGGCACCAGCTGAAATGGCGCAGCAAAAAAATCAACTGGACAGAGAAAGATTCTGCTGTTCGATCTGTCTGGAACTGCTAAAGGATCCGGTGACTACTGGCTGTGGACACAGCTACTGTTTGAGCTGTATTAACACCCACTGGGACAATGGGGAGGAGAGAGGAAGCTACAGCTGCCCACAGTGTAGACAGACCTTCACACAGAGGCCTGTGCTGTTGAAAAACACCATGTTAACTGATTTAGTGGAAGAGCTGAAGAAGACTGGACTCCAAGCTGCTCCTGCTGGTCACTGCTATGCTGGACCTGAAGATGTGGCCTGTGATTTCTGCACTGGGAGAAAACGGAAAGCTCTCAAGTCCTGTTTGGTTTGTTTGGTCTCTTATTGTGAAAAACACCTCCAGCCTCATTTTCAGTCACCTCCATTTAAGAAGCACAAGCTGGTGGAGCCCTCGGAGAAGCTCCAGGAGAACATCTGCTCTCGTCACGACGAGGTGATGAAGATGTTCTGCCGCACTGATCAGCAGTGTATCTGTTATCTCTGCTCTGTGGATGAACATAAAGACCACGACACAGTTACAGCTGCAGCAGAAAGGACTGAGAGGCAGAGAGAGCTCGGGCCGAGGAGACACACAATCCAGCAGAGACTCCAGGACAGAGAGAAGGATGTGAAGCTTCTTCAACAGGAGGAGAAGGCCGTCAATGGCTCTGCTGATAAAGCAGTGAAGGAAAGTGAGAAGATCTTCCGTAAGCTGATCCGTCTGCTGAGGAAAAGAAGCTCTGATGTGAAGCAGCAGATCAGATCCCAGCAGGAAACTGAAGTGAGTCGAGTCAGAGAGCTTCAGAAGAGAGTGGAGCAGGAGATCACTGAGCTGAAGAGGAAAGACCATAAACTGAAGCAGCTCTCAGACACACAGGATCACAACCAGTTTCTACACAACTACACCTCACTGCCACCACAAAGTGAATCTACACACTCCAGCATCAGGATTCGTCCTCTGAGGTACTTTGAGGACGTGACAGCAGCTGTGTTACAGGTCAGAGGTCGACTACAGGACATTCTGAGTGAAACAGAGACAGAGATTTTACAGATTGTGTCTCAAGTGGATGTTTTACTGCGACAACCAGAGCCAGAGACCAGAGCTGACTTCTTAAAATATTCACAGGATATCACACTGGATCCAAACACACTAAACAAACATCTGTTATCACCTAAGGGAAACAGAAAAGTAAGATGTATGAGTAAAGTACAATCTTATTCTGATCACCCAAACAGATTCACTGGTTGGCCTCAGGTCCTGAGTAGAGAGAGTCTGACTGGACGTTGTTACTGGGAGGTGGAGGTGGGGTTGATAGGAGGAGTTAGTGTAGCAGTTTCATACAAGAATATCAGCAGAGCAGGAGACTCACGTATATGTGTATTTGGAAACAATGATAAATCTTGGATGGTTTATTATGATGGAAACAGTTATAGCTTTTGTTACAACAGCATCGACACTCAAGTGTCAGGTCCTCTGCCCTCCAGAGTAGGAGTGTACCTGGATCACACTGCAGGTGTTCTGTCCTTCTACAGCGTCTCTGACACCATGACTCTCCTCCACAGAGTCAAGACCACATTCACTCAGCCTCTCTATGCTGGAGTTGGGGTTTATAATGGAGCCACAGCTGAGTTCTGTAAACTCAAATAGCGTCACATCTCTCACTAATACACGGCAAGGAGAAATGGATATCACTCAGCAAGAACTCAGACAATCAATGAGCACAGCCAGAGATCAGCTTTACCTGTCACAGTCTGGCATCTTAGTATATATTTTTCAGCCTAATTGTAAAAGTGTTTTCTGTTTATTTAGTAAATCTCTGTTGTGTATGTTCGAGTTGCTTTCATGATTTCACACTTGGTGTTTCTGTTTCTTGTTTTATTTTGTAGTCTCTATTCCTTGAGTGTTTTTTTGTCTTCACTTCCTGTCTGTGATTGTCTGCACCAGTCCTCATGTGTTACACCTGTGTTTGATTGCCACTGCCTTCCCTGTGTGTGTATATAAGCCTCTGTGCTTCTCTTTGTCTCGTCAAATCGTTTGTTGTACCATGGTGATGTCTTGTCCTGATCTCCCGTGTCTCGGTATCCTGAGCCTCTGCACCTCTGCATCCCATGTGTAAGCTTCCTGTGTTTTCTTCCTTGTGAATTTGTTTCTCCAGTTTTCCCCATTAGTGTTTATCCAGTTTCTCCATTTAGTGTTTTGTTTTGTCCCTTAAAGACTTTGTTAATTAATTCAATCCTTGATTATACTCTGCGTCTGGGTCCTACTGCTCCACCTCACCCCTGACATTACTGTGAATTTCCTGATCTTTTCTGTCTGTCATCTCATACTCTCACTGTTTCCAGTATGTTATTCTGGAAAAAAACTACATCTGAGCTGTTTGCTACTCAAGAGTTTAAATGTTATAAAACTAAGAGCTTCATCACATTTCAGCCTGAAATCAATGAATGGTAGTTGTCTGTGTATATAATACCAGTCATCCACTAGCATTAGAGGATGATGACATTTAACCATGATTGTTTGAATAAAGCTTTAAAAAGAACATTTTACTCTGTGATATTTTTGATGTAAACACTAAGTGACCCAGCTAACGCAGAGCTAATTCAACCAAGCCCATTGAGAATCAACACCCGATTCTGCAGCTAATTATCTTAGACAACTAAACCACTAATGTAAAATTGGAGGGAATTAACAGTTACATTAAAAACACAAGCAATCATTTAGTGATCGAACTCTTTTAACCTGAAGTTACTCTTCGTACTTTGCTACATTTAAAAGCCACATCTCACTAATTCCTGCATCGACATTATCATTTGACAGAAACCATACACTGACCGAATTTCACCTTCATCAGACGTTTGTCGAGCAGTGAACCGGTGGTGGGGAGGAGCGATCAAAGGAATTTCTGATGTGTCAGAAAGTTTTGGCTGTCGATGGCACAGTTGAAGCAGTCACGAGTCAATGGGAACATGAGTCCTTCCAGTGCATCCCCCAGAAACCCCAAATGTCCCCTCGCGGACAGTAAATAGGACCTTAACCTTAACTTAACCTTTATTCTACTTTTTAAATTTTTTATTCTATGAGTGAGTCTGTATTTGTTATTTTTACGAGTTTATCTTTATTAGTTTTGAGTTGTGCTTTATAAATAATGATGTGATTTATTATTATTAAATGCATCTATTTGATCTGACTTTAATTGTTACTGTATGTTGTGAATGAGGATAACACACTTTCCCTCTCACTGAATCTCCTCTAAACACCAGGTGAGAACAAGCCGCTGTGAAATGCAGTAAGTCCTGAAAAACCAAAAATTTCTTCCTCAAACACAACCAGCTCCTCCCAGTCAGGCTTTGTCTGTATCTCCTCCTTTCACAGGTGTGTCACAGTAAGAACCAATGAACAACAAGGTGTGGACTGTGGGAGATGAGTCACTGCAGGTAGTGAACGAGAGAGGGAGGAGCAGAGATCTGTTTCTGTTCTTAGGATGTGAATCTATTCTATAGTCACTGGCACCAGCTGAAATGGCGCAGCAAGAAAATCAACTGAACAGAGAAAGATTCTGCTGTCCGATCTGTCTCGATCCACTGAAGGATCCGGTGACTACTGGCTGTGGACACAGCTACTGTCTGAGCTGTATTAACACCCACTGGGACAATGGGGATGAGAGAGGAAGCTACAACTGCCCTCAGTGTAGACAGACCTTTACACCGAGGCCTGTCCTGCTGAAAAACACCATGTTAGCTGATTTAGTGGAGGAGCTGAAGAAGACTGGACTCCAAGCTGCTCCTGCTGATCACTGCTATGCTGGACCTGGAGATGTGGCCTGTGATTTCTGCACGGGGAGAAAACTGAAAGCTCTCAAGTCCTGTTTGGTTTGTTTGGTCTCTTATTGTGAAAAACACCTCCAGCCTCATCTTCAGTCACCTCCATTTAAGAAGCACCAGCTGGTGGAGCCCTTGGACAAGCTCCAGGAGAACATCTGCTCTCGTCACAATGAGGTGATGAAGATGTTCTGCCGCACTGATCAGCAGTGTATCTGTTATCTCTGCTCTGTGGAGGAACATAAAGACCACGACACAGTGTCAGCTGCAGCAGAAAGGACTGAGAGGCAGAGAGAGCTCGGGCTGAGGAGACAAACAATCCAGCAGAGAGTCCAGGACACAGAGAAAGATGTGAAGCTGCTTCAACAGGAGGAGAAGGCCGTCAATAGCTCTGCTGATAAAGCAGTGAACGGCAGTGAGAAGATCTTCACTGAGCTGATCCGTCTGCTGAAGAAAAGAAGCTCTGATGTGAAGCAGCAGATCAGATCCCAGCAGCAAACAGCAGTGAGTCGAGTCAGAGAGCTTCAGGAGAGACTGGAGCAGGAGATCACTGAGCTGAAGAGAAAAGACCATGCACTGAAGCAGCTCTCAGACACAGAGGATCACAACCAGTTTTTTCACAACTACCCCTCACTGTCACCACTCAGTGGATCTACACACTCATCCAGCATCAGGATCCGTCCTCTGAGGCACTTTGAGGACGTGATAGCAGCTGTGTCACAGGTCAGAGGTCGACTACAGTACATTCTGAGTGATACAAAGACAAAGATTTTACAGATTGTGTCTCAAGTGGATGTTTTACTGCCACAACCAGAGCCCAAAACCAGAGCTGACTTTTAAAGTATTCACAGGATATCAAACTGGATCAAAACACAGCAAACGGACGTCTGTTATTATCCGAGGGAAACAGAAAAGTAACAGTAATGAGAGAACAGTCTTATTCTACTAATCACCCAGACACATTCACTGGTTGTTTTCAGGTCCTGAGTAGAGAGAGTCTGACTGGACGTTGTTACTGGGAGATGCAGTTGGGGTTGAGAGGAGGAGTTAGTGTAGCCGTTGCATACAAGAATATCAGCAGAGCAGGAAACTCACTTGAATGTGTATTTGGATTCAATGATAAATCTTGGATGTTAAATTGTAATGGAAACAGTTATGACTTTTATCACAACAGCATCGGCACTCCAGTGTATTGTCCTGAGTCCTCCAGAGTCGGAGTGTACCTGGATCACAGTGCAGGTGTTCTGTCCTTCTACAGCGTCTCTGACACCATGACTCTCCTCCACAGAGTCCAGACCACATTCACTCAGCCTCTCTATGCTGGAGTTAGGGTTTGTAAGGATGGAGACACAGCTGAGTTCTGTAAACTCAAATAGCATCACATCTCTCACCAATACATGGCATGGAGAAATTGATATCACTCAGCAAGAACTCAGCCAATCAATGAACACAGCCAGAGAACAGCTTTAACTTGCATTTCCTGATCTTGGCTGTCTGTCATCTCAGATACTCACTGTTTCCAGTATGTCATTCTAGAAAAAAGATTTGAGATGTTTGCTGCTCAAGAGTTTAAATATTACAAACTAAGAGCTTCATCACATTTTAGCCAGATATCACTGACTGGTTGTTGTCTCTGTGTATTATAACAGTCATCCACTAGCATTAGAGGATGATGACATTTAACCATGATTGTTTGAATAAAGTTTTAAAAATAACATTTTACTCTGTGATATTTTTGATGTAAACACTAAGTGACCCAGCGAACGCAGAGCTAATTCAACCAAGCCCACTTAGAATCAACACCCGATTCTGCAGCTAATTATCTTAGACAACTAAACTAAGCAATCATTTAGTGATCAAACTCTTATAACTGAAATTACTCTGCGTACTTTGCCTCATCACACGAGTTCCTGCATCGACATCCTAATTTTTTTCTCACTGCGCCTGCACGATACCGTTAAACAAAGTGAAACAAGGACATGGCATAAACTGGACATTTACCACGGATATACCACCTCTTTATTTATAATGACACAGTGTGAGCATCCAAATTGTGAGCTTTGGATTTACATCACAGATGATTTTGCACGGTGCATTCGTGCCCTGCTTAATGTTGCAGGCTGTGCAATCCAGTATCTGCTGGATGCAGGTAGTCATTTGATTTGCTGTTTTATTGGGATTGAGTGAACCTTCAGGCTGTCGGGTTAAGACATTAGCACAGCATCGAAAGGAGGATTCTCTGACTCCCAGGCCGTATTAAAAACCAATGATCTGCTGATTTTTCGAGGTGATAACTTCTAACCTAATTACCTGTGATCTATCGTTGACTAATTCATGTGATTTAAAAAAGATAAACTTCAATATTGGTCATGCTTATTCTTCTGGTCTGTGACTGTTTCCCATTTAAGTATGAGTTACAATTGAATTTCCGGGTCATTTGCAGCAGTGGGAGACACCCATGAGACTCTTAGGGTGTTAATACGCTCATTAGCATTCTGTTCACTTAGAGCCACACTACTCAGGTTAATCCTCTCTCTGTTAAAAGCAAAAATAACAACCTTGGGTTCTGACCCTTTTTGTCCAAGCGCCACAATCTATTATTCAATGTTCCATTTTTTTTCTCTCCTCCTCCAACTCATTAGTGCCTGATAATGAGATGAAGTGCAGGGATGCACGATGGAGGAAATGTGATTCTAGACCTACTGGCTGATCATCTTATATTGGAGAGCAAATTAGTGTTTTTATGATTTATGTGCCCCAGTTGTTTGATGTTGCGTGTCTGATAAGCCTCCTGAGAAGTATTCAAAGTTTACTTAAATAAATGGCAATGACCCACAAAAATCAGGAGGCGAAAATTATACAAAATTGGAGTTAAAATTCACTGCATGTGAAGATGGTTTTATAAGTGAACTAAATGATTAAGGGCCTGGGATGTTTAACACTGGGTAAACGTCAGGTTTACTGAAAATCATTATTGAGTTATCCATATATCCGTTTATCCATTAACCAAAGAGCTTGCCTTGGAATTTTTTATAAATTTATATTAATATATTAATTTTATATATAAGTGATCACACATTATTCTGATCTGTGCTGTCTCCCTGTAACATTTACAATTTGTGCAAAGCCCTTCACAGATTCGCACAACGCTACCTTACGAACTCCCTTGATCAATATTTCCCTTCGAGATAATCTGTCGCCATTTTATCGGACGTTTTGCAGCTGAAAGAAAATCTTTCGTCAATTATGCCAACACACTACGTATAGATTTATATGGACAGCTTGCTTTTTTAAGATTTTTTAAAAAGAGCTAAAAACATCTCTTCACTCTACTATTTAATATCTATATATTTACTGGCACTGGCTTTGCTTTGCACTTATGCACTGCTGCTTTTAGATTTCTATTTAATTTTGTAGAGGTGCGAAAACCAGGTTGACTGGGTGGATCAGGGAAAACAATGTGGGATGTGAGGTGTTTATCAACATTTTCACTTTTTAACCAAGGAATAATCCACAGATCTAGATGGAAGAAATCAGGCATGTTTGGGGGACTGATTTCTATGAAAATTTGGTGCAACTTGATGGAATCAAGTGGCCTTGGCTCAGGTCGGCGGTCTTCTGCGTCTATTATCAATAATGTTTTTGGGTGAAATTTAATTTCAAGGACGGCTGGAGACCACTTTGTAACTCCTGTCCTATAAAGAAGATTTACTTTTATCACAATCAGACAAAAAGTAAAGACAAACTTTTCCATCAGATTTTGGTAGTATAGCTTCAAAAGACGACGACCAAAAAACAGTTCATGTCTGATAGGAGTCATTTGTGCTACTGGTGCACTAGCTCGACCCGGCTTTGTTCGCAGGGACACAGATGAGAACGCAGATCTCCCCAGACTGAAACAGGTTCAAGAAAAACATGCGGCGTTTGGTGACGTCCAACAGAATGAAAACACAGACAATGGTCAAGCTACTCTTGGATTAAAGAAGCAACCTGCTATATGTTTTATGAGATTTTTCAGTGAATCCAACAAAAAAACTAAACTAAAGGACAAATAAACACACTGCCGAAAAACTGACTTATCAGAAAATTACAAATGTATTGGACAACATTGTAAAACAATATATGGTGCCATGTTACAATAACCAGGTGTGGTGGTATCAATTCTGTCTCGTTAGACGATGAGTAAAAACAAGGAATAATATGAGAAGGAAAGTCAACAGTAACCAGGTTTATTCAAGGTTTTGCAATTACATTCTCCAACAGCTTATGGGGTTATTTGACAGCAATGTGATTACAATACTGGAAGGAAAATTAGAACGCACCTTGTATGGAAGTTAATTTCCTCATCCAACAACCCCAAAGAAATAACAGCTGAGGGTGTGACTAAAATATTAAATAATGCGCTGAGTGAATGTCGTACTAGCTTTATATTTCTGTGATCATAAAACAGCAAATCAAATGACTACCTGCATTCAGTTTTAGTTTATTTCTTACTTATTAGGTTTTTCTCTTTCTCTTCTGTCTTGGTTTCTTTGATCAATATTTATTTTTGCACCTTTGATAGTTGAAATTATAGTTATGTATTTCCTATCAATTTCCGCAGCAAATTTAAACCGTGATTTACCGTAAATGGACTTCCAGCATCAGTATTTCATAATAATTTGTTTTATAATGAATCCAATTTAAATATTTTAATGCATTTAATGCTTGTATTAGATTGTATTAGAGGACAGATTGTACAGAGGATGGATGGATGAATAATCCACTAGATGATCACCTTAAGTGCGGTGCAGCAAGAAAATAATATGAGACATGAAACCAACAATAACCAGGTTACTTAAGCTATTTTATCTTTAAAATCTTTCAACTACTTAGATTGAACTAGAATGACACTTAGAGGTCCCATCCTTCCACCAAGTTTCATGAAAAACAAGCAAATAAATAAGCAGACAACTCTTGTTTGGCAGTATCATCAATTTGCTTGAAACAGGAATTTCTTAAAATACATAAATTAACCCAGATAATCGCTTTCAAGATAATTGTGGTTAAGAACTAGATTTAAGAAATATTTCCACATCGCCAGAAAAAGTCACAGAAAACAAGCGTACTCCTCAAAAAGTAATATATATCCTGACAAAATTAAAAAATCTTGTCGTACTCTAATGGAAGAAGGAGCAGAGAATTCACAATGACTTCAGACGCACAATCACTCTGCTGCTTTAGATTTGTCCAGATTAGATTTCTCTGTCTTGCTTCTTTGTGGAAGAAATCCAACCATTGTCTGGTCCGAGCTCGGCCAGAAGCCATCGAGAGCTTCGATTGTCAGGCAGCAGGCGACAGAGAAGAAGCCATTTTCTGAAACATCCTGTGAGCTACTACAGAGGCCAAGCCGAGCGGGTGAACAGATGGGTCAGATCCTGTGAGGGTATTTTAGGATACTTTAAGGTTGAGGGCATTTAGAGGCCAAACAGCTCTTGACTGGTCAAGTCCATCATCTGACCTCAAGTGGGCGTCTGTCTCACCAGCTCAAGACTGAAGCCACAGACCAGAAAACACAGCAGCAGGAAAAGGAAGAAACGGCTATGCTGGTATCAGTGTGTCCTTTTCATGCAGGTATTAACAAGGACAATTTAGAAATATAATGAATTGTGAAGCATTTTGGGGGAAACACTTATTTGCGCTCAAGTTAAATAAGAAGTTCAACATCATTCCCATGCACACCAAGTATACAAACCTAAAACCATGAGAGATAAAGAATAAATCTATCAGCAGGAAACGGCTATATAATGATGTACTGAACTGATAAGGTGAAAGGTCAAGTTCTATCATTTCACCGGCCTGTGACAAGAAGGTGAAAGAGGTTTGGACCGAGACCTAGATGTTGTTTTTTGCCTCTCAGGGAAAGTACTAAATACTACAAGAAGCAAGTTAAATCCAAATCAAAGGCACTACAGTCCCGCTGGAGGGAAACTGAAGGCCACAAAGAAAACAAAGAGAAGTGAAATCAACAGAGCAAACCAAAATCAAAGGGGTTCAGTTCACATCTACAGTAATTTCTCTCAAGGGATTATGGGGAATTCTGATAACGAGCCGCTCGCTGGCGTACCAACCACGGTGTTCTTGAACGCACCGGTCCTCTTCCAGCCTGCGTCATGTGGTTGTGATTAAATGCATGACTGGCCTTTTACCCCACTCGCTCTTTTTTTTCTCATCAGCAGTCGTTATGTCAGCTCTGTGATGATGATGATAACAAGTTTATTCTTTAGATTTGGGGGGAAAACAGACATTTATTTGAGATGCAGCCAGGGTCACTGACACGTCACCTCGACCAAAACCAAAGAGGCAGAGTTCTATGGTGCTAAACAAAACCATACTTTACTTTTTTAGACTTTAAATCACTTTAAAAGGTATTTTCCCTCATCAAGAGCAGACAAGGTCGTATTCATGAATAAATGCATTAGCATTTGAGATGATCATATGAGATGATAAAGAATAAAGGCTTTAGTTGTACCATAAATATAAAAACGTCCATGGTGATGTCTCATTCTGAAGTCTGCAGATTACTAACAGTGTCTCAGGTTCCTCCTGGAAACTGAAAGTCCATTTAAACCAGACGTTATTATGGGATTGGAAGGAGCAGTGACCCATTTTTGTTACCCTGTATCAGACATGGCTGTTTACCCTGATTGCACCTCGTAAATGACTGTCACAAGGCACAGTTTTATATAGGCTGGAGGTAGATTGTTAATATCTACTTTCTTAAGTGCATGTGGCTTAAACAGATCCCAGCACTGAGCAGGAATCAGCTCCATAAAGAAAGTAAATCTGTTGTATTTAGGCCGTTTTTGGCCTCTCTGTTTCTACTACAAAGTTCCAATGGACACTTGAGGAAGTTTAAGGATGAGGAAACACAAATGTGTTTGAAGGATGATAATGAAACTGGAGGATGAGGTCGTCTAGAGGGTAATTAACAAACACACATCCTAATATTTGCAGCTTCTGTGAGAGCAGAAAAACCCAGAGTTCAATCATCTTCCAACACTTGCTGCTGTTGTGAATAAATCTGTCAGTTCGCGCCTGTAAGGTTCGTCCTGAATGTGTCTCCGCTGAGCAAACAGTCGATTTTGTGAATGAAGTTTCTCGAAAGTTTAACTGAATAAACTGTAAAAGTAGTTTAAAGAATAAAGAGGAAAGTCAATGTTAGCTCGTTGAATAGAAGTGAAACCGGGGACGGCATTTACATTCATTGCCTTGTCGGAGATTATATTAGATGTATCCATCAGATGAGAGGATTTAAGAAATGGAAATCAATCTCGGCTGCGAGCAGAACCAATAGTGCCACGCGGTAGGTCATCTGTTGAGGTACACACACACAAAGAAAGACACAAGCACACACACACACACACACACACACACACACACACACACACCTTTAATGTCCATTTCATCACCATTTCACGCCCTAGCTGCTCCCTGGCTGCCTTAACTGTTAAAGGGCAGTTCCCATGAGGGGGTCCCTGGTCGAGGATATCACTGCCTGTAATCTCTCAGGACAGATTAACACGATTGTTAACTGTCACCGGCCGCAATGCTCTTGAAATACTGAATCCTGTGTGGCCGCTCCAGCACGGCTCCCCTCTTCCTGTTAAATAACGTTCACTGTGGCCTGACAACCGGCCCCTGCGAGGTGATGTGATTCTCTATTAGGGTGAGCTGGATAGTGATGGAGGTCACACGGCGGAGACGGTAAAGTGGAACCGTACGGTCAGAACTCACGGGGAAGAGCAGCCGGTAAAAGCAGCTTGGCGGCTCAACCTGGTCAGTCCTTGGTAGGCAGCGGGTTTCATCATCACACGAGGAAACACCGTGTCGGGACATGGTCGCTTTTGTGGGTCAGGCCGGCAGATGATGACAGAATGTGTTTCACAACCATTTCATTTACAGGCGGTAAATGGGTTTTTCTGTAATAGAAAAAAAAAAAAAAGGTCCAAGGTTCAGCCTGACAGAAGCTGAAGCCTACAGCAGGAAAAAGGAAAACGTTAGATGCACAACTTGCTGTTTATAAATTACATTTTGATCTTTCAGATAGCCGAGATGGATCTAAAACAACATCATTGATGAACTCACTTATTGAGATGCTGCAAATACCATTAACAGTCGATCCATAGGAGCAGAAGGTCTTAGGATAAATGCATCAGAGGAGACTGTGACCTTGGGACCCTGGGCGTATTTTTTTTTCTTATATGAGGCGGCAGGTAACCGGTGGACGCTCCAGACATTTAAGATTATGAGCCAAATCAATACAGCATCTCTCTGTCATTCATACTTTCTCAAATTTACTATTTGGCACACAGGGGCTCGCCGTAGAGGAAATGGGGATTGAACCACCGAGCCTCCAGGTTAGCAGAGTGTCAAAAAACTCCTTCTTAGCTGCAGTTAAAGATATTCAAAGCCTCCTCACGAACAAACCACGTATTCTGTATTTAACACGTAAGTTCTTTTAAATGTAACACCCGTCCGTTTGCACATCTTCCCTCTCGTCTTTGCACCCTGCGCGCTGAACGGAATAACCTAACGACACCTGACGTTTCAAGGTCACCGCCGCTGCCAGTCTTGGCGCTGCCGTGGAAATGGATCCTGTAATCTCATTACAGGTGAGCTACAGCAATGATGCATAACAAACATGCATACATCAACCTTGTAAACACATGCTGGGATACAGGCTCAGACATGTAGACACAAACACATGAACACAGTCAGGTCCTCGTGATGTCAGTTAATATTAACTTGTTATCATCACAAGGATCCGTGCTGAGTCATCGCGCTCCTGATCCAAGTGGAAGATTTTACATAATAGCAACGGCGAGATAATGAAAGCGGTAATAATACATGTGTAAATTATACGGAAGGGAGCTCGTCCCGAATCCTAAACTGCGAGTGAAGTGTTATTGTTCCCATTCGACGCATGATTATTATGTGCATACTTGTAGATTTGTTGTGAAGATGTTCACTCTCACTCAGAGAATTATCTCTTTTCATGCCAGTTTGAAAAGAAGAGGTTTGGGTGTTGGAACGGTTTCCCCTTCATCTGTCAGCAGCCATTAGGCACGACCAGAACACCGACGAGCTAAACAGGGTTGGCACTCGCTACGCCCTTCTCGCTCTATGCAAATTGGGCCCTTTGATGTTGAGCCGACAGCACAGGGAAGGACAGAGCGAGGAAGAAAAGACAGGGAGCGAGGGAGGGGAAGAGGAGGGCGAGGTGAGACGGGCTTGTTTTCAATCAGCAGCTGGTTCTAATGAGGACCTGTGTCAGCAAAACAACGCGGCCACGCTGCCGACTGACCCAAGCAGCATTTCAAAGGGGGGGGGGCGCTTTAGGAAGAAGAGGAAGCTTCTTATTCTTCAAAACCTCAAACTGACTTAAATCTCTCCTTGCCATTTGTTTTTTGTAAGATGTGCTCTTACAACTGAGCGTTCTCACAACCACGGATGCCATAGATTACATTCTCGAATTCTATTCCTGCCGCGGTTCCTCGGCTCCTCTGGGAGTTCAGCATGCTATTAAAAAAAAGCACTAAATGGAGTCTGGGAGGTTACTTGTGTATGTTATTAAATAGGGTTTCCATTAGGAAGCCATAATTGTAATGGCACAGGGGCAAATGACTACATACTGTACAGGTATCAGGTAATAGTTGCAGGCAGTTTTTTAATTAAAAGTCAGACTGACTTTACTGGAAGCTGCTGCCGCACGGATGCAACCGGTATTACTGTTATGCAATTTAATTGAAGAATTACCATAGGCAGAACTCCATTTTCTCCTGGTTAAGCAATGT
Organism: Limanda limanda; assembly: GCF_963576545.1. Lineage (NCBI taxonomy): Eukaryota > Metazoa > Chordata > Actinopteri > Pleuronectiformes > Pleuronectidae > Limanda > Limanda limanda. Next base: position 8,945,869 of record NC_083637.1, read on the forward strand.
GCAGCTGCAGGGAAGCGGTAGGTTTACCACCCTGACATATCTGTCATTAAAGAGAGGAAAATGAAAAGGTGACGGCCCCGGAGATGTGGCAGCAGAAAACCGGATGGGAATATTCATGACATGATCCATACACCAGATGTAATTTTTCACGACTTTGACAAGAGACGAATTGTTCTACACTCATGTGGCGCTGATGTCGACCAAATATGTCGCGTTACAGAAACGCTGTTTTCACGACATCATGCTGAGATCAAAAAACACATCTGTTTCATCGTGATCTGAGAAGAATTCACATCAAATCAATCTGTTTTGCTGTCAGCGAGCGGCGGCTGAACGCCTCCGTGTGGGCGCAGCGTCTCCCGCTCATTGGCTTTTATGGAGAAACCCAGATTTACAGAATGCGAGACTAAATGAGAAAGCCTAATAAAAGTTTGCATGTCAGCCAATGGGAGACATAAGATCTATGTAAAAAGTGCGACTCATCATTATCTTTATATGCAAACTCCTCAGAGGTAATGGAGTAGTGTCACTAATTGCCATTGTGATAAAAACAAAAAAAAAACTAATTAGCAAAGTGCTGTCTGAACTCAGAAAATGCTTATTAAACAATCAGGTGCAGAGTCATCATTGCATATGATGCATAATAACCTGAGTCAGCACTGTCACTGTAACCTGGGCTCCACGTAGAGTGAAGTTTAAAGGGAATGAAGACAGTTTGGAAACAGGTGCAAAGAATAACACGCCCCCAGAAAACTGAGAAAAACACTTTCTCCAATTTGACTTGATATGTAACTAAGCTACAACTAAATGGAATATAAATATTTTCCAGAGACACAGGCTCTATAATGAATCTCATTTATTTAAAACCTACCTCGTGATTTTGTTTGATGACACTTACATAAATAAATATATAGTATGAAGTTATGTCATAGGTCATTTAGAAGTTAGTATAAAACTAAACTGTTTAAAGTACACTGATCCAAAAAATAAAGTAAACGATTTACTTAAAAATAAACTCTTACATCACTCATGACATCTTTATGAACGAATTATTCAAGTTGGTAATCTTTACTGATTCACTGATAATTTGTTTAGAACAGATTCTCCAAATTTGGAGGATTGTGTCGTTTGGGGTTCAAACTCTCCCAACTGGGCTGTTTCCACTGTCAGCTCAGTCATTTGTATTTCCCATTGGCTGGAGATGACACAAAGTCGATCCAGAGCAGCTGCAGATCGTCTGGAGCGAATCTCTGTGCAACGAACTCACATCAATTTGCATCGACTAAGAGGATACGTGTGATGATTGCCTCGATTAGAGGGAGTTAGATAATGGCAGGGAGAGACGCGGACCTCCTGAATATTAACCCAAACCTTTGTGTGAACAAATTACTAGTAGATTTCAATTCCAGCCCTCGCATATGGCCATGAGCTCTGATCCTGAATTAAATTTGAAGTTTGGATTTATGAAAGGAGCTAGAGCTCTGTGCTGAAAGAAGTTTAGGCAGTTTCAGTGTGTGATTAGGATTGTCCCGACATATCCTCGAGGCAGGGTATTCCAAGCACGTCCAACTGGGAGGAGAATCCAGGACAGAGGCAGAGCACAATGGAGGGATCATACACCCCATCTGATCGGGGGACGTCTCAGGGAGGGTCCCCCAGGAGGAGCTCGAGATCAAAGCAATAGGAAAAGGGCATCTGGCTGCTGTGTAGGATGGATGCATGGACTGGACAACATTTACATCAATATTTGGCCCAATATGCGATTTCATTTTGTTAGAAGTTAAACATTTCACTTCAACAGAGGTTGAGAAATTAAAAGAGACACTCACTTTATTGACTAAAGTTTAAATAGACAAATATGCACTTTTAACTATATAACTTTTCAAGCTTGCCAACTTAACATCAGCAAAGATGAAGCGTAACACACAAAATAATCATGCTAAAGCCGAAACCAAATGCAGGATATCCAATTTCAAGTTATCCTCTCTACAGATTTGAGATTTTCCCTCCCTCTGGTTTGAAACAACAGCTCCGGGCTCACACACACACCTGAGTCGCTGCTCAAACAGAACAGAGGCCAAACACAAGCTATCAGCCATCGGCTTCTGATGAAGGCTGCGCCTGCTGTGCCATGTTCGAGCCCAGAGCCCAGTGATACGAGCAGCCAACTTTTTAACTCCAGTGCGGCTGAAATAATGTGTGGTGGCACCTCAAGGGCCCTGACAACAACTCTGAGGCCTTTGTGCTCAGATGTGTGTGTGATGGAAATCTGGTTTACTTGAAATGGACAAAGTTTCAGGAGACCAGATGTCTTGCACAGAAGGATTTGATGCAGTTTGATGAAGTTTGATGCATGGAGGAGAAAAGAGATGAGCAGTACAAGATAACACTGGTTCTGTGGGGTTTTCTCCTGAAGAAAAGTTAAGCAACGCCGCCACAATCCCGTTTCGCTTTCGCATGACATCAGCCCAGAGTGAGAGGCCCTGAGTCACTGTACGTTGTATTGTGAGCTGGTTCACTATCGAGGCGGCTGACGATGAATCCGTGGGACCCTCAAGCAAGAAGAGAAGAGGACCCCCAAGCAGCACACAGAGCGACTGGTGCCGATGGCCTGTCTGAAAATGTTGCAGGGTGAGTTTCCTTAAAAAATATATAAACACCTTACCCTTATTATTCATTAGACAACAACACCTATCCATACATTGGTGTCAAATACCGTACCATTCACCTAAGTCACATTTAAAAATGTATGCTATACCTAATGGAAGTTTGTGTAAACCTCCGCACCCTGAAGGGCACCAGCATTATGCTTGTTCGCTCCCTCGACCGGGGGCTCAGTTATCATATTCTTACAACCTTGGTTGCTATGGCAACAGCACTTGGGTACCGGGCCAGCTTGAGCACATCAATGTTTTTAAAACTGTCCATCTAACATACAGATGGTGAACTAACACCTTTAGGGTTTGTGTGACATGTGGAAACTCTTCAGCTCAACTACCTGCAGAGGGAAACATTCCTTCACAGAATGCAGATTGGGGCCGATCGTCAAATAATTACAAATGTAAAAAAATCTGGTCTGCTGCATTTGACAGGAGGTTGAGTGGAAACTGAAAGAGCAGTACTTAGTCATTAAACCACTTTATTAACCACAAAAAGGAGACGACTGCGGTGCCTCCATGTGGAGTCAAATTATGCAAACGTTTAATGAGTACTCCTCAACACTAGTTTCACAAGTCTGCTGAAGCAAAGTGCTTCCTCAGCCGTGAGGTGGTGGATGCAAAAACTGTCTTTGAAGCTCGCAGCTGTCTGCTCACTGAAGACCCTTCGGTGGTGCTTCTGCAAAACCTGTTAGGTTCCACACCTCTTTCATCAAACCTCCCATGTCTTCTCTCCATTCTGTGCGAGACACGACACACAAGATCTCATAATGCAACTTGTCAAAGTCGTAAGAAACTTTTGCTGATGCTCCCAGCAGCAGAAAGCCCCCGTGTACTTTCACATTGCTCAGCTTTGGATCCACGTGAATCACAATTGTTAATATTCAAAATTAGGAGCATGCCCTCATCTCCCTCACCTCCCGGGGGGTTTGCCGTCAATGTGCGTTTGACAGGTTCATTAATTGGCAAGTTAAAATAGTAACTTGATGGTCTCTGTGTCATGATGAGAACTGCTTCATAAAAAGTATGAATTTCTCTGTTTGAATTAAGAGTGATAGGTGTAGAGCAGCGTTCAGAGTCACATTCACACAATGGCACTTTAACTGATACCAGAGACAGGGCAGGTGGGCGTATCAGAGGGTTTTGGAACAAAAAGTCACCGTTCAGTCACAGACTGATTGGGGTTAAATAATAGTTCACAAAAATAATTGAAAGAATGTAGCAACTGTAATTAACACAACAATTAACTAGTTGCATTTACTTTGTAAGATATATAATATTTTCCTGTGTATTTTGTCCCAATTATGCTTTTTAATGATCTGGAGGATCGTGCACGTCCATTCCTTTTGCAGTTGCTATGTAACAATTGGCTTCAAAGAAACATAAATAAGTAAAATACCTGAACATAAATAATTACCTTTTTTGATTCTGTACAGACAAGTACAAATTAAAGTTTTGCAGTCCCAAGAAACTTTGTAATTTTATTCATGTTCAGTTTTTGAATGATTTGTTTATCTACTTATTTATTCTCTCAGGCTGTGGTGCACCCAGGCAGTGATGTGTTACCTTCAGCAGTTGCCTGCTCGGTGTGCACCAGCAGCCGGCTCCCGTAGATGAAGATAAAAGACAAAAATATAATGAGCTCATAAACTGTGAAATGTTGAAATGTTGCTTGGGCAATTATGTGCAGTAACGTCACTTAAGGAATGAAATAGTTTAATTCTGACAGAGAGGTCATTCTCTAACTTCACTGCAGGAGCACTGAACGGCAGAGGCATACCGTTAGTCCTCTGGTGCTTGATGAGTAAAATTGAATTTATGTTGGTATGTGCAATGTAGGCATTTGAGTAAGACTCCAAATTATGAGTTTGCTTTGATTGATACAAATGTTACTGTTCATTTTACACACATTTTACTGGTAAAATCGTCGCTGTAACCCTTACAGTGTATTGATATCTTTAAATTATAAAAATCTGTATTCTACCCTGCATTCGCTGTCAGTCAGTGTTCAACCGAAAAATTGAAAGGCTCTGTATTTATATGGCAGCTTTTCTTTATGACAACTCAAAGCCATTTACCCATTCATACAGTGCATCTATGTCTTTCTCCATCAGAGACCACTTATACACCTCCGGCAAAGCTGTCAGGGGCAATTTGGAGTTCAGTATATTTCCTAAGGACACTTTGGCATGCGGTATTTGGGAGATGGGGATCAAACTATCAACTTTCTGGTCCGGTTTCCTCCTGAGCCACAGTCACCCCAAAGCTAATTGTCTCAGAATGGTAAAATACAGTAAAACCTTAGAATGGCACTCAACAGAGCTCACACATCCTCTAAGGCCCAATAATCCCCTGAAATTCAACCTTATTTCACACACTCATAGACTCATGGTCATCTGCATGATTTATTCATCAAGATCTGTGAATTATTTCCCGGAGAATCCGTGAAAATATCATTAAAATTGCCCTATCGCATAATAAGATAGGATAAAGAATAAAAGACCAAATCCAGTTCAAATTTAATGGGGGTTTTGTCTTGACAAGTCACATCTGACCACAAAGTTTCATGGGAATCCTTCCAGTAGTTTTTGCGTTATTCTGTGAAGAACAAACCAACGGACAGAGTTGAAAACGACCTCCGTGGCGGAGTCAATCAAGTTGTTCTGTTCAGTTACAGTTTCACTCTCTCAGCTCCACCTTGAGAGTAAATACACCTCATACTCATACCTGCACATATAGGAAAGTGCCCCACTAGTCAAACACTCTTTCCATCATCACCACAGGAGGTTCCTCAAGGGCACTTCCACGTGTGATTTGGAGCAATATAGATGTAGTACTGTCTCCACTCCTATTGCCCGTTGAAGGGTGTTTCAGTCTGTCTAACTGAACTGTACAATTTAAGGCCCAAAAGAATGGAGCCTTGGCTTTGGCCCCTGTTCGCTGAGCCGAGGAAACGAGACGGCTACGCGCTCTGACATGTCATACCTTCTGTAAGACAAGGTCAACTCATGATCGCATTGCAGCTGCTCACCCGTCCTGTCCATCACAGTCAGCAACATCTGTACTTTACATGTAATGTAGCCCCTGAATTATCTACCCACCCCCCCGGTCCATATTTCACTTCACGCTGTCACAGTCGTAACAACCTCTTCTCCTTCCCAAAGTCAGGGATGCTATGAATTAGCAGAGCGATGACTCTGTCAGGGAAATATTGTACGCGACCAGAGCATGCTAGCTGTTATTTAAGCATGAGGATCTATACAAGGGCACCTGCAGGGGCAGGAAACTGTAAGGTAAGCATGTCAATAGTGGTCACGTGTGCAAGTCCGTGTTTGGCCAATGCTGACAATGAGCGTTTTGCATCCTTTATATATGCGACCGTGCTGTCGGCATAGCGTGACATCATTATCAATGAAACTCACAGGTCTCAAATTTGCTGCGTTTGTCGCACAGTGCATAAATCTCACATACAACAGGGTCATATCAGTGTATAAGAAGAATACCTGCAGTTCCAATGAATTCACCAACAGGACAATATGTTGAGCTCATCTCTCTCTGCAGAATTGGGCATTGTTTCCATCATTTATTGTTTCTGTTGAAGATAGAGCCACACGATTTATCACATTAATGAATAATTTGCAATTGTGTCAGAGCTGTGTTTCACATTCAGCTGAGCCAAATAAACTTGCTAATATATTCAAACAAATTCTGGGCACAAGATATCTCATTGCTCCAGGGATCTGGCACGGGACTCGGTATGGATCTACTTCTGACGGGATGCCCTTGTGTTGGAGTGTGTGTGAATGTGTGTGTGTGTGTGGGCATGCATGTGCATACAGCGGGCCAGAGTGAAGCCCAGGACAGAAAGAAACTTGGCTTCAGTTTTGTGCCCTGGTGTGCTGGACTCCAAGGTCTTCCAAGAGCTTTTATCTCAGTAGATCAAAGCGTGATCGAGCTATAGTTTTCCAAGCTGCCAGGGACACTTGTAAAGAAATACCATCTAGTTTTCAACATTTATTGGATGACTGTTGCAAAATCTCATGTGGCTTTTACACCGAAGACTAATGTGGAGAAGTTGTCCTTACTTGAAAGGCAATAGGTGTTTGACCAACTAAAAGTACAATAAAATTGAAATCTCGTTAAAATCCTTTTTCCTGAAAGTTCCAACCAAGGTTTATGTCTTTGTCACATATGATTGGCTAGTTTTGGTTCTTACTTTGCAATTTATGGAGCTTATACTAAAGACTATTGTACGACATGCATAGGTCCAGTCGTCATCACTTCTGTTGGCTGCTTCTACCTCTTCTTGATATTGGATAGACGGACGTGCATCAGGTTGTCGATTTGTTGATTGTATTCACCAACATTTTTGGGTAGCGTGCAGAGAAACACAGTTGTATTTCTCCCATTATTCATTCATTGACCCGAAATGAGACTGATGCATCTTTTGGTTGAAGTTTGGTCTGAGGCCCCTTTCACTGCTCTTAATATGGTTTGGACTAAGGTTTGAAAACCATCCTAAATGAAGCATTTTTTTTTGTATATTTATTGTAGGAAAAATAATTGCATCTTAAGCTGAACAACTTAATTCTATTGTTCAATTCATCAACTGCATGTTTTAATGTTATTGGACCCAAAGGCTAATTAAATGCCATAAAAAAAGCCATGTAGATGTGCAATTTGCCAATTTTACCAAAGTGGTGAGGTTCTCAATAAAGTGGCCAAAGTGCATTTCATTACCAGAAACTATTAAGCAAGGCTGTTTATTTATAGGCCTATATGCATTTCCGACAGTAGAATCGCAAGTGTCCTTATAATACTTCACAAAGTGCTTCACAGCAAAGGAGGAGCTGATATGCACACTAATGGAAACATAAAAAACACTGCCAGCGTTCATTTTCAGCCGAGCTGTCTCCACACTCGGAGGTAAGACAATATCATCATGTGCAATCGTACGTGGCACAGTATAACGAATGTGTGAAGAATAAAAGGAAAATATTAAGTAATGATATTAATCGAATGAAGTCGAGTTGTTATCTTTATTTTGTGCGTGACTAAAGGCTGCTGGATGATAGGGAAGAGTAAACTTGTTCCAGATGCATGAAACGTAGCCATCAAAAGAAAACTTCAGTATTCGAAATGAAGCCCTTTAGTCCTGTAAGCTAGGAAAGCAGCTGATAAAAAGCTGGTAGTTCAAATCCTGCAGCATATTCTAATCCCCACCGGCTCATACGTATGCTCACATAAATCGACAAACTCTATGAACCTCTGCCAAGGTCCAACCTTCCCGTTAAATTCAATCAAGCTGCAGCAATACCAGTTCCCCTTAATATCCCTGATTCTTTTTCATCATGATCCATGAATTATTCCCTGGGGAATAGCTGATAATGTCAAAGAATGCCTGGATCTGCCTGTGTCAAACTTTAATGGCTTCTCTCTTGGCCCATTATGCCTTCCTTCCACCAAGTGTTGAGGAAATACACTCGGTAGTTTTTCGAAAGCAGACCAACAAAGTACAACTGAACACAGCAGAGTACACACCTATGCTAAGTCCCTTATGGAACCACACTAAATTGCACACACTCATAGATATCAGTCCCCATAACAAGTTTTATCAAGATCTATGCATTATTCTCTTTGAAATCACGAACAAATAAATGGACAGGGTGAAAACATAAACTCTTTGGTGGAAAGAGGATAACTGAAGCAAACAGAACACCAATGATGGAAAATGCCAAATCATTCTCATAAAAGGGCTATAACCATCTCTAAATGCGATCATGATGAGAGGCAGTCAGCTCAAATTGTAAAAAGCCACCATCTTACTTTCAGGAATCTTCAGCCTCAGCTCTAATATGATTAATACTTCTGAGACTTTTACACCCAGGTGTGAAATGATTGCGGTCCGAGCTGTCGAGAGGGCGATTTAACAGCACAGGTGATTTCTCAGGCCAGTGCAGGTTCATGTCTGCGTGGTCCCTTCTGGGAAGCTGCAGAAGTGATGTGGCATGAGGCAAGTCCTCTTAAAATCCACCCATCAACCGGACTGGGGCAGCGTCATGCAGGAATTACGACGAGGCATCACCTCAGAATTTTAGTCATTAATCATTTACTCAGGCTGAGAACTCCCAGTTAGATTTTCCAATTTCGTCCGACACCTGCCTAATGATATGCCTGTGGGGCATATCATCGATTTAATGTTGTGGTGTTGAAATTGTTACATTTTTCAATCCTAACACACACACACACACACACACACATTTGTGTAACTTGGTTACAGCATCGGAATAAAAAGCCTTGAACATAAAGTCTTCTTTGACATATGTAACACTAAAAGTACAGCAGTAAGTTGACATTCACTTTTAACGCCCATAAATAGGCAGGAGAGATGTCACAGTGGCTACAGCTCGACAAAGGATGAACTGAAAATGATGGAGGAGGTGACTGGCACCATCAAGGTTGCGTTTTGGATGAGAAGGCGTTCATAAGCGCACTGCATCTTAAAGATTAGAGCTGCTGGTTTCGGTGTGAAATGTATAAGTCATCTTTCAATGGAAAAATACATTCTGTTTACTGGATATTTTAGTTAAAGGAGACACATAAAGCTTTTTCTTTGCCTGTAGCGTGTTGTATGAGTTTCTTGTAATGTAAAAGATCTGCAAAGTTCGTTGTAAAGGGAGCTCCTGATTCCTGAGGTGTGTGAACTCAGTGGTCTGGCCGGTTCTAAAGCAAAATTGTGATGTAACGAAGCCACACGTTTGCATAATGCACACCTAGCGGCTAGTCTGGCCAATTTCTAACAAAACCAGGTGAATCGACAGCAAATGACAAAATTTTCTACACAAACTTGAAGCGGTTGGACGCGCTTCTAAACAAATATTTACTAGTGAAAAAAGCAGCGCCATAGAAGAAGAAGACACTTAAAATGGTGTTAAAGAGATTGTGTTTATAAAAGTTAATGCTGGTGTCTGGCTGTTGCTAATTAAATCTACGCAGCTGAGTTAATACGTACCTTTATGCCCCTGACTTGTTGTGAACGTGCCTGTGAAGAACACCTCTGTTGTGCATGTGTGAAAAGCGAACTCTGGGTAAACTCTGCAGCCAATTCTCCGGATTTTACCCACGGGTCTTTTCTGAAAACAACTTTTGTAAAAACTTCACAGTCGACTCTGCACTTCCTCGAGTCATCAGCCATACAAATTGGAAGTTTAAAGTAACTGCTGCAGCTGTTATACTTCAGGACAGGACACTTGGAAACATGGTCAGTTGATTGCGTTGAAATTGAAACGGAAAGTGGAACTACTCCTCGTCCCTTCATCCTGCCGAAAGAATAAAATAACAGGATCCACTGACGTCAACAGAGGATGAATTTACCCACACAAACACACGTCAACATGAACAAATTTGTTTTTTCAACACTCTGCACCGCCTAAAATAACCTGGGTGTTTGTCCATGGATGCAAACTGGACAAATAGAGGATGATAGTGTTGTGTGACGCAGACAGTGAAGCGAGCCAGGTATCCCCAGGAATTATACGTTCACATTGGATGATTCAGCAACACACAATTTTTGTCCAGTGCCAGCAGTCAGTGCCAGTGCAGGAAGCACCTTCATGCAGCGGGGCGGAAAGTGATGGTGTAGAGAACCGGGTGCGGGAAGAAGGAGTAGAACGTCCAACTGTCAAAGAGTTGAGCGTCCAACTGTGGCGCCAGTCGATGGAAATTGTATCCAATCACAAACCAACACTTGAGACCTTTAGCGATACGAGTGTGTGAGTGTTGAGACGGATCTATGAGTGTGAATTTGTATTTCTTCTTTATATTGCTGTTCTGCCACTGTGTGCTTTAACTGGGACTTCCCAAGTGGCTGCGGATACAAATACATCATGTTTAACATGGCCTTCACCAAGCAGGTGCAAGTTGATTGTATGTTTGATGGTTTTTCAACAAAATTAAAATTATGCATAACCTACTGTACAAATGAACAAATCCGATTTTTTAACATCTTCACCAATTTCCCAGGAATTCAGATTGGTGGCGCCTTCACACACAATTTGAGAGTGTTTCAATCTGGTTATACATACAATTACATATTTAATACTTTTTATTTGTTTTACCCTTTTAGCTCCATAACCTTAAATGAATAGCCTGGTATTGTGGAAAATGTGTTAATTTCTTTTGCTGCTGAGAGTTTGAAGGTGCTACAAGGCTGCCAGATATTTAAGCTTGAGAATGAAGCCTGGAAAAAGGATGTGCCAGGTTGGCTTGATCGTAATTGTCATTTCATTTGATTTACAGTTTTAGTCTGACTATTTCTTGGCCAGGATCAGTAATGTCTCATTGGTTACCTGACAACTTTTCCTGGCAATAAGACTAATGTGCTTTTGTTTTAGCACCTTTTGCTTTTTGCAATGAATTCGACAAACAATATATAACGTGTGAAGTAGAGAGCCTCAGGGAAACTGGCAGGTGGAATATTCAACTGTCTGGACTGACAAGCCATTTCCAGGCTTTGTGCAAAGATAAATGAACTGAGTGCGTTTATTTGCCAAGTGTCAATCTTCTCATCCATCTCTAAAACGAGCAAGTTTCTATTCAACCATTAAGTAAACTGCTTGTCCTTCGATGGCTGCAGGAGCTGAACAAACTGCAGCTGAAACCGGGCTGGAGGAGGGGTACACCCTGGACAACCTGCCAGCACTACGGGAGGGCTGACATGCAAAAGAGAAAAAAAACTATTCAGACTCGCATTCGGCAATTTAGAGTCTCCAGCTAATCTAAGCTGGAATGCGGCTCAGGGTGCAATTACCTGTCCGTACCCATCCATCTCAGAAAAAAACTAACCAAGCTCGACCCAAATCTGACAGACATTCAGTTTCCCGGATTAAAGACACATACCATGTATCAAGTTTATAACATAACACAGCCTGATTATCATTCACAATGTCTTTGGGCTTTTGGAAGAACCCCGAGCACATGAAGAACATGTAAACTTCACACAGAAAGGCCTGTTGGGGACGAACCCAGAAACTTCTTGTTGTGAGTCAACACTGCTAACCCCTGCATCACCGTGCCACCTGCAAATAAGAGCAATTCCTCATACGTCCCCTGAAATCTGAAATCAAGAACTTTAAAAGAAGACTAAGCGCCAGATTGCAAGTGGTCAGCCTAAGCATAAAATGGATGCCACCTGGAAAACACAGAGAAGTCAGCCCAAAAAAACATGGCAGCAAAATGTGATGGCCAAGCTGGGACAGATGGGTCTGACACGTAGCCCGGCACAGGCCCAGGTGGAAGTAGCTCATTTACGCCTAATGGATAAAGAGGACCAACTAAATAACCATCTAAAATGTTGATCTGTTACTTTAACCACAGTGGCATGTCTTAATATATGGAAAATAACAATTCAAAGTAATTGGCATTGAACATTCAAACAGGTTGTTGATCCGGTTCCAGCAGCCTTGTGTTTGACGGAGTGGATTCGTTGGTCTTGTGGCAGAACACCACATGTATTTTTATTTGGCGATCACGTGCCAAAGCACAGTCACACCAACAGCTTCTGTTGTTATTCTATGGTTTGTTAAACACATTGGAGGCTGCTTATCCTTTCATATTTTCCTTTTTTTTCTTTTTCTCACCTCTCATGCCTTTTTTATTTAGAGAGGTTTTTTCCTGAGCATGTCAGTTTCTATTTATTGTCATGTAAACATAATTTCCACGATTGTACAGTTTTGTAAAAGACTCACAACACATTATTTCCTCTCTGACATTCAGCGGTAGCGTTAATATTTGTGTGATGTGAATATAAACACAGATGTTCACGAGAGCACATTTTCATTGCTTTATCTGCTGGGTTCTAATATTAGATATGGTTATGAGGATAATTGTGTTTTCCTGCTTCAACAAACTAAATAATCTTGTTGCAAGTGGAAAACTGTAATTACAGATTAATCAGCGTGTGACTGTGAAAGTAATGTAGTAAATACACTAATGAGCAACATAATGTAATTGACTGCAATCTGCCAATCACACAATCTCACCGTGCACGTGCTGGGTCTCTACCTCGCCCATGCAGTCTGCTGCTATGCTGCAATTACTGTGGTCTCTGCTGTGTTCTGTTCCCCCTCTCAGATATGACCTGCCCAGACATGCTTTTATGTACTGCACCAGAATATAATTTACATCCACACACCTCTGTGTGCAGAAGGTACAGTAAAGATGTCAATTCACAGATTAAATCAAGTTCTATCGCTGCGTCAGCCAACTCCATGAACTTTCTAAATCAAAACTGTTGACAGTCTCTTTCTCCATTTGTAACTTCAGTGTTTTTTTGTGATTTAAAACTTGCATCATGAATTTAGTTGTTCCGTAGACCCCATACGTTATACCAGTCCCTAAATGTGACTTAAATTTAAGGTTCTCCAAACATTAGCAATACAAAGACAACACACACACACACACACACAAACAACTTACTCTATCCTTAACCACCATTGCTAACTGCTTAACTTAACCTTACCCTTACTTTAAAGTCGGTCTATAACCTAAACTTCAATGATTGAGGTTCAGGGGACTTGCTGTTTGTCCCCATAAAGAAAACAAGTCCCTATACTATGTTCAAATGAATGTAGGTCCCCACAACACAAATCTAAATCACACAGACACACACCTCACCTCTTTTATAATGTGTTAGATAATAATCACTGCCAATCTTTCTTTCATTATAGGTCTCGGCCAGTTTAAACCAAATCACTCAGTCACTACTATCACTTAATTTGCATTGATAAAAGTAACTGCTCCTTTGTATACAAAATGCAGTATCCAATTATCTGCCCTTCAGCTCTTACTAATTAAAGTGCTGACTAATGTGGAGAAAGGAGGCCGTGCCAGATGCAGTGGGTGAAGGGGAGAGGCTTTTTCCCAGCAGCGAATCAAGTTTAATTTCAATAAACTATGAACCCGACAAAAATCTGTGCATGAGAGCAAGTCACCCACATGGGATGGGACATGTTTTTAAATATATTGCCAAATGAGGTTGTTTGCAGATCCTCTCTGTGTTGTCATGCAGAAACTTAAAGTGCTGAACCTGAACCTCTGTGGTGTTATAACAGCCGAGGAGGGCTGACAGTTTACACAGAGTATTTCCTGTGGAAAAGATGCAAATCACACTGTTGTGCACCGACTTGAATGAGAGGAATTTAAATGTGTGACTTGGGGAAATGAGGCTAAATCAAAGCCCATTTTTTTTGGTCTGCACTATGTGTGGAAAATGGACGAGAGTTGAGTGAAAGGCAAATTTCACAGAAACACAACATAAAACTTTTGTGGACAAATATGGGCATTTCATATTCAAGTTTCACTAGAATGCAGGGTTTTGGTCAAGAGCCGGCCTCGAGCTGCAGCCTTGGATGGATTGTTCTTCTCTGTGTGAAGTGCTGCATTCATTATTTTAGTTAACTTGTTTCTGCTCTAATGTTGTTTTTAACACTTGCAGCTATTCTCAAATGAATGATTCCATGTTGTTTTGTTTTTTTTACTTTTTTCAAGCAGTGACATTTAAAAAAAAATGTTTCTGCTCCTGCAACACGGTAGAAATATAACACTAATTACAGAGCATCTCACAAAATAATTCTCATCTCTGCAAATGAGCGTGGAGACTAGCAGGAACCTGCTGGACCGACAAGATGATGGATCACTGCACTCAAGCAGCAGAGAGAGGGAGACGACTGGTAGTAATTTAAAATCATCCTCATCATGACATATTCATGTCGGTGTCAGGTTAAGTAATACATATTTGAGTGTCAACAAGAATTAATAACTCAAATAAGCCGCGGCTCTCAATGTCTCATGTCTCATGTGAAAGATCAAAGTGCGCTGACAGGTGGTCATTATATAAATGATATGTTTTGGTCTGTGTGCATACCGTGATGTATGAGGTCATCAGATCATCATGTGAGCCCGAGCCGCTACATGCTAACGACGCCGGTCGACTACCAGCTGTCTAAACATGATGTCACGCACCTGTGCTCTGGTGTAAGCACTCGCATAACACAGATTCCAGCGCTACACTGGCGAGTGTTATTCTGTGTGAAGTCAGCCAGTGGAGGGCGATGTGGAGGGCAAAGGGCAAGGGCGTAAAAATGGTCAACTTGGGGACAGACTTGCAAATCTGCTGTGAGTAAGAAACGGTGGTCCCCATGGATACAGACGGATAATTGGCACAAGACTTGCTTATTTACTTTGCCACGGAGGTTATATTTCCACCTCTGTCCATTTGTGTAGGTGTGTTTGAAAGCAAGATGTTGTAAGAACTACTGGAGGCATTACCACAAAACTCAAACTTTTGTATAAACTTATTTTAACATTGTGATTTCTCCAGAAAACAATTTGTGTACCTTATGAAAACTTAATGCAGCTTGATCGAAATTAGGGGGAAGTGTTGGGCCTTGAGGGAGGTTTGCACTCTTCTGAGTTACATTGTTTATTGGTTTGTTTGTTTATACGTGTTTGCAATTTGGTGCAGATCCCATTAATAATCTGAATCCAGTGAATACAATATGGTTTCATAAGGGGACTGCTGGGCCTTGGGGAAGGTCTCCAGTGCCATTCTAGTTCAGCTGATAACAAACCTTATATTATCTACTGTTATATAGTACATCTATAGATCTAACACCATCTAAAACATATGTAAATAGATGAAAATAGATGTAAACTATTTTAATTGACAAATGGATCATTTTAGCTTAAAATTCAGTCTTGACCCCTGAAAGAGCAGTTGACAAGCCAATGTCACCTCAAGATTCATTACCTCCGACAAGGAGATTATGTTTTCATTGCCATCTGTTGTATGACCCAATGAAGAACACATAAAATGTTATAGATTTTATTGATACCGCAACTCCATCTGGCACAAACTGGATAGTTACAGGAAGTGGAGATGTGTCGTCCATCATCACTCTCTCTCCCTCAGCAGCGGTGCACATGGACCAGTGTGTGCATGACAAAAAGTTTAATATTCAAGTGTTGGCTTCATAGAACATGACATATGCTGATGTTACAGAGACACAGAGTGAGTGGAATTGGCAATAGGCTCATTAGAAAGCGGTTGGTGGAGATCTCATTAGTTTTGACCATTTCATCGTTAGACCAGGGATTAATTATTTATCTGGCCATCAGGCATAGAAAGGCTCAGTCTAGCCCCTTCTCCCTGTTAATCCCACTGGTCCTGTTATCAAGGGTTTGACTGACACTGCCACAGGTGTGACTGTATGAATGTGGGACCTCACCTGCTCGACCTTGGCGTAAGTGGAATACTAAGAGGACGCTCGGCATCAATGGAAATCCAGCTTCCTCTACTGGGACAAAGGGGAGATTTGATCACGGTTCCTCTCTCTCCCTGCCACCATATTTTTAACACTCGGAAAAATACACATAAGCCAGCAGCTTTCCAGCGTCCTGCCCTCTTAACTTTGTGTCAGGTCTTTAGGGTTATCCGGGTAATCCTCCTCAGCTGCCTGACCCAGAATCTTCTCCCTGCCGTGCCAATGTCCACGCTGCCTCCTGACCTCTGTCTCGTGTTTCATCTTTGACCCCGATTATCATGAAGTGACATTTCAAGTACGAGGCTGGAAGAACTCTGGGTCATTTCTTTTAATAAACTTCCATCAGATGTGCCTGCTGGCTCAGGAGCACACACTCATACAGGAGAGTTTCCACCCTTACATTGTTAGGTCTCATCTGCAGCTTGTAACTAAACCTCAATTTTTAAGCCTTCAGCTCTGGTTTCTCTCCGTCTCAGTCATCTACTCAGTAGGTTTTTGTTTTTACAACATAAAAGGCAAATTAAGTGCTCTACAAAGGCCTGGAAACACATAAGAAATAAAACACTAAAGATAATAGAATTACAAGGCCGAGAAATAAAAAAACGAGGGATTCAAGGTGCTTTATGGAAGTATAAAAAATATTTAGCATGAAGATATTAAAATTAAATGTAAACTATTAAAAAGCAAAAACAAGAAGATAAATAATTGATTTCAATAATAGTAGGGGAAGCATTTTCATCAACAAACAAGACGGCTGTTGTAGGTTTGGCTAGATCTGTTAAATTAACTAGAAACAGTGTTAAACTATCTTCCTATCACACTGTGGTCGTCACACATTTAGTCGTTCTGATTGGTTGACCGTTGATGAATCACGCCCCTTGAAAATAAAGAGAGGTTCCAGACCCATGTTGCAACACAAGGCTATAAAATCAAAGTTTATCTTAATTAATAGTCACTTGCCAGCCAGAGATTTTATTATATTTAGTATTTTTTGTTAGATTATATTTATTTAAGCCAAATTTAGTGGACTAAAAGCATTGTCAGGGAAAGTCTGTGGCTGATGCACAACTTGAACCTAATATCTGGGCTGGACCACACATCAACAACAGTGGGTCGACAGTAGAGTGCACCCCGGGCCACATTCTTCTGTGCAAACCTGTTCGAGCCCGAGAGAAAACTAACCAAGCCTGACTGGATCCCGACGATCTTTCAGCCCGACCCGAGCCCGATGCAGTTAAAAATATACCCTGTATCATCACACGCATGGTTATTGCTTCTTTATTCCATTACCACATGTTCTATAGGATGTAGCCTGATATGTTAATATCCTCAAATTAAAAGATTGATATTTACACGCTTCAAACATCAAAATACTAAACATATAGGTATAAAAATAAAGATACATAAAATATGAAGCCATTTCTCAGTAAAAACAATCTTCTAACAATATTAGAACTGATTTAACAGAAATATTGAGTATTAAATACTTTTATACAGGTACCAGAAATCCATACTTCCTACCTCCTCTTGTTTTGGGCAAACGGAACATCCCACCTGAGACAATACCAAGTCACTCAATGCATAGGGGCGTAAAGTTGGCTTCCCCCGCTTCTGTTTCCACTCCCTCTACATAAATATCGTAAATTGTTGCTCTGGCCCTGCGGGTAATCCGTCCCGAGCACAGACTATTGAGAATAGTTTATATAAAAATCCAACTTTCTCCCTGATTTTCTCATTTGCTGTTGTAGGTCATAGAGAAGCAGCCATATTAAATATATTAAAATGGCTGCTTCTTAGACCGTTTCATAAGCAGTTCAAAACTCCTTGTAGGGGCTTTAGAGAATAAGAGAGAGAAGTCTGTATCTTAGTGTCATTACACAGCTATACTTTGAAGTAACCTACTTTTCCCCCCTTCTCCAATCACATGAATCTTTTGCACAAAGTATCAGTGTCCCCTTGGTTTTACTGTGATATTGCACATCAGTAGTATCCACACACATTCTGCTGAGGGAGAAATAAGCTGAGGGGGGGGGGGGGGGTAATGACCGAGTCTATCCTAGATGTTATCATGCCCTCTAATGCTAACTGCAGGAAATCGAGCAGAAACACACACAGTCGTGTCTTAATAACTTAACTCATTACATTGCACTGGATAACATTCATTTCCTGGACAGTTTATCAAACATTAACTTTAGATGGATAGACAGATAGATACTTTATTGATCACAAGGAAATTTAGGATTGATCCCAAGGGAAATTGGCTAACTGCCATTACACTCACGATCAATAGACAAGTTGAAGAATGATATTGTGTGAAGTGACTAGTTTGCGTTTTTCTTGGACAAACTGATCCTTGTTACATTTGCTGATTCATTCCAGTGGCCTTGACCCAGTGAAGATCCATCACCACTCTCTCCCCATTAGATCAGGTAGCCCTCACAGCAACAATATAAAATGTTAATGTGGAGCACTGCACTTGAAAGACCTGTACAAGAACAGAAACCGTGCCCATGCATTATTAAACTCACTGTGTAAGAATCTGTTTATTTCAATTCGACCTAAAGTGGAAGTAAATCCATCTGAACACCATCTTTGCAAAGTTCCATTTGCAGCTTCAACACTTCATTTACTTTGAGGCATAATCAGCAACTCACTTCCATTTATCTTCTTTTGTTTCTTTTCCCTTTTGATTTAATTTCGGGAGAACTTTCCAAGCCATGCTCATCACAGCAGGAGGTTAACTGTGAAAACTACAGTGAGCAGCGTGTGCTTAACTTATGTAAATTGATTTGTGTCTTTGAACTGATATATATATTTGCTGAAAACAGTCATTCGCCTGGATAGATACACAGGGATTTTTTTTTACATAAATATAAATGCACAGACTGTCCTGGCCTCACTGCCTCTAATCCACCAGATATAATAAAAAGCATAAAAAGAGCAGAGGTGTCAGGACTGTTGTACATGAACTTCATATCATCCTTGTGGCTTTTAAAAACACCACAGGGCACATCTGGATCAGAGCAGACAAATAATGAAAAGAGAAATATTGTCATAATAACAAAGATATCTATTTTTTTGTCCGCTTTAAATGTGTGGGCGCAGTTTAATAGAAACGCCGGTGGACGATGTCGCAAGTTTGGCTGAAAAAGTCGGATAACCTGCCAATACCTTGGTAAGTGAGACATGCGATACCAGTAAACTGCAAACACGGCAGGGACTGAATTAAATTCAAGAACGTTGAGGACTTGGACTAGCAATCAATAATAGCGAGCCAGTTAATTTTGCCTCATAACACTGTGTATATAGATGGATGACACCTCCCAGCTTCCTCCCGCTATCCACAAATGTCCACAGATATGAAAACTGCCATCTTGCGGCGAGGGCAACATTTGGACCCAGAGTTTATGTGTTAGCTCTGCGAGGACGGAGCCACGGAGCAGAAAGCAGCTTATGATATTTCGCCCCATTTTACAGTATAAATCGCCCTAAGAATTACCTAAACAACAGAAATAACACAAATTATTCCAGGTACATTTTGACTTTTTAGATCTGCCACATGTCCAGTCCACTAACATGGAGGAGGCAGGGTTTATGACCTATATTAATGTATATCCAGGCACCTGTGGGTTGAATGAGACGCTGCGACTTCACTTCTGGGAGCCGTCATGTCGTCCATCTCTTTAAACGACCTGTGGTTTCTCTCTGTTGACTCGTCTCTATTTTAATCTGCTAGATAATTAACTTTTCGAACATTTCAGTCATATTCAATTGAACTATTTGAAATCTTCTACTTAGAGCCACATCGCATTTGCGTCTCCGAGAGATTACTACAGACAGAGCTCATTTCCATCGATTTATTTATGTACTTAGCGATTCAGTGGAGGCCTGAAATGAAGCAAACCTAAATTAGATGAAGAGCCATCAGCGGTTAAGCCCCCTCATCACTTGATTGAGGAAACATAATCTATGTAAGATTTCTGTGGACCATCCTCCTCCTACAGACACACACACATGCACATTTATACACTTTCCGCACAATAGCCCACACACACTCCCGCTGTCCAGAGCTGTCTGGCGAGGATTAGCGATTAAAAGGCTGGGGGCGTGGGAACCACTGCCTCTCCCAGTGTTTTTCACATTTAAATCAGGTCTCCCTATGGAAAATGACATCAGTGCAGTTCAAAGAATGATCAGGTTTTTCTCTCAAAGAATGCCCGACTCCGGGATTTGCAGCAGGTCGTTCCCCTAAACTTCTGAGGAGGCGTGAGGTTAACAGGTCACATCACTGATGAGTTTCAAAGAGTTTTGAATGCTCGTGTGTGGAGTTGTACTAACTAACAATGAGAAAAGTTGCATTCGTTTTGGGTGGTCACTTGAGGCCAGTGGAGGTTACTTATTAATGAGTCAAACTAAACAGAAACTCAAACTATAGAATGCATATTAAGATAGAGTGAGAGCTCCCAAAAATTGAAGTCAAAGCATCTTGATCGCCGCCTGGTTGGTGGCTGCAGTATAGTTCATAATATACAACATCCATATTAGCTAATGGACCAAAGTTGAATTATCAAAATTTGTTTTGTTTGTTCAAATGCCAATTGTACCATAACACTTTGTTTCATTCATTATTTGATGCTATATCAGGTTGAGACGTCATGATGGTTTGCAGAGACCGACGTCCGATTGGTCAAGCACGTGTACTGTGTGCATCTCTAAGAATTCTCCATCTCCAAGTAACGTTATTGGCCCAAGATGGCAGTGTTCATATTCTGGATATTTTGGCTTAATTTCTGGATAGCGAGAGAAAGTTGGAGACGTGCTATATATATATATATATATTGTATTGAAATTGGGGGCAAATGAGGTGCTGATAATGAAAGCCATCCATCAAATCAAGTAAAAACTGGATAAACTACATAGTGCTTGGATTCTAAATGATATTTGGTTTGTTTTAAATAAAGCAACTGACCCGGCTTGTCATGTCCTGGACCTATCTTTGTATCGACCGGCTTTACAGAATCGAGATTCTTCAAATTAAGTGCGTGACTGAGTGAGGAACTATATATCTTATGAAACTGCCTGACTTTCCCTTTAACTAGATGCTTGCAATCTAACAGCACAGAGTTCTAGGTAATTGAGGGAAACAGTCTCAATCGAATTTTCCCCATGACCCTTCTGGTCTCCGTCATCTTCTTATCCATCAGCTGCTAAACCAACAAGCCTTTTCTAAATCCAATCTTCTGCTTTAAAACACAAGACAACATTCTGTGTTTATATTCCTTCAGCTCGCTCCACCTGCTTCCCCGTTCTCTCCCGTCCTCCTGAGAATTTTGTGACCTACTTTGAGAAGAAGCTATTCAAGGCGATCGTCTCTGCTTTAACTGCACTCAATCTCCTCCTTTAACCCGGCAGACGTTGACTCAACGTGTCACTCACAAGCCACAGTATAAAAAAATTAACTAAATACTGTGTGCTGATTACCCCCTAGCTTTGATCTTTTGCCATACATTCGAAAATTCAGGAATTGATTATACTGCTACTAACAATAAAGTCTTGATCAGAGTAGAATGAAAACTTACAGGTAAATTTCACCTCAAGTTCTCAAGTTGTACTTTTTAAAGGAGACACATGATGCTCAGTAACAGGTTTTTGTGTATGTTAAAGGTTACGGACACTCCCACACATTTTCCGCAGGATACCCAACAGAGTTCGATATCCACCATGTACTGGGAGCTCGGATTAAAAGTGCAAATACAGGTTTGCATCCCCTGCTTGAAAAAGCATGCAGTTGTGCAAAGATCAATAATACATTTATAAATCAGGACCATCTCCAAAAAATCAAACCATTGTTTTTCTTGGTGCAGACCAGCGCTGTGTTAACAAGTGGGAGAGTCAGGACAAGGTTATGTTGAATGTGAGAGTGAAGAGGTACAAACACTGGCAGAGTTTTACAGAAGAAAAACTGGTTATATAACACAACAACCTATGCCTCCATTGGAAGTATATTGACAAACCTTAAAAAGTCTGGTACTGTAGCACCAGCAATTCTCTGTTCCTCCTTTTCTTTGGCTTTGACATAGATTTTTTTTTTTTTTTTTGCACTGGCCCCTCAATTACCCACACCGGCTTTTGTTTACCTTTGAGAAGTTATTTCAACAAAGAAAATGGAAAGGCCCCTTTTACAAAGAACACTTTCAAGATAACGCTCATAAGCTCCGTGCAATCCTCTGCTTGGCTTTAGAAACGTGCCGAGGGAGAAAATGTGAGGAGGAAGGAGAAAGTGGCACAGGGACGCGAGAAGGAACAGATCGAGACAGATATTCCACTAAATGGAAATATTTCCAAACTGGCAGTATCAAGAAGACAGCAGAGAAACGGGGGGGGAAGAGCCACGCTCAAGTGTGACCTATTGATCAGGCCTCGCGGCGCATCCCACGGTGGAGCTTAGACGACCCGTTTAGGCAGAGCGAGCGGACAGCAGGAGCAGAGAGATAGTGGATTTACCGATGGCAGACAAGCAAGTCCCTGGGGAAAACGTGACAACAGCTATGACTTGCAATTACCGCGGTAGCCAGTCGGAGGGGTCTGAAGCTCGGGAGGTCGTTCAGCGCCGAGGAAGAGGATGAGCGAGTTTCCTCTGGACCGCAGGCGGCGTTCACATGATGTAACCGTGGACTGAATAGAGGTGGTGGAGACATTCTCCCATACGTCTCTGCACATCCGCTGTCAGCCTCATTAGTGTTAATGCCATGTATGT
Source organism: Limanda limanda (assembly GCF_963576545.1). Taxonomy (NCBI): domain Eukaryota; kingdom Metazoa; phylum Chordata; class Actinopteri; order Pleuronectiformes; family Pleuronectidae; genus Limanda; species Limanda limanda. Next base: position 8,968,605 of record NC_083637.1, read on the forward strand.
GCTCATCATTTGTGCTGCTCGGTGATGTATTAATATATAATGCACTGATAACCTTTACCATTATGACAGGAGAGGTTACAGTATGTCATCGTGTAGCACTAGAGTTCTACAGTAATCGTGCACATTGTGTTCAGTAGCAGCAGTGAAATTCAAAACCTTAGCAGAATAGATCATTGTTGGCTTATCGCTCAAAGTTCTCATCGACCCTGAAATAACAAAACATAATTGATTTTTACTATTGATGGCAAGTTGAAGATACGTGTGACTGCAAAGTGTTCATTATTGACTAACACATTACAAGAAGTTCGAATGACAGAAAAAAAAAGCTGTGAAACGAGCGTTAAATCTGAGGGTTGAATAAAACATAACACAGGATAAGGTTGCATGTACCGAAATAAAAAAGTGAGGGGGAGGTGTTTCTTTCATGTCTTTTTCAAAACACGTTGTGGGTATTTTTAGTGTTTTCTGTACTAACGAAGCAGAGAAAAAAAACCAAGGTATGTTGAGTTAAACTTTCTCGTCTCATCAAGTCCCCGTGAACCCGTCTGCAGAAGTGAGCACAGGCTGCTATGGTTACCTGGGGTTTAACAGATCTCTGCAGGGATTCACAGCGAGATCCACGAAAAAAGAACGGCTGTAAGCGGGAAAAACATAATGACTCTTTTTATCATGAGAATTTGAACCATTATGTCAATTAAATTTGTTTCAGTAAATTCTTATTTTATGCCATTCATGTGTGCGGAAAGCTGAGAGGATAAAAACATAATCTACGAGCTCAAACTGAGAAGGGGGATTGAAAACTTTCTTGTGCATTTCCAGTGAATAACTAAGATCAGAATGAAGGATGTGCCCTCTTTGGAAAATGAGTCAGTATTGAGGAGCTCTCACAAACTTATAATAATAATCATTTATAATCTTTAATTGTATTTAATTATATTACTAAAATAAATCCATCCCTGATCATATAATATATTAAATGATATATATTGTGAAACACAATCGTTAAATGGTAAAAGTGCATTTCTCTATACAAACTTGATTGAAGCTAAAATATTTCTTAACCATGTGAAAATATGTTATTATTAAATTGTAAAAGCTTTAAAAAAAACAAAACAATCAATCATTTCAAAACTTCAATTCATTTTATCATTTGTGTATTTATTTCAATTCAATTACATCTATCGCTCTTGAAAATGAAATTAATGGAACGTGTTTAAATCCGTTTATAAAAATGTTACATCAATCAGACTCAGAGACAATCATCAGATAATGGTCGGCTGGTCTGAAGCAATATCACGGTTATTAAGTGCTTTTCGTGGCTGGTTCATCATCATATCTCCAGTTGGTAAATGGAGGCTGTATAGCAGCATGTGACATTTTGACCTTGGTGCAAGTGAATCAGCTTCAGTGCAATAAAGCGCACGTGTTAAAAAATGCAATTTCAGGTAGTTTTATTGAATCAAAACTGCATTCACACAGATAATGGTTTATCTTTTGTTGTGGGTTAAAATGAGAGTATTTTATTCTGTTATTTTTCTTATTAAAGTGTTTTATTTGCTCACAGAAACAATGATAAAGCGAATATCAAATCAAATGTGCACTCACCTCGCTCATCCATCGCGTGTGCTGCCAGATCCACAGAACTATAAAACAAAATCTCATCAGCCGTGGAACATACCTGTGCAACACACAACACACAACACGACATCCCTGTGTGAGCTGCCTCACAGCTGATGAGACGGAGAGATGAGCGGACAGTTTATTTTGAGGGTCACTCTATTCCCCTCTTAATAACCTGGATCAGACCTCATATCGGAAAATGTCATGAGCTCATCTCCTCCACTTGGCTCACAAAGAAACTCAGTGAATGTCAGCTCACCTCAGTTCCCCGCAGTTACACTCCTGTTTAAGTGTGTGTATTACAAATCAATGAAAGTGTGACATTTACAGTATAAGCTGGTGGAAGAGGAGATAACGACATGGTCTCTGTTTCCCAAAAGCTAAAGATCTAACTCTAAAGATTATCTCAGTCAGGGGCTCGAGGTTTCCTCCGCTGCTGGACATGGTTTCTGGGCGGGATGGAGCGGTGGTGAAGGTCGTTTGCAAATAACCTTAGCCATTTTTCGTTTACAACATCTGGACAGACTGGACACTACAGTGACCCGCTATCAGGAAGTGCTAACCTCAGCAGCAGACAAGAAGTGAAATATAAGGAATAAAACTAAACTCGCAATGTTTCTACGCTTGTAAACATTGGTAATGCTAACTCTGGCTATGAAGCAAACACTTAAATTAGGCTCTTGCTAAAGCTAACCACACCTCTGAAATTTTAATGTTATTCAAGTCCAGCTACCTATCGGACTGTTGTCTTAATGTGTCTCACATTTACTTGCTAGTTTGCAATGAACACAACAACACTGTAGCTTTGTGATGGAACTTAATCGGCTCACTTAGGTTCAAAGCCTGAATTTAAGTGAGATGGTTTGGTCTATAGATGATTTCCCTCACTAATAGTACCAGCTTGTCCCGAACTCGCTGTTGCTGCAGCTGGACACAGAGAAAGTTTGAATGCCCCTTGGTTTTTCAACATATAGGCTACCGTCATTTATTAGGGTTCAGTTGGAGCATGACAACTCTTTGTCTTGTCGGGTGCTGGCGTCTTTACCTGGTTCCTGGTTTGCCAAAGTGCATTGACACCATGGAAAGTTTGGCCTGAGAAGGATCCACTTATTTTAGCCTTAGTTTCCAAGTTTGTTGGCCATCTTTGGAATGCGGATAATCGTGCCCCTGTGACGCAATCAGCCTTTAAAGCCTGAGTTGAGACACAGCTTGTGTGTTCGCTGAGCCTCAGACTCAAAGCAGAACTCAACAGAAACTTCTGATGTTTCTGTTGTTTCTCATCTCTCCGTTCCTATGGCAACAGAAGGTTCAGCCAGCTGCTGGTGAGATAATATTTCTCTTTCCAATTAGAAAAACATTTTAATAATGGTTTAGTTAGTTTTCAAATTGTTCAAACTCTGGCACAGAGAACAATTATTCATATTAGACCTCTGTGCAAACAACAAACGAACATCCTAACTATAATCTGCATGAATTGATTTCCCCATGAAAAATGTAGCTCACGCTTCACATATTTATACAGCCAACAACATTTATATGGAGGTGTCTTTTTGGATCCATTTTCTGGCAATGGATCCTCAGTTTGATGGCAGGTTGTGTTCATACAGTGGGTTTGTCAGAACTATAAAGTTTAAAACTAATGGGAAATTGAAAAGTTGTAAGATAATTCAATATGGGTTCATTACCTCAGTCTCAGTCTTTCTTTTACTTTAATTACATGACACCGTACCAGATGATTGACATGTTAATGCAAATGCCTGGCGCTATATATGCAACTCATTCTATAAGCATGCTCAATTTGTTTTCATTAAATTCATAGGGCTGAGGAATGCAATTATATGTATATTTGACAGCGAGAAGCTTTTCTGCTCATGTTTAAGTATGAATTGTGTTCATACCGATTCCCATACTGATTGTAGTTTGTATTCATTAGGTGCACGACAATCTCACATATTTCTAATTTCAGCAGGAGCACACTCCCTGGCTGCTGTTGTTTTGACAGGGTTTTTGATGGTGTAAATTGATACAGGGTAAAAAAAAAAAAAGGAAGGTCACATTACTCTAGTTTATTATTGACAGGTCTGTGCTCACAAGCATGATTTATATATGTTCCCCCAGCTTAAACTGGCTTAAATCAAATGGTACGGTCTGGGTTTTTATGACTGGGTTAAGGTTCTGAAGTTTGAAAGTCCTCAGGTCGGTGTTTCTTCCCAAGGAATTTGAAAAGGGAGTGTGATAGGAATGTGATGGATCACTTTGTGGACCTTGTCTTATGATCAAGCGTCATTTAGAGGGAGTCGGGGAGGGGGGGCGGGGGGGGGGCTCTTAGATGTTGTTCACTCACCTCTGTCCAACCGTTTCCATTCCTGGAGGATAAAGTCACCATAACTCGTCATAGCAGTCAGAAGGTGAGAAAGCTCTTCAAATTTATTAAAAAATATTGTTGTGAAGATTTCATCATTAAATATTCATATTTTTTGGATACACACTATATATCAGCATATTCAGAACAGTTATAATAATCTGTTGTGTTTTCCAGTATGATTCCCCTACATTTATCGCAGAAGTCCCTCTTGGCTTCTGATTGGACAGTTTTTACAAGGACATGTTGCCGTGAGTCTGCTCGGTGGAAACGGGAGGAGATCAGTAAATCCCTGTCAAGAAGTTTCCTGTTTCCCTCCTGCAGCAGTAATCCAAGCAGCACACATTGAAGCCACTCGTTTCATGTAGATCAAACGTGACTCCAACTCATGCATCTGCAAAAACAACAAAAAGGAAAAGAGCCTGAGGGAAAACAACACTCAGTTACACACTCACACACACACACAATGGAAGGTCGTCACCCTGACTTCAAAACCATAGGCTGAATATAAAAATGAACGACTGTTACATATTTTACTTTTTAATGCCATAACCCCTGCCTTTGTTTATTCTTTAATCAATTAATAAGGTGCTCAACCTTATATGAAAACTACAAATAGAATCATAATGCATGTACTGTACGTCAGTACACTATGAGGCCTCTACTTCGTTTATTTGTTCATTATGTGCAGGAGAACTGGAGGGCGAATCATTTGTGGTTCTAATTTGAGTCTCGCCCAAAGTCTCACTTCATCAAAGCACATGGATCAAAGCCGCCAGCTGTCGAATTCACCTCAGAGATTGTTGACATCGTGAAGTAAGTGCTGAATAACAGCAGTTCGATACCAACTTTCTTAAATCGAGTATCCCATTAAGATTTATTGTTGTTGAGTTGTAACATCTGTCTTTGGGTTATTCTTGACTTTATTTATTTACATGTGTCCTCTGTGTGGGACGACCGACTGACCTTGAAGCCCCAGCACTCTGTGAGCAGACCTGACTGACTGACTGTGGAGATGCGTATCACGTATGGATTTCTGCGAGGCCCCGCAGTCTTATTGGAGCTGGAGATCATCCTCGCTAAAGACTCTCTGCTTCATCATAACTTTAGGCAGGAGTTCTCATGCGGTAAATCAGATACGGGCTCGTGCATTCGACCCTGAAGTGATCAATGTGAGTCATGTGATGCTTGGGGCTCGTTCACCTCTCCCCAAAACTGTTCATTAGATACGAACTGTGCAGGACATTATGTACAAATGGATGCATTTTTTTTTGAGTCGAAATTGTGAAATATACTCGATAATGATTTCACTCTCAATGCAAATGCAGCAAGCTTTGCCACACAGTCTTTTTTTTTTACTGTCTCACACAACCTGTCCTCCTCCAAGGTCGTTCTAAAGCAACATTGGTCTGTAGAAAATGAGTCTGTAGAACATGTTAAAGACAAAAGGGTGAGAAAGACGGAGGGAAGCTGCTTGAACAAAGTGTGAATGTAGAGTACAGGATGTAGTAAGAGGTTTTTATTTTCCCTTTTACAGATAATATATCCAGGATCCAGGTGAACTGGAGCCAAATTGCTGATTTCCAGCAATTTGGGCATTTGAGCCAGGCTCCCCCACTGCCCCTCCACCCTTCGCCTCTGTTCTGAGCACAAATACACAAAACAGAAACAGAGTTAAGCTCATCCTGCTTCCTTTGTTTCCCAAATGGAAACAAAGCTGTGTATTTAAACTAGGGTATTGAATATCATTATACCTCGAAATTACCCAGTGACCACATGTGACCTGCTGTTATTCGTGGAGTTTCCCTTTCAAATGGTGGAAATAGTCTGTGAATGTATTTGTCTTCTTGCTGAAGATTTTAAACTAAAAATCTCCCAGGAAATTAGTAAAGTAATGATTGGAGAGATGTAATAATTAAGTAGTGAGTGTTCTTTTTATTTCTTCTTTCCCATTTAGTTAAATGTCCCAAAACCCTGGAAATTTATCATGGGACCTCCAGGCTCAGCACTAGTGACCCAGACTATAATTAACATTTAGCCTGTTTCAAGTCCCTGTGTTACTTGCTTCACGACGAGGTTGCTGCCCTGTTACTTGGGCGAGGACAATTTGATTTGCTACAAATTCAACGTGTTAAGAAAACTGGCAAGAGCCTGTGTCTTGGCCCATTTCTCTTTTCTTTGGAAACCAGACTCCGAGCTATTTATGTCCTCCTCTTCGTGTGACATCGTTTAAAACACTGAGAGTGTTTACATCCAAAGAAAACTTTTAGCTGATGGTATTTTATATATTGAACATGATGTGTCTAACAAAACTGAAAGGGACAGTATGACAGGTTCAAACAAATATATTAAAGTACCACAACAAACAGTGGGAGGCGTAAAATGTTGTGTACTTCATTTGAATCATTGAAACCCTGGGGTGTGTTTTACAAGTACTCAGTCCGACAGTGTGGGCCGTTTGTCAGTGGGGGGGGGGGGATAAACTGAGTGTGGCTGTCGGTCTCCCCTGATGTTCTGATGGTATCACACTGAATCCTGTGAGTTCCTGTGAGATCAGAAGTTCTGACGTTAGTGGAGCGAGCAGGATAATCTCAGTTGTTGTCTGTGGAGACACAGCTTTACTACATCTCTGTCCGTGAGCTCAACATCAGACTTCAGTGTATGTGTGTATATATATTAATCTTTGTAGGAAAGTAACTATGACAAACCTTGTTGACACAACAATTCATAGCTGGATGTTCTGTAGCTCGAGAGCCAGAAACCTTCAGTTTTTAATTCTATGACAAATCCCCCCAAACAAATTATCGTTTGTGAGATGCACTAAATTTGCAAGAAAAATTAAAAATATCTTCAAAGAAAAAACAAAAAACACTGAGAAAATGTTTTTTCTATGTAGCACAGGCCAGTTTATTTATTGTATTGATCTCATGTAATCCAGCCCATGGCAGATGGATATATATAGAACCTATGAATGAATTGTCTTTGTCATGTGCACTTTTCCAAGTAAGCAAGTATAACATCTTCTAGAAATCTGAAATGAAGCCTTAAATTAAAGTTTTGCTGAGATCCTTCTGGTAGCTTCTCCCTTCTTCACAGGACTTTGTGGGCACCTTCCCGACCACAGCTTCTCTTGTCAAGTTACTCAGTTTGGCTAAACGGAAAAAAGAGTCCTGGTGACTCTAAAACTTCACAATTATCGAAGCGAGCTCACATTGACTGCATGTGTAATATGGTTGATCGGTGCATTAACCACCGTAATATCAGTCAGAATTGATTTGTATTACTATCCAGGTCAATATGAGGCCAGCCTGTGATGAGAAACTATTTTATCTTGTGAATGTAAAGCTCTCTGACCCTGCTCCAATATTAATAAAACAGTCACGGCGTCCTCCTCCTCATGTTTGATCACAGTCTTTTACGTGCTTTCCACAGATTGTTGTTCATCTCTGTGTGATTTCTGCTCTGCTGTCACTTTTTCACACATGAGTGGCACCACACTCGAGTTGAGTGAATTCCCTGTTGCTCTCTCTTTGTGGATGATCACCTCAAATTAATACTTTTATCATTTTTTAAACACATTTCTGGATGTATTCATTTCATCAGTGATAGGTGCAAAAAATCCAATATTTGGAGCAATTCAACAGTATTGAATTTCTTTTTAATCTGACAGACTACTTTATCAATACAAATAATACATTTTCAGTAACTGACTACAATCTAAAGTAATCTGACCAAACCCTGAACTCAGCTAAATATACTTGTGTTTCATGAGCCACAGTCAATCTTATTTCCATCACAAAGCAAGTTTCTAAATCTAAATCTCACAAGACCTTGAGAACTGTTTTTCATACTATTAAGCTCAACATCGTGCCCAAGGACACTTTGGCATGGGCTGGGATTTGAGTTGACCTTCTGGTTGGAGGACAACTGCTCTACCCTAAAAGTGAAATGCACATTTTAAATATAAATTTTATTAGGAGATATGCCATGTCATTTCTGTTTTATGGAAATTACAATGCCGTATTTACAGGGGCCAATCCAGTGATGTGTCAATAATGTCATCTTTAATACAGACGGGATGTCATTATGGGGGGTTAATGTGAAATATATCAGCTGTTCACTGTCACATTTCTAGTAATACATGAGTGACAGTCAGCCCTCATAACAATCTTTGTTGACTTTGCATCAAACTGTGACGTTGTACATTTTTTGGCCTTTTACAGTCAGACGGTGCAGGAGAACTGGGCATGAGGATGGAATGGGGTAATTGCATATTTCCACATATTTAGTCAGGGTACTGTTTCACGTTGAGATGGGCTGAATTCCTTTTTATCATCCACGCCCAGTTAAAGATATTTGCCAGCGGAGGTCATTTGAACCGACACAATACTGAGTGAGTCAAACTGCATCGGTTCCCGTCGTCGTGATTCCATACACTCAGGGTTGGGATCGACAGAGCATGACAAATATACACAAGTCTTCCACCATCCAAATTAACTGGGCACGTTTCCCATCATGCACAGTTAATATTTGGACAAACATGGCTGCCGAGGTAAATACTCCCTGGCAGATAGGGATGTTTGGTCAGGCAGTTTTCAACCTCGTCACATGTCATTACGCATTTGTCCTCTATTTGCTATGAGATTTTATATAACAGTTACACGCAAGAAGAACAGAGAGGATACAGTGACTAAGTCGTGATTGCTTCTCATTTGTGTTCACGCAAGCAGCACAGACTGGAGAAATGTTAACCCAACAGACGGAGGACGAGCTGTGGCACAGGAGTGGTGTTTTTTTCCAATTCCAGGTCTGTAATGAAAGAAGAAAACAAATTGCTTGGCAGGAACACAGAAAGTAGCCGGACAGAAGGAGCGTGAAGTTTGAATATCAATCTCCGGAGAACTTTGTTTAACTTTTGGGATGCGAGTTTGTCGAGGAGAAGTGGAGCGGAGTTTTTCTTTGTGATACTCGGTCACTTGAATTCTTCAGCGTATCCGGAGGTGCCAAGGATTCAGTCCTGTTTTAAACATGCTGACGCTTTAACCCCGGCCCCTGTGTGCGTGTCAGACCCTGCACCTGATTATGCCACTTGTCATCTCTCAACACCTCAAAATGGTAATGACACAGTGCTCTCTATAGTTCGGATGCAGCGCCGTCCATTCAGCATGAAGTTCATCTCTTTCTTTTCTTTCTTCCTTTGTGCCCACTGGGAACCCCGGGGGATTGTGGAGAAGCCGGTAATGGCGAGCCTGAGAAGGTGCAGACTTTGAGAGGCATACAAAACCCTTCTCCTTCTCTCTGTCCATCTGTTCCTCTCTCTCTCTCTACAGTAGGGAGAACTTGCACAGAGGTCACTTATCAGATGTCCCTCTGTATTTGCTCTATTCTGTATTAAACTTCAGCAGCTTGGATTAGTTTGACTGATAGTGACTGAGCTGTTGTGTCATTTCCTACAAGTGTTGAGAGCTTATTTTTCTGATTTGGAAAAAATCTTTAATTGCTGTAGCTGCATGAAAAACCTTTTTTCCTGCACTAGATGTACAGACATGTGATAAATTAGAGGAAAGTCCAGAATAAATTTGTTCAGAAACATTATTAAAATTCACTAGAGGGTCATTGACTGGTTTGATAATTATGACAATTATATGAATCATAGAATGAGAGATTAATTAATTGATAGATTGCCGTTTTATCTACTGTGATGCAAAAACAATCTTCCATGGAAAGGTAATTGAAAAGCATTACATGGCACCTTATCCTCAGTTTTTAGCTCATAGATGTAGATGTAGCTGCCATTTATCATTTACCTTGCCTCCTCCATGGTAATGGACGGGGCATGGACCCAACCCCCCAAAAAGTGCTACGCCTGATGATACTTTCCCCAAAGATCATCACTGTCATCAGTTTCACACAAGGTGAAACTGACTCACGACTGGTCGGGTGCATGGCAGCATCCTTATACAAGGTATTTTCATTTTTGTCGTTTATCTTTCTAACGCTGCTTTCATACGTGCACTGAACTCTGGAGCTCATCCGTGGTTTTCTGCAAAGGTCGTGTACACAAATATCTGAGTGAGAGCTGACGAATTCCTGTGGAAAAGTCAATACAACGCCACTGTGCCTTCAAAAGCCAACACTATAATATATCTTTTAATTAACACTATAAGACTTTTTTTTCTCACCTTTAAAATCCAGTTACATTCAGTTGCACAATTGTCCTTTCAAGTGCGCTCTCCTTCTTTGGACTTCTCATCAGCAGCTTCCTCAAAGTCCTCCAGCCCTGTGTTTACCCCGTGGCTGCTCATAATTGAAACTTAATGGAAAGCATGTCCAGCAACTCGTCTGATTAATGAAGAACGAATATAGACAGATTATTTCCGAGTCGAGGTACAAGAGGGACTAAGCACTGATATATTTTGAGCTGCGGCTGCTTTTTTTTTTAGAGATCTTACCCCACAGTAGTAAAATTGGAGCCATGACCTACATTTCAAACAATTTAGCTGTGAGATTAGGTGTTTGTGTACTTCAAAGGAAGTGAAGAATGTGTGGCCTTGGCGCCGGGAGCGATGCGCACGTGTCCGCCTCGAAGTTGGTGGACAACCGGCTCACGTGTTTCTATGGGAACCGTAAAGATGGCACGCATATGGGTTTATTTTAACCTAGAGAAATCCCTCCTTTGCTGCAGTATCCTAACTGTCGTGGGAGACACATTATCTGGTTTGTGTGATCGTTGCGTCTCGCTGATCCTCTCTCGCGCTTTGTCTTTCCCTTCAGACCTCTGCTCTCACGCGTTCACTCAGCCTGACATCTCACTTGCTTTTTACTTTTTATTCTAGTACCAGTACCTTCTGGTTTACCTCCTTTCTTTCTTTCTTTCTCTCCCTCTCTCTCTCTCTCTCCATCACCCTCTCCGTCCCTATCTCCGCTGCCTCCTTCCATATTGGGCGACACAGTCCTGATCTAGGTTTGGCTTCTAATAGGGGCATTCATCAGAAAATGGACCGAATCGAGGCTGGCGGAGGAGCAGGGAGATGGGCTGGAAATGAGTTGGTGGTTTAACTGTGTGTGTGTGTTTGTGTGCGTGTTTGTGTGTGTGTGTGTGTGTGTGTGTGTGTGTGTGTGTGTGTGTGTGTGTGTGTGTGTGTGTGTGTGTGTGTGTGCGTGTGTGTGTGTGTGTGTTTAAAAGGAACCAATAGAGATAGCAGTGTGTCGTGAAGCTCCAGCATGATGCTCAGTCAGATCCAGGGATCCTGTCACATCCTATCCTCCTCAACACTGGTCCCTGTGCTCTGTGGGTCAGCGCGGCCTGTAAGAGATGTACATATAAAAACTACACCTTATTAGCTACACCTTCCTGCAAATCCCATCTATAAAACCCCATTGATATCTATATAAGTACATCATAGGTCGTAAAAGGGATTTGACAATTTTTTCAATTGTCATTACCATTTTGTTTTAACATGAATATTTTCAATACGCTTATATTTATCTGTACTTGTGGCACAATAAAAAGGTATTTATAAAACTATGTACAAACAATGTTTTATCTACTTCAATACATCCACTTGTGTCTTAAAAATCCATTTATTTCACTTTATTCAATTAGTAGTTAGCTATAATAATTTAATTTAATTATTATATTTTTATATATTTATTCACTCAGAGGAGAACAGCTTGTCTGCTTCAACCCAACAGCAAAGCTACCGTGACGGATAACTTCAAGTGTTTCCAACTTCTAGTAGAAAGAACTACGTGTGTTTATTGTTTCATTTAAAGAAATTGGCTCAGAAATGTCCTAAAATACATCGAAGACAATTTTTTAAATCAAGCCCGACTCAAACATAAGTAAAAAGTACATTAATTAAGGAGCGTCTCAGACCTAACATGCATGTTGTTGGACTGTGGAAGGAAGCCAGAGTATCTGCTTAAGACCCACACAGAAAGGGGAAGAACCTGCAAACTCCACAACTGCTATAACCCATAAGCCATAACCTTCTGTGTTCTACTTCTGCACAGGTCAGCTTTACTATTTAGGAAATGTGTACATGCAATAATTAGAGTGTTGAATATCACAAACCTGATCCATTTTAGTGCAAATACACCGGAACTGAAAGCAAACTACCCACACACTAAGGTCGTATTACTGATCATATTATTGTCATTATTTTGATTAGTTAACGAGTGGGAGTCATAGTTTCTGAGAAAATTAAACTATATTGTTATCGGGATGAGTTAATTGTGAAAAATGATATACTAAAATAGAAACTCCAGCGAAAACCACAGAAGTTTTGAAACAATTTAGTTCAGGTTTGTTTCTTCTGAGTTTATTAAGACTTCAATCAACCTCGTGTTATTTGCAAATGACAGCAAGTGGGCTGCTCCTCCGCTCAGCCTCCGTCTTAATTAATCTCGTCTTATCTGCAAATGAGGTTTTTTCTCACAATGGGTTTGAGCGTCTCTGTTCTGTGTGTGAACGGTAAACACACACATTGTTCCTTAGACCCTGGAAAGAGAGTTAATCAAGCGGGTGTTGTTTTTTTTCATAGTGACGTTGTGTGATTATCATGTGTCAGAACAGTGAACATCCCAAACTCACGAGCTGTAAACTGTACACACGCTGAACACAGCTGTCACTTACATTCACAAACAGGAGAGTGATGGGTGGCAACACAGTCGTCCTTACACACACACACACACACACACACACACACACACACACACACACACACACACACACACACACACACACACACACACACACACACACACACATATACACACACACACACACTGTACAACACACAGTGAACTCCTGCTTGTTTATTTTCAGTAACATAGACGTTGCTGCCCTTCTCTGGTCATCAGCGTGTACTACACCATATTCAAAAAGCAGTGCAATTTATTGAGGCCCAGACTGAGGCGTCAGATCTCAGAGCCTCTTATTCTCTCGGGGGGGGCGAGTCGCAATATTTCATGATCCATTCAACAATACTTTCAATTTTTCTAAGCCGAAAGGGGCTAAAAAATAAAATCCATCGTCGTTTTGTTTCTCAAAGTGGTTTCACTTAATTTCATCACAGAGCCCCAGGGGAGCTGGGGTCTCGGGTAAGACACTTGCTGGCATTAAAGTGTGACTGAAGCCTTTCATGTTGTTTTTATTGTTATTTCACAGTGTTTCACATGCGTCTGGTGGAATGTCGTGATGAAGTGACACAGTGAAAAGCAGCCGCGTCAGGAAGGAATCCTTGTTGCATTCCTGACCTGTTGTTGTTTCTCTCTCTCAAGACTGACTATATTTATTTGCACATTAATTAACATGCAGAGTAGTATTTATCCGCAGTCCCTGAACGATCGATGGTATAAAGTTGGGAAAAGAAGAGAAGAGGAAGCCTTTATTGTCACAGTACAAAAGAAAAAAGTACAAGAGATGCTGCTTCTCTCAAAACACTGTGAATATTTATGGAAAATTATTGAAAAATACACAAAAGAACCAAACCAATTAAAACAAAAACCACAAAAGTACACAGGCACAACTGATTAATAAATCAATGGCAAGATTGTCACATGTGAACATGGACAAAGGGTAATTAAAGGTAAAAATAATGATTAAAACAATATAAAGACACAGGCGCATCAAGGAAAAGCACACACACACACACACACACAAACACACAACAATAACGTGTCCTCATTATTGCTTGTATTTTATATAAAGCTTTTTTTATTTGATTTGCTATTTGAATTCTTGTCCAGGACTCAGGCAGAAATGAGACTCTAAATAAATGGTTTTTATTTATTATTATTATTATCAAGCATCATCCACATACTTACGACTGTGCTACTTGCTTGTTTGGATTTTCCCAGCAAAGTAAAATATAATTATGATAAAATCAATATTGACAGTTTTCAAACTAGAGGAAAAAACCAATTCTTGGTGTCTTGACGAGGGTCTGTTCAGTTGAGTTGAAATCTGTTGACTGTGAAGACCCACATCACTTTCTCAACCCTGGAAGCCGTCAGTGACCCCGTGTGGCCAACTGGTGTCAGCATCTTCCTGCGGGCAGACGCCACTTCCATCAGGACAGAACTGTGTCATCCCGGGATGAAGGTGATCACTCCTGAAAAATGTGTATTGATTTTCGGTGTCTCCTCCCTGTGAGAGGACAAGTGGACCCAACTTGTGCCAACAACTGTCCCCTGCAGCACCAGAGCCACCAGATGCCCTCACTGTGGGGGTCAATCCTTCCAACCCACACAAACACTCACTTGCATGCCAAGAATATGACGACTCATCGACCAGAGGACTTTTTCCCACGTCTCTCTGCGGACGATGGTTTTTAAAGTCCGACCTCTCCACTTATCTTTGTAATGAGGGATTATACCGTGTCCTGGGATTATACAGTGTCCTGCTGTGATAGTCCTCTGTATGTAACTGACTGTTCTCGTCCGATCATGTCCTGCTCTGACCTTCTCCATCACCAGAGGACGGATGGACGTCATGACATCTCCAGAAAAGGGAACACCTCCTCCATGTTAGACTATGAGACATGGGTCAAACCATACACTGTATATAAGGACATGATGACTCCCTTAAAGTGTAGCCAAAGTGTCTTGGCTGGCTGCAGTATAGATCGTAAACCCTGCATCCTCCGTGTTAGCTGATGAGCCAACGTCTCAATTGCTCCATGTTAATGGATGGGACATGGATCAATCTAAAAAAATCAAAATGCACATGAATATGTTTTTTATTCAAAGGTGGTTTCTTTGTTGTAGGAAGTTCGTATCACACTGCTGTATGTTCAAGTGTTCATTTTTTCTGTAAGTTATGAGCTGTGAAACCTGTGGGTGATTGGTCAGGCTCGTGTATCGCTGGGACCTCGACCTCCGACAGACTCTGGCTCCAAACTACGTCCTTGCCTCAAGACGCCAGCGTTCGTATATCTGTGATGTTTTTGTCCCTCTTTCTGGGTAGTGAGAGGAAGAAGAGCTGTGTCGTCCATCGTTATTTATAGTCTACGTCTCCTCCTGAAGCCCCAGTCAGTCGAGCGTCTGTGACTGAAACTCCTGCTGCCTGTGCCCCAGCATTGAACCCTCTCTCAAAGCCACTTAGATCTTTTCCTCTTGTCATCGCGATGCACACTCAAAATCAACTCAGTCTGCTCAGCGTTTTTCAAACATGCCACAGAGCATCGCTGGAGGTTTACTGCTTCATCATCGTAGCATGCCGTGCACTCGTGTTAGAGCATCTGCCTCCGCTATGCTTCCCCGCTCATTTATTCAGGTTTTTCCCTTTTTAAAGTTTTCCTCCCATCTGTATCTCAATGATGAATGAATTCCTCCTGCTTCGCTCGGAGCTCTGGCGCCTCAGCTCTATCCTGCCATCGATTAGAGATGTGCTCAATAATTCAAATAATAGCATTGGAAAAGAGCTGGCAATTTATCATCAGTTATGCCCCCCCCACCCCCCACCCCCCCCTAAGAGCTAAATCATCCTGTGACATTATGGATGGGGTCGTTTGTATCTGTGTCATGTGATGATTACCTCGTTACAATGGATCCCTCTGACCTGGATGTGATTCAGTGGATAAATAGTGTTTGTTCATTGTGGGCGTGAAGGTTCCCTCAGGTGTCAGGGTGACAAGAGGTCAGGTTTATCTTCTATGGACCAATAACATTTTTCACAAGAACTCAAGATGTATTTTTTGGTGTTAGGTTGGGGTACAAACTCGGGTTGTGCAGTATGAAAGCTGTGCATGTTCAACAGATCAGGAGGGTGTGATGACAAATGCAAGGGCTGAAAAGTTTTGAATTAAAGTGTATCAAACATTTTATTGTGTGGAACAGGTTTACATAATGAAATACTTTCTTCAATGTCCCATTTCCTCAGTAACACAAACTGTTCCAAACAGTCAGACTCGCACAAAAACAGGGAAATACAAATACACAGTGAGAAGGTCCCTGTGGATAAATGAATTAATCAGAATATAAAGAAATAAACAGACTTTAGGAGATGAGGTTTGGAATCACAGAAAGAAACGACTGCAGTTGTTTGGGTTTGAAAATTAACATTCAGAGGAAGTTCTGCTTGACTGAAAGACTCATCTTTGGAGCTGGTGACAAAAACAGAGATGCAACAGATACTTGTTAATCATTGGATTATAGATATTAAATTAATGGTTTAATGAAGTATATGAAGTATAGATTTTTTCGTTTGTTCCAAAAAATCTATCTATAAAGTACGTGACCCAGAAAGCAGATGGCAGTGACTGATTCCAGTGCAGTAGCCCCATTTATCTCATTCTCATCCCGTTGATATTCAATAATGAGCTTCAAAATGACCAGTTCATTTTTCTAAAAATAGTTCATTCTTAAGCAGCAAGTTTTCCGTTTAATTTATGAATGTTATTGTCCGAAAAGTGCAACGTGTAGCTTTTGAGAGTGTAAGAAAAGAGAGAAAATGTCTGTATATTTTTACGAGGCTTATTTTTTGTGCTTGTGATGACAATGATGAAGGGAAAAAAACACCATCATTCGAGTCTGAGAGGAGGAAATGTACATAAACACCATGAGGCTCTAGTTTGATTGAGTCTGACTCGTCCTCTTCTCCAGTTTGATCCAGATGCCCTTCTCTGGTCGGAGGATCAGCTCGCCCATCGGCTGCAGATCTTCTCGTTTCTGACAAGCTTCCACGCTGAAGCGCCGCAGAATGGACAGCAAAACCACCTTCTCCTCCATCATTGCAAAACGCTGACCTGAGGATACAAACATTAAACAACAACTTTATTTAAAAGCGTGGTCTTTCAGTTTGAGAGCAGAAGTTATTGATTTCAGGTTCAGAATTTGAAATGCTTTCACTCAAAACCCTGCAATCTCTCTCAGATAGCCCCTGCTTGTGCTTGGGTTTGCTCTGCTAGTGCTCAAAATGTGCGCTTGCACTCAGATATTTTGTTGTTTGGACAGATTTTCAGTGTTCCAGCTTCAGCTCTTCTCCTCATCTGTCAACACCTGACATTGTTTTTATCATTAGCGTGGCTTTATTTTAAATTCTATGCCTGATGTAGTTTCTTGAAAAGCGCTACACAAATAAAATCTACTATTATCTGAGTGCAAGTTTGAGCACAAGCAGAAGCAAATCTAAGCACAAGCATGGGCTATTTGAGTGTGAGCGCAGGGTCTTGAGTGACAGCATTACAAAACCTGAATGTGGAATCAATAAGTCCTGCTCTCAAACTGAAAGTCCATGCTCTTGAATGAATGAAAAAAAACAACAGAGCAAGTAACTTATTAAATAACTCTTTCATCTTCTTACCGATACAGTTGCGGAGTCCAGCGGAGAAGGGGATGTACGCATACGGAGGCCGTCCGACAGAATTCTCAGGCAGAAAGCGCTCGGGTCTGAACTCCTCGGGTTCGGGGAAGTATCGCGGGTCTCGGTGAAGAGCGTACGTGACGATGATTGCGCTGGCACCTTCGGAAATCTTGAAGCCATCTACCGGTCAAAACAAAATGTGATTAGGAAACTGACCTAAGATGTCAAAAAACGAGAGGAAGGAATTAATTAAAAAATACAGCACATGCGGACATTTTAAATCCTATTTTCATAATGTCACCAAAATTATTGTTAAGGATGCTATAAAAACATTGTAATCACCAAATGAGTTGCTGTGTGTGTGTGTGGGGCGGGGGAGTTTTAAGTTATGACACTATATGATTTCACCAAAACTGAGCCGTTAACCTTAACTTCAGAGCTATTACAGCCACTGAATTGTGTAGGATTCATTTTTTTTGAGAATAAAGATTAAAAATAAAAGACAAAAATATTGTCCCTGTTGACATATCAATTTTTTTTTAAGTATAGAAACACAGAATATTTTTTTTTTCAATGATTTCACCTGAGAGTCCATATCTCGGGTGTTTCAAACTCACCGTTTCCTTTCAGACTAATTTCTTAATTAGTCTAATTTCTTTTTAACCAAAGAATTTCAACAAGAACTGGCTTTCCATTAATAAACTCACCATGCTCAGCTACCAAATTACATTTTTAAATCCACATTATAAATTTGCGGCAACAGCATGAAATAAATAATATAACATGTGCTACTCACTGATGTGACAGTCCTCACAGATGCGCCGGGCGAAGAAAGGCACAGAGGGAAACAGTCGCAGGGTTTCCTTGATCACACAATCCAGGTATTTCAGCTTCTTCAGGTCCTCCATATTCGCGGCCCGCTCAGATGTACCTTTGCACATTAGACAGGAAATACTGTTAACAGTGCAAAATATATATATATATAAACAAAACAAAGTCAGACAGCTATCAATTACTTTAAGCTTCAGTTTCCTGCTCTTGACCTTTCTCCTACTTTAATCTGTTGCTGCCTCCAAGATAGATAAGAGTCCAGAAGTACTTCACCCTATATATTGTGTTGAAGTGATACGATACAAGTTCAGGGGCAGTAACCTAAAGTTCATGGTACATGGTGCAGGGGCATCCAACTCACTGTCAACAATTTAACAATAGAGTTTTCCAATTGGTCAAGAAGTCGAGGGCGTGTAACATTCAGTGGACCAATCAGAGAGCCTTATTCCATTCCCTTTATGACCCAGGTATAGGCCTGTAACAGTCTCTAGATAATAAATAATAAGCAGTAAAATACAGCACCGTTTACAAGTATTTGTAAGTTGAGTTTTCTAATAATTTAAAGTTATGGCGATAATCAATTAAGTTGATTTATTTTCTGAGAGGAACTGAATTCTCAAGCTGTTATGGCGAAAAGGCCAAAGCTTGTCTCATGGAAAATGTTCCGACAAATCCACAGAGGAGTGGAAGTAATTCATTTTTTTTTTTTGACATGTTTTTCACAGCTATTATCCCAGTGTGAAAAATCCCTTTACTTATACAGAGCAAAGGAGACCAAAGGCCTCCGGGCAGTAAAACACAAATGATGTCATGAAGAAGATGTAACTGTTACCGAACACTTCCTGCAGCTCTTGCTGAACTTTGCTGAGCGCCTCAGGGTGGGAGCCCAGCAGATGGAGGCACCAGTTCATAGACGCGGCTGTGGTGTCATGACCCTGCAAAAATAAAGATAGAACGAGTCACAGCTTTTTCATGTTATCACGTCATGAAGTTGTCATGGTCATTATATAAACAACGAATTCACACGTCAAACAGATGATAACATATTCATCTGGAGTTTATTTTCAAAACTATAGCTGGTCCTGCAATTACAATTTTTTTGTCATTTTTACTTTGTACTTTGATCGTTCAAAATATTGATTGGTGCCCCTTAAATACTTTTTCCTCCAGTTCCCTTTGTGACCACTGACCTCGAACATGAAGGTGTCCACTTCCTCTTGAATGTCCTGGTGGCTCATCTTGTTGCCGTCCTCATCTTCGGTCTTCAAGAGCATGTCCAGGAATGCCTGGCGTTTCTTTTTGCCGTTCTCAGGTTCGCTGTCTGACTCGGTCGAGGAAATGTTCTCTGTTCTTTCATGGATCACCTGAGAAGAGAATTAAACAAAGCGATATCCTGATATTGTTTCATCTACAGAAATAAAAAAGAATGTCAACCCATTATTCCATTACTCACTTTGTTTGTAAAAGAGTGCAGAATCTTGAGTGTCTTGTCGTGCTCCCGACCTTCACCGAAGAAGTGGTACACAATGTCCGACCAGAACCAAGGCTTCCTCTGTCTGCGGCTGACAATGTCACTCATTCTGAGAGTGAACCCAAAAAGGTCATGTTAAAGATGATAGATATTAAGCAAAGTATCAGATCATTTATGATTTAGAACGGAAATGAAAACCACTCACTTGTAAACACTTTCAACATATTCTGAATTCGAGTTGCTCTGGGCGTAGATTTTCTTTCCCATTGCAGTTTCTGAAATAACATGGTTGAAAGAAAAGGACGAATTCAGCTAAATATGCTTTATGTGAGGTTAAAGGATAATTAAATAAGTTAATTTTCCGTCCACCCACCACAGATTATGTCCAGAGCGCAGAGAGTGACGTGACTGAAGCAGTTGAAGGAACCTTTCCCGGCCTGTTTGTCCAGCTTCTCCACCAGGACCTCCGCCTGCTCGTTCATCACCTCCAAGAAGTCCGTCAGGATGGAGAAGTGGAAGGTGGGTGTCAGCATCTTCCGCCGCTGACGCCACTTCTTCCCTGTGCTGAAAGGAAGAGGAAAACATATCAAAATGGGTTTGAGGTTTGAGAGAGAACAAATCAACATTGGATATATTCTTCATATAAACTGCAAAAAGATGCGAGAAGGCAAAATGACCGTAATGAATTTAATGAAATGAATTGTGGACATTGCAGAGAATAATTTACAATTTCTTAGAGACCACAGTTAAGGGATAATTTTCAAGTATTAAACTTATGAACCTGAATATGAGCAGAATATGTCTTCTTCAACATTGTTCGGTACATACCTGGTAAGAAGGCCAGTTCCAAGCCAAGGGTGGAGGAATTTATATGAATAAGCTTTGTCCATGTGAATCGAGTTATTCAGGAGTGTCTACGAACAAAATGTCATGAACAGTCATATTTTAAATGGCAAAATATATAGCACAAGATGAGGAGAATGTATATTACTATCGTTATTACAGTTGGGCCATTCAATAGATTTACTCATAATTACTTATCAACCATATCTTAGAGTGTAACCACTGATTGCTTCATTTAAGTCAATACAGGGGGAGGGTGGGTTTTACTACTGAACTAATCAGCTGTAGCAGCTATGAACGGTACAGTGGCTGCAGTCTGAGCATCGACAGAGGTCCAAAGTCAACAAGGTAACAAGTTGTCATTTAACGTGTGAGATTTTGACATCCTCTGCCCATGACACTCACTAAAGTGAAGAGAAAGTAGCAAAAAGAAACATTTTAACATGGAAAAAACTACTTAGGACGGACAGAAGTGCAACAGATGCTGCGTGTAACAACACATTAACAAAACAACTATATTAAAAGACAGTGTCTAACATAAACGGACAGGTGTTTCATCGCGTAAAGCTTATTATACAAAAAAAAATTGACATATTTATAGAAATATAAGATAAGGCGTTTGGACTACTGTACAAACTATGTGGTTGATCATCATACCTCAACAGTGTTCGCGTGATACAGGATCACAAACGGCACCGGTCCGATCCAGAGCTTGAACAGAGGTTTGTCATAGAAATCACGGGTAAACTGCTCAACTTGGCGAAAGAAATCTGAAACAGAGAAACTTTTGTAAACCTGCAGAAAGGGAGCATTCCAACATCCATTATGTAACTGGACCTAATGGTCGATGCCTTAGCAAGTTGCCCAGCCACCAGTGCAGCCATGCTCCTGTAGCAGCATGCTGATCGTTCTCTTATACCTCCAGAATCGGTTTTGAGCTCCAGTGCGTTTCCGATGAAGGGGTACGTTCCCTCCAACTGGGGGATCGGCCTCATCTCGATCCATTTGTGCAGGTAACCGCTGAGCAGCTTGTAGGTGATGTAGGTGAGAGCAGCAAGGAAGACGCTGACTCCCAGTAAAGGAATCATGGAGCCACCAAGTAAGGCTGTCATTCTCCAGCAGTGTATATGAACAGATTATGTGTGTGTGTATGTCGATATGTGTCCTGTTGTGCTCTGCCTTCTTTATATAGAGGCAGTGATGCGTGTGCTGCCTCTACTCCTCCTTCCCTCTGATGCAAATTCACTGAAAGCTCAACAGGGTCAAGGGAGGCCCCTGCCTTTACTGCCTTTCATTGCGCCAACACAGTTTAAGACAATGTCGCAGTGTTGAAGCTGGAAATAGGAGACGTGTTATATCAGCGATGGGAGAGAGATCAACACGAAGAAGCTCCTCAAATGTGCAAAATCATCAGTTGAATGTAAATATTGTGGCAAATTATGCAGCAGAGATGTTAATTATTCACCACGTCAGAGGAGCTGTCCTCGCACAGCCTTTGTCCAACTTATTCTGCCCTATGTGTTTTTCTTTTCCCCAGGTCAACATCCACTCAAGTCACACTGACCTGATTAGTTACTGAGTAGCAGCCTTATATAAGCTTAAGGTCGATCAAATATATTTTATACTTTGAACAGGTTTCACAACAGTTTTTTAGAAATAACAATATTATAGAAGTTTTGGGTTATTTTTTGTTGTTTTACTATATATATATTTATAAAGTTATTATCATTTCACATGTATACTCAATGATGAGCTCTGCCAGGGAGGTTATGTTTTCACCCCTGCACCTTGGTATGTTTATTAGCAAGATTACGCAAAAAACTTCTGGACGGATTACAACTTGGTGTACGGATGCTCTGTGGGACAGGGAAGACATTTCGGTGTGGATCCGGATCGGTGGGCAGATCCAGAAATATGTTTTATCACTTTTTTTAGTATTGCAGGATCGGTTATCGGATATTTAAAATCAATATTTTTACTGATTTCCCAGAAAATGAATCCAGAATCATGATGAAAAGAAATCAGGCAAGTTTAGGTGAGTTTGTGCAATTTGGTGCAGATTGTAATAAAAATGCAGATATAGTGAATTAAAATGTTGTTTCACAAGGGGGCTGTTGAGCCTTGGGCAGAGGTATTTACTCTCTGAGAGCCATTCCAGTTGAGCACTCATTTACTGTCTAAATGTCCAATATGTCTTTGAAAATAAAACAAACCTGATGATGTATAATTATTGTATCTCAGTTGTCTCCTCGTTTTGAGGCCATGGGACGTCTGTGGTGCTGTAACACTGACCTGATGAACCACCATCACTTCACCGCCGCGGACCATCAGGGTCGTAGGAGGTATTTAGGCCATGTGTTCTCATGTATTTTTTTATTTTTAGTCATTTAGAAAGTGTAAAAACTAAAACATATAGACTATAGCATGTTTAATTATGAAAACGTGTAGACCAACAAAATAGTAAATAGAAAATCAAATTAAATACGGACAAAGCTATTCTCTGTTAAGAGTATTTTGGTCAGAACACTTCAAGTTTTATTTGGTATTTGTACAGAAAGGCTGTAGTTTCTCACTACAACCACTAGATGTCAGAATGACACAATATTTAATCTGACTGAAACAGAAGATGCCGCTCAGATTATATAACTGTCAATGAGTATTTTAATTCATTAAGGTGTTATTGACTTTTGTTCATCAAAGAAAACACTTAAGGTACTCCCCCTGGTGGAGATATTTTTTTAGATATTTCATTGAACTTAAAAACAATTCTGGAGAACATTTCATTTTGCTTTAAGTATTTTCCTTAAATATTAACACAAAAAAACACCAAACACCAAATGTCATCATATATAGTATATGTATATATAGTATATACAGTGTGTATATATACATATACTATATGTGTGTTAATGACAACTATTCCATACATAATTACAAAGGACAAAATAATAAGCAACTTTCAGCAATTGGATATAACTGGACAAACTTATAATGAAAAGTGGAATTTTCCATGACTATTAGAGAAATAGATTCAGTCCCTAAATCTATTGGTCATGCCAAGTGCTATGAGGAGTTTCTGGTGAAAGGCCGGCACCCTCTCCTTATCTTCAGGCCAATCCAGGATACAACACGATCGCAACATGCCCCGGCGGAGGTAGAGTGCTCGAGACAACTTGTAGTCGTGCACATCCTGCAGGAAGACCAGAACCACAGAGTCCCTGCTGGCCTCAATCACCTGGTGCAGTGCTTGTTGGGCTTTAAATCTGGTGAGGAAAGAAGTGGGGAAGGGATGCAGAGAGACAAGTATGAGAGTTTACTCTAATGCAAATATACACAAATACAAAATTAAAGAAAATGTATTAAATAAAGGTTTGCTTTACCGTCTACACCAGGGATCCCTGAGAAGACTTTCAGTGATGATAAACACGATTTTCCTGGACCTCCTCATGTTCTCCATGATGGAGTGGAGCACCGACACCCCAGGGACTGCATCTCGATCCTCCAAATAAAAGCTGCAGTTTTCATTCTCCAAGGGGACCATCACCCTCTCCACCCATCTGGTGTCCTTCTCCGCGTGTATGATGTAAGCGTCGTACTCAAATTCCCTGCCCTCTCCAACAGTGGCATCGCTAAATCCTAACGTGCGATTGACCAGTACGTTCCAGTAAAACTGAATCCTCCAGCCGTGGAACCGCACAAACAGGGCCGTTACCATAAGCATCAAAACAGTGGTGCTGCTCAGAAGGTAAAGAGCATAAAATGGGGTGTTGTCTCTGCAGGAGAGGGTGTCAAACTGCATGATGGAGTGTTTAAAGTACGCAAGTGGAGTGTTGCACATAAACTGGTCGCTGAGGTCTGGCACACTGGTCGTGTTTGTGCTGTTCAACCACGTCACAAACCACAGGATGCTCTCACACGTGCAGTCGAATGGATTTTTGTCCATGACAAGTAGGCTGAGTTTTCTCATGGGAGTGCCGAACACTTCAGGCTTCACAGCTGTGATCATGTTCTTCTGTAAACGCAAGACCTGCAGGGACTTCAGATCGTCGAACACAGAGTCCTTGAGACTGTCGAGGAGATTGTTTGAGAGGCTTAGCTCCTTGAGGCTCGTCAAACCTCTCAGCGCCTCCTGTGGGATCTCATCTAGCCCGTTGCTGTCCATCCATAAGGTTGTCAACTTCTCTGCCCCTTCAAGATACAACACCGGCCCACCTGGGTTGGCGTCCTTCCACAACCGCGCCAAGTTGTTGTGTTGGAGCTTCAGCACCTTCAGGTTCCCAAGCCCCTTCAACATACTCTGTCTGATGTTCGCGATGTTGTTGTTACTGAGATCCAGGTAGGTGAGGTTGGACAGGGGCTGGAATGGCGATGGATCCAGGTTCAAAGTTGTGCTGTTCAGACTTTTCCCCAAAGTGAGGACCCTCAGATTGGGCACATTGATGAAGGAGGTGGAGCTCAGCTGGATTTTCCAGTGGTTGTAGGACATGTGAATCTCCTGAATCTGACCCAGGCCTTCAAACTCTTTTCCACTGAGAGTTTGTTGTATGAAATTAAAATCTAGAAGAAGATTGGTGAGGTTTCCCAAGACGGAGAAGCTTCCAGGATTTATGTGTGCCATAGCTGTTGCTGTCAGATTTAGTTTTCTGAGAGGCGATCCCGCAAGTGACAATAAGGTTTTGTTGGAGATACTTCGGAGCGATATGCAACTACTCCAGCTCATATCAAGCTCTTTAAGACTCGTCAAGCCTGTAAACGTGTGTGCTGTGATTTCGCGAAGTGCAGTTTGCTGTAACATTAAAATCTCCAGGGCGCCTAACATTTGGAAAGAGAAATCGTCGATTATTGGGGTGGCGGAGGTTCGACCTTTCACCAGGGCTTTTGTCATTGTGAGTTTTGTCAAACTCGTTAGCCCCTGAAACGTGGCCTTTGTCAGGTGCTTGATGTTGTTGTCGGTCAAAACTAGGGTCTGAAGTCTGGGGAGCCACCGAAACGTTCCTTCCTCTATTTTACCCATGCTGTTGTGGGACAGATCCAGAAAGGTTAGATTTACTTTCTGCAGCCCTTCAAAGGTCGTGTTTTGGAGTGTGACCAGATTCATCTTCTGTAGAGACAAGGCCTCGATGGATGTCGCCGACAGCTCCGAGCAGAGTTTGGAAAGAACCTGAACGCTCATTTTGCTCCCATCCATGATTAAAGTACGCAGGCCTGAAATCGACTTAAGGCAACCAGGCTCCAACTGCAGGAAAACACAACAGAGATTTTGCGGTGAGACGAAAAAAGGGAAACAAAACACACAACTGAAACCAAGGCGCTACAACAAGTCTACTTCTGGTTTGGACAGCTCAATTTCATTTCCCAATTTCCAGGGAAGTTTCTTACCGTCTTCAGAGGCACGGATGAGAGATCTAGGACTTGTAGAAGGGCTGAATTTTCAAGGAAAGAGAAGTCGTCTTTCTTCATTGTGGTGAAGTCGTTGAACGCCAGATTGAGTGACACCAGCTTGGGCAGCTGAGGCTGAGAGCTGAGCTTCGCTGACATCAGTTTGTTCATGGAAACATCAAGAGATTTTAGATTCTGAAAAGTGAATAAAGACAAAACAGTTACTGAACTGAATTGAATCCCCAAAAGTGACCTATGGTGTTATGGAACCTGTACCTTTAGTCCGGAGAAGGGCGCCCCCTGTAGCTTTAGCCTATTACTCGCCATATTCAACCATATCAGGCTCGTGCAGTGACTCAGATCCTCCTGCTTCAGCAAGTGCACTTCGTTGTGTTTGGTGTTCAGCGTCTGCAGCAGCGGCAGCGTCCGGCACAAACCCTCGTCCAGCTTGGTGACACTATTGTAGCTGACGTCGAGGTGGAGGAGCCCCTGGTAAGGACTGAGTGCCGCAGGGGGAATCCTCACCAGTCGGTTGTGGGACATGTCCAGGCTGGAGATGTTCCCCGGCAGGTAAGGAGGGATGGCACTGAGGCTGAGGTGGCTGCAGTCCGCTCTGCCGTCCTGCACTTGGCAGGACGTCTTCTTCTGATAGGCCAAGCACTGCTGCGGCCCCATCAGAAAATAGCATCCGATGACGATCCATGTGAAGTGGAGGGAACGAGGGGAACACATTGCTTCAAAAACCTATGGAAAGAGTAGAGTAAAATCTCAACACAGCACAATATGAACAACCAAGACATTGTCCTTTCTTAGAAAGTGAATCACTGTTCAAACTAAAGTTTGAAATCACTCAACTTAGTGTGATTTCTAGTGAACAAAGTATATTGAATGGCTTTGTTATCTCTGCTAAATATTTGCTTGAGCAAAGTTAAAAGCAGGGTCACCTTAGCCACCTCTCATCTTTCTTCATGTGACATCCTACAGGTGGATTGAATTTATTTATTTAATATATCTGATTGAATATAGTATAAAAATGTCACGTCTATATTAGAGTAGAGAGAGACAGGTCTTCTGAATTTTGTGTTTGTATCCGATCTGATGTTTTTGCAAACGATTGGTCCAAACGTGACCTGACCAGGCTTCATGAACACAAATCAGAACTAACAATAATAATTTGGCACAACTGTAGGAGATTTTTCTTCGTAAGATATTATTTGATGTGGTCTGCTGTTTGCTGCTGGTCTGGTTATTCAGGTTCACTAAATCTCCTGGCTGCAACAACTGACACTTTACACACTGACTTCCTTGTTATACAATATTAATGAGGTGCAACTTTAATATGCAGCAATGTCGATTTAAATTCCAAAGACTTATTATTATTATGACAGAATATATGGTAACTATAGGATAGTGATAGCACATAATCACCTACATTTTGCACACACTATCACTGGCTCATATCTAGTGCCTGCAGATTTCTTACCCAATGTTTCCTCTGCATATTGCATCAATGCTTCATAGACTTCAAATAGAGACTAATGTATTTCCAGCTTCAATAACTCTGGTGCTGGTCTCAGAGGAAGAGTCTCAGCTGTTTGTGAAGCTAGCGGCAGCACAACAGGAATATAAGGAAATGAGGCAGTGGACGCTCCGGTTTCACTTCCACCTCAGGAGAAAGCTGGAGAATCATTAACTGTTTCATGCAAGACGCTCAGAAGTTGTGAGTTGTATTAAATGTTATTAAACATTCATACCCGTTCCTGTGATCAAAATGGCTCCAGACATAAGGAGGTGGCAACACGTGTTGTAAACAAGCTGTGGCACATTAAGATTCAGGATTCTACCGTAATGTATGTTATACGGGGGAAGGTTGATATAAAATCCATTACATTATTATATATCTGTTGTCAAAGTATTGATTTAAATTGTCAGTTTAATCATCGTAGTCAACAATGGCTGATAAATATTTCAATATGTCAAAACATTGGATGAATTTGTGTTGAAATCAAAGTGAAGCCTGTGTGTGACAATTACCGTAACTGTACAAATAGAGCTGCAATGTATTTAATGAGGAAATCGAAACTCAGTAGAGACCACGCCTCTGTCAGGCCCAACAGTGTCAATATAAAACCAAATTTAAATTCCCTGGATCCAGAATTTGTATTTTTATCAGCAACAAATTTTGCACACTCATAAATATCATTCTGCTGAACAAGTCAGTGAATTCATCTCCGGGAAATCATTGAAAAATTATACCATAGCTTGTAATGTTGAAATTCAGAATCCACCTCCTGATACATTTTGTGTAATCCTGTGAACTAAGTTAATACAATATGAGATGTTTGGTGAGTAACTATTGGTGAACAGCAGCTTCAGTGGACAACAGCATAAACTACTCACCATTGTGTTTGAGATTGCATCATTTTGTATTTAAATTATAGGAACTTGTCTCTAACAGTGCATCCACATAAGCAAAATGTGTTTAACATTAAATACCATATTATTATTATACTTCCCCTAGGTGTGTAGTTAACTTGAGCCTGTAGGTTTCATTATAATTGCCAAAGAATATGTGGTTATAACATTGTTTGATCAGGATAAGAACAGAGTTTGTATTTAACAGCACAGCGATATAATACTGATTCTGTCCAGGGTGGGAACAGTGGGCGGTACCTGGTCCTTCTCTCTCATCATCACCACCTTTCTGTCTCTTTGGGCTTGAATTCAGACTCTTGTGCCTTTCCAAAGGAAAGTCTGTCTGCTACTGTTACATGCTACTGTTACAATATTGTAACAGTGCAGGGTTCATTCTGTTTGTCTCTCTGTCTGGGCTGGGGATGAATGGCACTGAAAAAATTGCATTTAACTAGTAAAATTCAATAATTGGCCTAGTTTCATATGGGTAGCGTGGCTCCTTTAAGAAAGGGCTTCCGTGTGTCTGAGAGAGAGAAAGAGAGAGAGAGAGAGAGAGAGAGAGAGATAGAGAGAGAGAGAGAGAGAGAGAGAGACTCCGGAGGTAAAGCACGAAAGGTCAACATTACCTTACCTTGTATAGTTAAGAGAAGTTGATCCACTCCACGGCCTCCACTCACTCACCCACCGCCCACACACACACACACAAGCAATGGCTGTGATCATCAGACAGAGGAGCACATGGTATTTTGCATAAGTTATTTTTAGGCAGTTAAATCAGGTTATTTTTTTGGGTGTTTGTAGTTGAACTTGTCTTCAGGTCATGACGTTCCGCCCCCATTTTGCAAAACAAGCTGCACGTCCTTTTACAATGATCTGAAATATCAAGTCCTCCCCTTCAAAGATTATATGTTCAAGGTTTTATGGACTGATAAAATTCCAAAGCATAAATGATCATGCCCATAAAGTGTAGGTGATTTATGGATCTGCATCTGTAATGATCCGTGTTTAAACAATGGGCTGTATAACAGATGAACAGATGAGATACGTTCAGTGTGAAATGGCTTGAGAAATTAATTCTGAAAGCCAGAAACACATGAAGTCACATCTGAGTATGAACGTTGACTCGTCCAAATAAAATGTGACCAGTAAGTTTTCTGTTCTAAGAAGAAAAGTGGCTTTAAAAACTCATGGTTCAGTGTTTGTGTTTGTTCTTAACAGAATAAAGACAGTGATTCACTCACCTGTGTTTTCTTTAGAACTGTGTGTGTGTGTGTGTGTGTGTGTGTGTGTGTGTGTGTGTGTGTGTGTGTGTGTGTGTGTGTGTGTGTGTGTGTGTGTGTGTGTGTGTTTGTATCTGTGTGTGGAACTAAATCTGTTTACACATTCACATTAAGGGACTTGTCTTTTTACGGGGACAAAAAGCAAGTCCCCATAATGTAAATCACAATTTCAAGTTGGAAGACTTGTTTTAAGGTTAGGTTTGGGTCTATATCAGGGTTAAGTGAAGGGTTAGCATTAGACAAGTGGTAACTAAGGTCAAGGTTAGAGTGAGAGTCCATCAGAGTCAATGTTATGTCATTCAAAGTCCAGATGACCTCATGGGCCCAAACATCAACATTTAATGGACGTTGTAGCTGCTGTGATCCCATGGACGTGTCACACTCTACTTAAACACTGCATGATAACAGGATCAATATATTTTATATGCTACTTTTACTGCAGTAAACATTATTGGGTGAACTTTATACACACATAGATACACTAACGCAGACTTCCTTTCACCTTTCACACCTTTGTTAATTTGCACTTTAAGAGTTATAAAACATGAGTGGGCGATGTTGATTCACTCACTCATTTACTTAGTCTTATCATGTTATGCACTTTCAACATAGTTTTATTACATTGAAGAACTTAACCATAAATTGTATATAAAGTTGACGTCGTCCCAACACCAGGTAAATGAAACAAGTGAAAACAACAGAAATTAACACTAGAGGGCAGTATAATACTGTTACTGTTACGTTCCTCCAACAACTACTGCAGATAGGAAATGGTTCATATTTATTGATTGTTGATGTCTTTATAGGTTCATGTACAACAAGGTAGATGAAGCATATATATCATGATTCATTTTGTAGGTATAACTTATATACACTGATTCATATTTCACACAAGAAATTACATTTGTTTACATAGAGTACTTTGTCATCGGGTCTGATACTTTGACGATATATATATATACATGACTCATGACAACAAGTTTATCCACATGTCATGTATCACTTGTTTTAGAAGGTACAATTCAATCAGAAGTATTATTATTATTATTATTATTATTGCTTTCATATTTATATGAATGCATGGCTTTTGGTCTCATCTGTTGTTGATCACAGGTAATTTGGTGACTCAGCTATGCTAAAAAATCAAAGCACTGAAAAGCATCACCCACAGCTGTAAATCATGTTAATCAGACTGTTTGTTTTTATTTGTGCAAATGGGTTTCGGCCATCCAAGGTCGTTATTTGCAGCACACAGATCATTTTTATTTTTATTCCCATTTGTTTGTTTTCAGTGATGAATTACTTCTTAAACAATATATATCTTATTAAGGTAATGGATCTCCAACAAGATATGCATCGTTAGTAAATGGAGTAAATGGCTAATTTATTGGACTATATATATATATATATATATATATATTTATGTATATTGGTGTCAGTGCAGTTCCCGGCTGCAAGGCGTTGCATTACAACAGCCCAAACACCAATAAATCTGAGTATAACCACACGGCTAAATGCGTCTTGAAAGGTCAGCAGTAATGTAAAAGCTGAGATGACCTGCTGCTGCTGCTGCTGCTGCTGGAGTGTTATAGATTTAAAGCAGTAGATCAAAAAAACCTTAAACTCTTAGAGCACAAGCAATTAATGCCTTGTTGTGGAATATTGGTCAGAATTATGTCATTACATCTCGGATTGACGATGGTTGACAACTTTCCCTTTAAACAGGAATACTATATGTGCTTCTTTGTAAAGAATTGCTCTAATCTCCTGTTAACAGTTCACTCAAAGAGCACGTCAGTGATTGGAATGTTCTGTGTGGCGTTTTGAATCTTCAGTCATATTACACCGGCAGTGACAGTGAACCACGATGTGATAATTAGCCTGACATTAGCTGTCATGGGAGGGAGCATGTGTCCTACATCACTCCCAGCGAAGCCATTAATCCAAACAAACACTGGCACAGTTCAAAGCTGCACTGAAATGAATGAGTCATCTCACAGAAATCCAAGAGGAGCTTTGATCAGAAATCTGTTTGTATTTGAGGCTCATTTAAAAAAAACTTAGAATAATACTTTGCATTTATGAAAATCTCTTTATCGCCATGCTAGTGACTCAGGGACCGTGATATCGATCTGTTGGCTGATACACCACTTTGGTTGGGATTGAAATAGCTCAACATTTTGATGGATTTCTATTTTAAATTGGACACTCATAGTCCCCAGAGGATAGATAAATAACTAGAACAGCACTCATAGAGGACATACCTCTGCAAAGACCTAGCAGTCCATGAAAATCCGATTAGGCTGGGCACTAAATTGCACACAGCTATAGAAATCAGTCCCCTAAGATTCATGAATATTTCCTTCGGGAATACAATAAATGCTGAATCTCACAATGTTGAAGATAAATCAACTCAATCTGCCCCTTTTGTTCTAATCCACTGCGAAAATGTGTATGTTCCTTCTGCGCCTACGTCCCGTCCTTCCATTAAGTTTGATGAAAATCTGTTTAGTAGTTATTATTTAATCCTTCTGACAAACAAACAAACAAACAAACCAGAAAACCAATGCACGGGGGTGAAAACATAACCATCTTGGTGGAGTTAATGACTCCTCTGACCTACTGGTGGCTCTAGAACTTTAACATCTCATTATCTTTATGTTGGGCTGACACATCATTGTATACGGACATTCATGGACCCAGGGGATCAATTCCAGGGTTTTTCAAGGTCTCCACCGGATGAATAGTATTCACTTTAAGCCCCTGAACCACCATCAGTTTAACATTTTTGTTTGTTTATAGGCTCAATTGCTTATACTGATGTCTTTGCAAGCATATTGATAAGGTCGAGATTCATGAAGAGGAGGACACGTGTCCTATACCATGACATAACATCACAGCATGTTTCTCCCTGTAATAAATTGATTTGAGTGTTGCAATGTCCACAGAGACACACACACTGTCCACACGCACCTTTCCATCCCCTCTGTTGTCCCCTTTATCCCTCCCTGAGATTAATAAAACAGGCCCGTCCTGAGATAGACCTCAGGCCGTCTGATTGGTTTAGTCCAGTGTTAAGCCGGGGAAGCTTACGGGGCTTTGTGCCAATGGCTGGAACTGCTGAAGACCTGTGTGGAAAAGTGGGGAGAGCTAGCTTGATCAGCACTGTGGTGGTGGAGTTAGTAATGTGATGAAACAGAGGGCAGATAAGTCTCAGGGGGTCGGGTGTTGGGGGTTCTGCAGGAAAAACAGCCATAAATATAAGTAGGGAGTAAAAGCGACGTGGAGCAGAAAAGGGCCGTAATGAGAACTAGAGCTAATGATGCTGCAGGGGATAAACCATGAGATGCTCTGCGAGGAGCTCAGGGGTCGGAACAGAGACGGGGGAGCTGACAGGAACCAGGTGGACATCAGATTCCCGCTGGAGACACAACTTGGCATCGGAGTGAGGGATTAGGGAGGTAGAAACCCTCCTGCTGAACTGTTGACTGGAGTGGCAGGCGTTGCTGTACGTGTCTGACTCACTGTAGCCACAGTGCATGTCATGTGTACATGTGATTGAATGCACTCACGCAAAAGGGATAACTGGTCGGGGGGGCCGCAGCAGCAGCAGCAGCTCCATCCGTGGGAGTGTGTGTGTGTGTGTGACACATTCTTCATCGTATCGGCTCCGGGGGTAAATCTCCTCTCCCTCATTTGCAAATCGCTGGAGTGCCGGAATGCCCTGAAACAAAAGGTGAGTTCGCCCACATGGCTCTTCACTGCTGTACATGATGCGTTATGTAATGATGCACATTACCTCACTCTGCCAGTTCATCATCCATGCATTACAAATCTGCATTACAAATGATGCCTTTAAAAGAGTATTGAGTGTAGCTAAGAGGAGTGAATGAAGTACTCTCACAACAGAGCATGGTCTGGTGTAATGTGATGCATCTTACTGTCTTTGTTCGCTTTTACTTTTACATTGATAGTCTAAGAGCAGGGGGGGAAGAAACCTTATTTCATCTTCGCACGAGGCGGGCGAGGGAGAGGCGGGAAAACTACGCGATGAAGAGATAGATAAAGGGCAGGGAGAGATGTGGAGGAGAGGGAGGGTGATGTACGTACAAGGAATGGTGCAGGCAGCAGCAGTAACGTAGCATGTTCTCCCTGCCCTCTGCAGAAAGAAAAAAAAAACCCACTGCAGTATATCTCCCCCTCCCCAGTTTGCTGACCAATGTTGTTTGGAGGTCGGACTCCACCGGCTCCGCCACCAGTGTCATCAGGCAGCTCGTCTGTGGTAACACCTCACAGGAAGGGGGGGGGGGGGCGACTGCTGATTAAAACCGATTCATCACACGCAGGAGAGAACGCCGAGCAGGGGATGCATGTTAACGCTCAGTGTTCCTCGTCAGGGTTTGTCCTTGCAGTAATGAATTGAGAGCACTCACAGTTTGGACGACTCCACGTGCATGTGCACTGAAGATGAGAGTCGAACCAGACACAGCAGAGTGGGCAGGTGGTGTCTGATGACTGAGATGTAGCATCCTTGAGGATTCATTTTTGCACCCACGTGGAAGCTTTTATCCCTGAGTGCGATTACTTGAACCCACACGAGAGAACATCAAGCTGACTTGCTATCATTGTGAGAGGTATTGCAAAGGAAAACCTGCAGTCAGCGGCAACTGCTGTGCAATTATCAACAAATTCATTGTGAATGCATGTTATTATTATTTTTTTCTGGAGTTTTTCTTGCTGGTATGTGCTTCTCATCGCAGGCTAGTGCTCGCCAAGTGCTGACTTAGGTCTCCTAGTGATCCTCGGGGGTGGCAGGACGTCAATATTCAGCTGGAATCAGCAGCATGGATCTACTACTGTGCTGTTACCTCTCTGCAGTGCAGAGCGCTATAAAGAGAGACAACGTCTGGGAACTGCAACAGCAGCTTTCATTTCTATTGAAATCCAACAAAACCAAATCAAATATATGTTATTGTTCCCATGGGGAAATTGTTACAGCAGCTGCACAACAGTACATTGTACAACAAACGACAAAAAAACGTTACCAAGGACAAATCGTGTAAGACCCATAATAATCATACTACTAAAAATATATAACTCAACATTATACATTATAACTAATAAAAGAGCCCAAATCGAGGGGTTTAGAAATTGCCTTCTGTGAGTAGGCAACATAATTGTTTCTGTAGCTGCTAGATTCTAGGCAGGTAGCATGCAGTGGCTCTTTCACTGACAATTTCAAAGGAACCCTTGAACATATCAGTGCGATAAGATCTACCATAAATCTACATAAAATGTACTTTGACTTTTTGTTTGGTCCATGCTTCATCCGTTAACATGGAGAAGGCGGGGATTATGAGCTATACTGCAGCCAGCCACTAGGGGTGATCAAGACAAAGTTCATTGTAAACATTAATATACTAACTAAACCATTTTCTAAAAATCCAAGGAAAAGTGTTTCTGTGTAGAGTTGGAATTTATTTCCAATCTGACGTCCTCATGAATTAACTACACATTTTATTACCTTGTTTTAGTTTCTCAGATCTTATTCACAGAGGCAGATCTGGTGGAATTCGTGTTTGCAGTCCCCAGACGGTGGTCTGAGCTGAGACAGCAGGGGTTTGACCGTGTGCTGTGAAAACGCTGGGAGACAAGTTGGCCTTGTCAGAGGCAGATTACACCTTTCACACCGCAGACAGTGTGCCTGGAGGGCAGGCAGAACCGTGTGCAAGCCCCTTAAGCTTCGGCTACGACAGTCTGGCCGTGCCATGGATCCAGGCCTGTCAGTTGTGGTTAGCAGACGGGACTTAAAGCCACGTGGAGTGAGGAATCGCTGTGTAATAGCTTCTTTAAGCATATACAGAGGTTATAAGAATTGGGTTAGGGTTAGGGGGTAGTAAGTTAGCTAACTTCCAGTTACAGGAACTTCACCTTGCATCATCCTCTCTCAGTAAAGAGTTACAGTAAAAACCTAATTTATTTATAGATTTATTTAAAATGCTAATTCATACATTTAGCAATAGGATGTGTACATTTTAATGGAATTCAAAGTATTTTCACATTCAAGACCAATTAGCAATTGAATAATACTTTTCAAAAAATCTATACTTACAACTTATTTTATGGCTACTTTTATTCATTTATTATCATTTCATTTCAAGGCTTTTTAAAAAAACTATAATAATACTCATTTGCTGCTAATTTAATGACATTTACAATCAATTTAGAAAAAAGTAAAATAATAAAAGTACACATGCCTCCCCCTAATGATAATAGCCTTTGATTGACAGGACAGACTAGGCATGAGAGAGGGAGAAGAGTGGTTGAGCCACGAAGCAAGCCGCAAGCTGGAATTGAACCTGCGACCGCTGCAGATGTCTGAAACTACAGAGCTAGCACCCATATGTACAGTACAATGTTATAATGAATATGTAAGTGAAATTACCTGGCTAGGAAAGGTCAGATGTATGCTGAGTGGAATGTGTGCTGGTGGAATATTATTGTTGTCTAATGGAGGATTTTACCTTCACTCAGAGCAACAAAGAGTAAAAGCGCAAGTATGTGTCCAATGCAGAATAAACATTTCAAATGTCCATTATTTTGATAGGATACAGTTAATTGTAGAGCACAACTCGGTTTCAGCTGATAAATAAATAAATGAACACTCATGACATTTTCTTTTGTTCACCCCTCTTTAATAAGTTCATCCTCTTTGGCTAAATACACAAGTATTTCCGCTGGTCATGTGGTCAAAACTGATTTAGCGATTTAAGTCTCGTTTGATGGTGCAGCGCTGTTACCAAAGAAGGAAGAAGGAGACTCGAGGGTCACATTCCTCTTCCTGAAAGACTCTGAGGCTGAACAGATCACATTTGGCCCTAAAGACAGCAGCCCAATTTTCTGCTGTCCATTACCATTATTCCTATTTCCTGTTAAGTGTTTGTGCTAACACACTGTGCCACTTAAGCTTTAAAATGGAAAGTATTTCGATAGCTTGAGGACCATGACAGCCGCATTATGTTGGCATTTGTTTTTTCTGTGCTTTTCATTCTATTATTAGGAAGTAAAAAGAAAAAGGCACAATGTTTTATAATGAATATTATTTGACACCATCTCTCCTTTCAAAATTAACGTGATTTCTCCAAGTTTCCTCTCTGCACACAAATAGACGAGCTCTGCAGGTTTTTCAGTCGTGCATTTAAGTTTCTGAACCCATTAGAATCATCCACTGTTGTTAGAAAACTTGTGTCCCAGCACCATTTCATATTTAGTCTGTATTAACCTCCTCCTAAGGGCTCCTAATGAATGGTCCTTCACGCTCTCCCCTCTCTGCGGGTCTGACGGGATTAATTGAGCCATTACTTAATTACCGGCCACAAGAAGAAGCTGAAAATCTTTGAAGAGGACTCACAGCATTGCCAATAAGTCACAGACAGATTCTAAAGCAGATTTTTCATAAACAACTTCCATTAACAGGCTCATTAGCAAGTAGATGAAGGAAGGAGCTGGTACTAATGCTGTTGATTCTGTCAGCTCTATAAGTGCAGACCCAGCTGGTTTCTCCCCTGCGGATATGGTACATCACATTCATTTCTCTGCGTTTGATTTCAATATGTTTCATGATTTTGAATTACAGGCCATTTTTCTAAATTAGACAACATAGCTGTCTAATTACTGGGTTTTAGAATTGAGAAAATTGAAAAAAGAAGTGGTCTGAAAGTGAAAATAAAGGTTAAAGAAAGTCAAAGAAAATCCTGGATCTGCACTTAAATCCACATCCCCACCAGCATGATTGTTCTAAGGCCCAGGCATACACCAAACAATGTGAACAAATAATCAAACAAACAAAATGTGAATAACTCCTGAATCCACTCTTATATCTGCTCCAAAATTGTAATGGTTCTTCCGTATCTCATGCCCCACCACTCCACAAAATGCAATCGAAATCCGTTCGGCAATTTTTGCGTAATCCTACTAAACTAACAAACAAATGCCCATGAAAACATAACAAAAGATAGTAGATGTTCTTGGGGATGTATATTTTTAAACAAAATTGTGAAAAACAGATATTTACATCACAAAACTCAACGGTTACAATTAGCTAGAATAGCTGTGAGTGTTAAAACACCAGAGCATCTAACGTCTAACCCACAGTCTGACAAACCAGTCAGGACTCATCGGGACCCTTTGTGTTCGCTCCATTATAAACAAGCACGCCGTCCAGCAGGACACAGTAATTACCATATTAGTCTAGCATGCTAGCACGTGTTTTTGTTTGTTTGGTGATGTCACTACAAGGTGTGTTGTTTGCGTAAGCTGAATGCAAAGTAAAACTAGGGTTCAATTTCCAATCCCCGTCGTCCCTTAAATAAAACAAAATAAAGCTCGAGTGTGATTTCAGACAGTTTTAAATGCAACCTTTGGACAGCAGACTTACATTTTATTCACAGCCTGTGCTTAATGGTGCCTCACAACCCTGTCTGACCGGGCACATAAATTCCGGTGCATTAGTTAGAACAATTGATAATACAGGAATGTCTGGCAGACATCCCATCGTTGTCCAGCTACGCAACATTTCATCAGCCACAACAGCACTTATCAATCCACTTAGCAGCCGCACAGGAGGGGACATGCCAACCCGAGGTGGAGGGGACTGAGGTGGATGAAGTGCAGAGTAATATTAGAAATTCGTTCCAGAGAAGCTGCCTATCAGTAATTGTGTTTGAAAGACACACGTTGAAGAGGTATGTTGCATAATGGTCGTAAGATAATCCCCCACCCCCCTTCATGACCTGATAAGGAGAAGGGAGAAAAGTGGATGAGGTCGTGAGCTCAAGGACTCAGATTAGGAATTTAAAAATCAGTGTGAAGAGGGAGGAAAAGATCAAATTTAAGAATGCCCCATCCACAGTACTGAGAGGACTTTCAATACCATAAGTACAGATATTTTACACAAAATCTCAGGTCAGGGGTTTGAAAAAATAATTTTGCAAAACTTTGACCTGTTGGAGCTGCAGGAAAAGTCGGGGGATTTATCCTCTCTGCACCACAGCTGTACCTAATGTCTTTCAAATAATTTAGTAAAAACCAAGTATACTAGGTTAATGGTGAGTTATGTAATAGTTTTGCAGATTATCACCCTGCCACACATCTCTGTCCACTATTGGATGACTGGTTAATTCATTACCCAGAATCTCCAGCCTATAGCAGTGTAAAACTACATCTGTTTTTCAATTCATTAAACAAGATGAATCTAGAAATAACTCAGATCCAGCATTTTATCACACAGAACATTTTATTGTCTGTCATAATACGCATTATGTTCACGTTTTTATTACCATTACTTTATCATATGTAAAGATAGACAGCTTTAATAATCCCGAAAAGTGAAGCCAAATAATCTCTATAACCACCTAATGGCTCGCTGCATTATAGGTCATAAACTCTGCTCCTCTGTGTTAGTGAATGGGACACGAGCCAAATTAATAAGTCAAATACAATTTCCTGAAAGACGCTCTGTCATGTAAGAGAGTTCTAATCACAATGACGTCCAACTGAAACTGACTCGAGATTGGTCAAGTGCATGCATCAGCAGGACCTCGCTGCCACCGCTCCATCTCCTCGAGTCCTAATTCGCAGACTCCAAATGCATAAGATTGCACCGTTCACATCCGGAATATTTTGGTTTCATTTCTGGATATATAGGAGGAAGAGAAGACGTATCGTCCATCTTTGTCTAGACAGGCAGACGACTGATGATGTCCTCTTGTGAAAGCTGAAATTTAGCCTGATTCTTACTGTTTTTATTCCTGTGTCCTTCACTGTGTCATTTTGTTATTATTCATCTTCTCTCATCAACGATTCATCTCAGTACTGTTGTGTCCTCCTCCGCCTACAACATCCGTTATAGCGATGCAGCGCCAGCAGTGACATTGGCCTTTTCCCCCCGGGAGATTTTTCATTGTTTTTGATTGATAAAGCACAGAGGACAGGCTGAGTGTTGAGCTCGGTGTACTTAGATTTGTGTTTTGGTGGTTGAGTGATGTTGGTTGGTTGGATGCAGGATTTCTCCTTCACTCTCAGCGAAAGGTGGGCATACACCATATCAAAAGGGCAGGCGGCCAACTGCTCCTAATTAAGACAGACGTCCGACTAACCGCAACTGATGAGGTGAACACAAGACTAATAAGGAAATTAAACAATACAGGAAAATACAAGCCTGCGGCAATAAACAGAAGGCAGAAGGT
The DNA here is from genome assembly GCF_963576545.1 of Limanda limanda. NCBI lineage: Eukaryota > Metazoa > Chordata > Actinopteri > Pleuronectiformes > Pleuronectidae > Limanda > Limanda limanda. The sequence goes on from NC_083637.1 coordinate 9,008,362, forward strand.
CGGCACTTTCTTCGGTGACAGAGTGATGATGCCGGACTCTGGCATTTCACCTGGTCAGCTCTTAGACATCAAAGCGATTTCTGGAATATAAGTAGACGTGGCCTGATGTCACGGCCAGACAATGTCCCCCTGCACTCATTTGCCCACGTCCTCTCGCTCAGCACCACTGTATTACTTTAACATTAGCCAGACAAGTGAACCTCGGTATCAGCTGTTCCAAATGTGGAATCTCTTTGGACAGCAACGGTGGAAAGATGTGAGGCTGTGCCACGGCTCAGATAAAAGAGTTATTTTCTCTCAAGATCCCTGTGCCAGCCCGCTCGGCTTTATTGTGGTCTATTCTAGGAAAGGGGGGGGTGTGACGGTAGTGTATGTTCGGGCTTGACAAAAGATAATTGCAGCCATGATGTGGAATTAGAATGGTTGTTGTCGCCATAAAAACACAACACATGCTTTAATGCACCCTAAGATAAGGCTCATGTTGTCATCCTAAAAGGGAAATGCTATAATGGACCTCTCACTTGTATGTGTTGGTGGCTGCTCATTCACTTTGAATAGGGTGACGTCAACTTCGGTATATTTTGCATCCAAGGTGAACTTTTTGATTGCTCTCCAGTCGTTACTTGATATCAACATTAAGTTAAAGATGCAGCGATAGCCAACTCTACAACAAATGCTTAAAGCCATATTAGGCTCTCAGGTACTGATTCATGTAAATGTAGTTACACATCCATCTTTACTATGTCTGGACCTGTTTCACCAGTGGGCCACCGCGTACCAGATATAACGTATTGTCATCGTCTTCCCTGCCCCCCCCCAGAATGGATTGCTGAGAGCATGTCTGTGGATAGCGCAGCGGCTATAAAAAGGCAAGGTACTTGACAACAGTAAGATTCAGTAAGGGCTGCCTACTGCACATCAGAGGTGGTGATAAAAGACCAAACACATGCATGCACAAGTACACACCCACAAAATCACATACACATAAATAAGCTACACCCGCACAGATGTTGTCTTGTTGACACCTCACAAAGGTCAGCTATCAATAACAGTCTAAATCTGTGTCCCTTTAATGTTGACAGAAGAGAGGGGCTTTTTTATGCACGTGTGAACAAACTTACTCTGCAGCTTTTTAAGGATAAAATATTTATCTTGCAGCATTAAACATTCAAACACGATTAGCAACATGAACTTACATTAAATAACCTATTAAACCGTGTCATACACATATTTAAATCTATTTATTCTTCTTTTATCTTTTGTAAAAAAGCTACTCAATTTTATGCAAACAATTTTGACATTTTTAATATATATAAAGTGCTGCAGGTTATGTGGCTGTATCACTGATCATACTGGCTTTGCATTATAACAAGGCATTGAACTCTATCACAGAGTTGAACAGGTGAAACATTGCTGTAGCCAAACACCCCTGGAGTATAATTTTCATCAGACAACTGGATCACAGTTTGGCTTCTTGTCTGTTTCCATATTAGGTCACTAGACCATCTGTAAGTGCCCTTGAAAGGTTTCAAAAATTCATGAGTCGTGGGGCTTTTTCACCCGAGGTCCACGGACCCATTGTTTGTGATGCTGCACTGAGACTGTATTGACTGTAAACGACGACCATTCAGTCTGTAAATAATTTAAACGCTGGTGTGTGTGAGGGAGTCAGACAAACATGGGGAGAGGGTTGATTTAATTCCACAGCTAATTAAGTCATCAAAAGTCAAAACACAGGCTGATCAGACCAGGATCCGACTGGGGTGTGTGTGTCCCTAACATCTTGGGGTCCAGTTAGGATCTTTCCTTTTAAAACCCCTGCAGCCAACCTCCACAGGGCGAACTATTGCAAATCTAGCCACGTTGTTCTGCCTCAGACGCGATCACACGACATTAAAGGTTCAGTGTGTAGAATTTTATGACAACTAGTGGTGAAGTTGCATGTTGCAGCTGAATACCCCTCACGTCTCCCTCCACTTTAAGATTAAGATTAAGATACATTTATTTGTCCCAAACACATGCACAGACATGCACAAGCACACTCATGCAAGCAGGGAAATTTAACCTCTGCTTTTAACCCATCTGGTGCAGGACACACAGAGCAGTTGGCAGCCATGTACAGCGCCCGGGGAGCAGATGTTAGGGGAGTAAGGTGCCTTGCTTAGGGGCACTAGACAGGGTAGGGAGAATCCTCTTGGATTTTTGGACAGATCAATCCAGGTTTGTCTTTTTGTTGTTTCTCCGTGGAGTCGAACCAGAGACCTTTTCTGCCCATAGTCCAAGTTTCTGCCACTAGTCCACCGCCTCTCCAAACCTGTGGTAGCCTTTGGTTGTCATACAAACCCCAAAGATGTTTAGTTTAAGAAGTTAATAAGAACTTGCAACTGGAACACAACCTCAAGTCTTTAACCCCCCCAACTTCAAAATCCAAGATGGCTGCACTGTGTAACAACAGTAGTGAAGGCTGGATTTTTACTGTTCTTTAGCACTTCTGTCCGTAAATGTGTTGTACACATACTGTAGTTGTGTCCAATCACAGTCTGTGGACGTGTTACTTTGTGCTAGTTTGTGTGAAATGCCGTGTATTGCGTTATCGTGAACATAAACATTGTGCCTGTGCCACTGGAACTCTATCATCTCATGTTATTCAGGTGCCAAGTCATTCTGATGTGTAATGGAACATGGCATAAAGTATTTAAACATAAAGGTCCATTCTACGGTCAAGAAAAAAACAATTTGTACAATTTAGAAGAAGGCACACACTAGTGACAACATCACTAGGATTATTTTATAATAAAATAAAACCCTTTCCCCCTGAGTCTTACACACTGGAACTTTAAAGTGTCACTCAGCTGCTGGCCCCGGGCTGTGCACTCACTTCCGGTCTGTCCTCTCTGCCCAGCACCGACTGAACCGCGGGGTGTTGCCATGGCGACGCGAGGACCCAATGAAGAGCTGGCGGTGAACTGTTGCTGAATGGAAATAACAAGAGGCCATTTTGCGCTCGGGGCCACCGACGTCATCCAATAATAATAATAATAATAATAATAATAATAATAATAATAATAATAATAATAATAATAATAATAATAATAATAATAATAATAAAAAAAAAACGGAAGCGGGCTCGGGACATTTCTGGAGAAGAGGCGGTTGGTGCCATGCGGTGACCGAGCCTCCTCCTCCTCCTCTTCATCACTTCTCCTCCTCTTCTTCACTTCTCCTCCTCTTCTTCACTTCTCCCTGGAGGGTTCGTGTCGTGAGGAGGAACAGGGAGGTGGGAAGGGCACGGAAGAGGGGGGCTACACCGCATTGCTACCCGAGCCCCCCAGCGAGGAGGAGGAAGAGGAGGAGAAGCAGCAGGAGGAGGAGGAGGAGAAGCAGCAGGAGGAGGAGGAGGGAGGGAGTCAACATCCATGCGAGCTGACGAACAGGTGTACGGTTTCATCCCCGGGACGCGGCGCTAGCTAACGAGCCGCCACCTTTGCTTCTTCTTCTTCTTCTTCTTCGGCTCTTTTCGTGTCTTCTCTCCGGGTGAGGACCTCCGGAGGTGTCCCACGGAAGAGACCGGACACCTGCGGACATGCTGCGGGAATAGAGGGCGCGAAGCAAGGTAAAGATCCACCTTTCCCCTCATCTCGCTTTGCTGGTTAACAACCATCGTGTGGTTGATCCCAATGAACCAGTTCGTCCTGGATGCGGTAAAGAAAGATTCTATTCCCCCCTATGAAGTGCATTCCAGTGGGGTGCTTTACTGGAAGATGCAGGGACTGGTGGTAACTGGGAGGTTGGAGGTGAACTGCTGAAACCACCAAGCTTCTACATGAGTCTGCATGGGACAGAAGAGACACATTGCATCATCAGGAGACACCAGTGTGTGTCCATTAACAAAGAGCCAGCGGGGGACTTGATTTCAATAACCAGGAATTGACAGATCCATGTTTAACCTACATCCTAAACACTCCGGATAATCTCTATTGTTGTACAGTGTAATGCTCCCACAGGGGTTTTCTGTGCAAGAGTCCAGAAAACAAACTAAACACTAAGCTCGGTTTGTTCTACATTAATGCACATTCTCCTGAGAGTTTTGTAGTGTGTCTGTGTTGTTTTAATACACCTACACATGAGGAAGGTGTGTGTGTGTGTGTGTGTGGGAAGGCCAGTCCCTCACTGGGGGAAACTGTAAAGTCAATATTGAGGTTCAGTTTTTCCTCATTCCTGCTGATGCGAGTTGCATTCGGCTGCCAACATTCAAATCAGTGTCTCGTTTATAAGAAGCCAGAGAGAAAATCCATTCATTTCTATGCAGCAGCAGCAGATTTCCAGTCTCATTTGCTTTGTTTTCTCCAGCTACACATCTAAAACAGTTAGATATAGTTGTCCCTCATGTTCCTGCATGAGCTGCTACCGACTACCCCGGGTTTGGAAGAATGATGAAATGATGAATTCAAATAAATAAATACCCAGCAGCGATGGATGGTGTCTGGGCAAAACCCATTTGAATGCTGGGAGAGCTGGGAGGTGTCCAGGTTGCACAAAGTGTAACACTATCACTCCGGGAACCTCATACCACTCCCAGTGCGGCCTTACCTGTCCTGCCAGTGTATGTGTGTGGTATATTGTGTGTAGGAATCTTTATGTGTGTGTGTAGACCTCACTCTACAGCTATGTGTTGTTAGTATTTCACTTATTTCTACAACTGCATGCTTAGTGTTGGGGGGACAGGAAGTCATGCAGTGTGATGCAACATGGCAAGCAACAGTTGTCTCATGAGGGGCTGCTGGACCAATAAACAGCTTCTCATAGAGGAGTAAATATACACACTCAATCGGCGATCATTGCATTTTGACTGGTGGCCAGAGAGTGTTTCTCTGTTAGCGTTAACTCAGTTGCACCTGCCAGTTTAGAGTTACTGGTAGAAAGTGTGTGTCTGTGTGTGTGTGTGTGTGTGTGTTTGCTAAAGGGGATCGAGGCAGGCCATTAGGGATTCGGAGAACGTGATACATTTCCCCCTGGAAGTCAAGACCATAAAAGAGGTTTTCATCTCATAGTTCACTTTCTTTCTCTCTCTGTCTCACACACATTCCTTACTCATTTCCTTTTGTCCTTTCTTTCCTTGTTTTGGTGTCCCCTCTTTTCTCATTGTCCCTCGGCCGCCTCCTTTCTCTTCCCCTCTCTGTCTCTCTGCCCTTCTTCAGAGGCTGAAGTCGTGGCTCGAGTGTTGTGTGAAAAACGGGTCTTATTCTCCGTTTTAAGTGATACCGGGGGCCGCCTGCAGGACATGCCTGCTTCCTAAGCTTCCTCAGTGACCAAATCCTTTGGAGCTTACTGAGCCGTTAGGTGATTGTTACCTAAACTGCTCAACTTCGCTGAACTGCTGAACCGGGTCCCTTGTCTGAAGATATTTATTTGTTTTTGAAAGAGGATTGATCAGTGATTCTTGGTAAATGGATTGATGGATGGTAAAGATTTGAGTGTAGGAAGGATAGGATGTTATATATGGTAATGTTAATGAATGAGATAATTCTGAAAAACTAAAAAACAATCGTATCTTGCTCAAAATAGGTTTCATTGGATTTAGTTGTTGCTGCTGTAATCACTGCATGTTCTTTTGGGGCTTTTAATTGTTGCGGTTAACGGAATTAGAAGTAAATGCTTTGAACTTTAAAACTTCCCAAAAGCTGTGGATAATCAGATGTGTTGTGAGCTGTGAACTGTAATGACTGTAAACACACTTGTTATGCACTATGTCTCTATACTGGAGTATTCAACTAAAGGACACAGGACAGAACTCATGAATTTGCATTCTATATATAAAAACTTGGCAACAGCTTAGCCTGTGGATACTTCTGAGACCACGACAGGAAAAGCGATGGTGACGGCATAGTAAATCAACAATGTCATGATAATGGTGTCTGCCTCTTACGTCCATTCTGTTCATTTCTGAGGACATAGAAAACCGATGCACCAAAACAGACGTAGGACATGCGAGGCAGCCATGTTGCCTATGTGTAGTTAAAGCAAGGGAATCTACAGCCTAAGTTGGCCCAGGTGTATGCAATTTTAAACAAGGAAATGTCTACATTCCCATATTCACTACTAAATCCTCCCAACCAGGATCCCATGATTTCCAGGTCCACACTGGAACCTAAATATGGTTTCTACCCTGTCTCTTCACATTTATCCCTTACTTCAGTAAAAACTAGTTTACCAGAGCACTATAGAGAGGTCGAACTTAAAAAAGTCTTTAAGTAGTAGAGGATTGGATACTTTAAACTGATTAGCAACACAACACAGAGGGATTAGCTTGTCTATCCTGCTAAGCCAGGACAAAGACTACCTTTAGCACATGTGTAGGTCAGAATTAACAAATCCAGTCTCGTACACCTCAGATGACGTTAGATGAATGTTTGGAGGAACACGTGCAGAATGGTATTTCTGTTCATTCAAATAAAAACAACTGCATGCACACCACTACATTTGACCCAACTGTAGTATTCAACCCATCACAGAGCATAAAAGGCAATTCCCAAAGGTCAGGGGTGAAGTTAAATGCCATGGTACAGCCTGTAGCTCTCAACTACAATAAAAGAAGAAGTGACTCTTTACAGTGTCTATTTGAGGGCTCTGTAACGAGGACCACTTCTGTTCAACCTTTTGAGATCAGGGTTTACTTACTTTTCTTTTCTTAAATTACATGTAATAAATCCGTTAACCATGAGATCGCATATCGCATTGGAGTTTCTGGCTCATATTCCTCGTCACTGTGTGTTGTTCCAAAGGAACGCAACTTTGGCGCTGTGCCTGCCGCACAATATTTATATTTTTCCTTTTTTGATCTGCTCTCAGGTTTGAGCGTTTTCCAGTAAGTGACACTTACTAATGTGAAAATGCACAGCTCTTCATGCTTTTTATATCCCGCCACTTACTTAAGTGGAAATGGCAGGGCCTTGCAGAAGCTGATAATGAATTAGGTGTTGAAACTGTATGGGTGAGACCATGTCGACGCGGCCGCGGTAGTCCGGAGTGGCTCATAGGTCAAAGTGTCGGTGTGTTTGAGCGTGAGTGTGTGTCACTTGCTATAAAAATAGTTTGCTCTGGTACTTTAATGAGATCGTTCCTATGCTGCTGCTGTGTCATGACGGGTTTTAATTGTTTTTATAAATCAGGAGGAGATGCTCAAAGTAGCTCAGATGAAAGAGGGATGTGATCTAGATTTGTAAAACACATCTTTCAAATGTCGTAAACTTTGGGTAACGTTTCTTCAGATGTTGATCGGGGGGTCTCGTTAACCATCTTTCGAAAGAGTGTAGTAGGTTAAAGGATCGTGTCATGTTAAAATAACATTTTTCACAGGTAAACTGAAATACTTTATTGGTCCCCGGATACTCCTCTGATTCTGGCCCCAAGGTTGCATCATTGGCACCTGTCACTTGTCAGCTTTTCACCATACCTCGCTGATCCCTGGCACGAGACCAGTAAACTCCAGGGGCCAGCTGCCATTCGATCGTGTCTGTTGACACACCGATCACTGGAGTGCCTGCGAAGTCGGGATTTTTACATTACCACTTCATCATTGGCACGATGAAAGCAGTCACAGTCAGTGTTGATCTCGGACAACTCAACTAAGTCCACTAGTGCTTGATTTAAAGGTTGACTGCAGGTTGACTGCACTTGTTCAGAAGTTTAGTGTCTGACTCTTGTGGCTTTATACATGACATAAAACATGCTGCCTACCCAGTTACTCTTGCTACCCCTAACCAAGGTGGTTGGTTGGTTAATTTGTTAGCAGGACTACACAAAATCTATCAAACAGATTTCCCGGAAACTTGGTTGAAGGATGGGACAGGGAGGCGGGCAGTGTACCCAATAGTTGAAGCGAGACCATCATAGTAAAACAGGAGGAAGAACATTTTTGGTACTTTGTAGCTTTGGTGACGTCACAGAGAAAAAAATCAGCTTTTTCCGCTTTCTAAAGGGCTACATTATCAAAACTTCCTCCACTTTTGACATGTTAATTGTTAGATGAGACTCTTTTACTGCCTTCTAATGGATTCTATTTAACAACATAAAGTATGTGGATAGTGATGGCTACACTGGTTGAAATTAACATATTACTTTTGGTACATAAACTCTTTCTACAAACTATTTACAGTTATTTGTTTCCAATCCAAAGAAAAGGCAGTAGCCAAAGTTGATGAATACATTTATGTTAATTCTGTGTTAAATTGAATGAAACTGACATTATGCGCCGGAAAAACTGGAAAAGAAGCAACATCATTAATTGCAAAGGTCATAGTTTGAATCGGTTGTTTTGGCTATCTGCTTTCGTTGGGGGGGGAATGGTGTCACCGCTCAAAAATCTTATCAGCTCTCTCCCTGCCTCTAATGATGCTGCGTTACCACGAGTTTCCTTTTGTAGTAAATGCTCAGTCCTTTCCGCAGTAATTAGTGAGTCGCTGGTTTTTGTGCCCGTTTGTTTATTGTCAAGTGCAGGCGTGAAATCAGGAGGTGGAAGTCGTCCAAATAGCATATCGCACAGTAGCTGCCTGGCTGGTTTTAGGTATCCAGGCTCTAAATAGGAGATGCTAATAGCAGGCGTTACATCATCATTCTGGGAATAGCAGGGAGTCTGGGGTCTAGAGGTGCTTCTGGGTGACCTCTCTCCTGTGTATATTCAGCCCTGTGTGTGTATGTGTGTGGTCACTTCCAAATATACGTTCCCATATGGATTACAACTCAGTAAGATTATTAACGACACAGGTGAGTGGGAATAAAAGTAGTCTATATAGTTTTTTACAGCCTGCACGTGCACATGGCTCATTTGTAATAAAAATTAAATGAATAAAAAGGTAGAAGGACTGTTTGGGCGTCTCCGTGTGTAGTCGTGGACTTAGGCCCGTCTCAGACAGACCCTTCAAAGGATCAAAGCAGACAATCAAAGCGTCGGCCACAGAAAGTGAAAGAAAATCTCATGTGAGAAGAATGTGACACTCTCGTCAGTTTCCGTGTGGAGTAGCCTACTTTACATAGCACCACAGTGGCGGCCCTGGCTACTGTGTGACATTAAAGCCCCGGGAGGAAAGATGGAAGTGTGGAGGCACTCCAACACCCCCCCTCTGTCTGCTCACAGCCCCGCAGTCCATGTAACAGTGCATAACCCGTCAAAGGTGGACTTACCTGGTGTAACCTTTCCATAGAACCACAAAATGTACGTGACTGCGTTGTTGTTTTACAGCGATGGAATGTGTGCGTATAGAAATAGCCTGACTTTGCGTGCATGAGTGTGTATATACTGTGTGCTGTGGTATGCGTGCATGCAAACGGGTGCGTGTGGTAAAATAGAGATAGTCAGCCCTGTCACTTAGCCCCCACCCATCTACACTGGGGGGGGTAACTTTCCAGTCTCATAGACGAGCATGCCTGAGTCTGAAAATAGCTGTATCTGATCACGGCTTCACCCAAACAGGGAACTACTCTTTCCCCGTCACTCCCTCTCTCTGGCGCTCTAACTTTCTCCTCATTCTGTTGTCTCTGTGCTTCCCAGGCGTTAAACGGGAGGAAGACCTGGGAATAAGGCTTGACCCGGAGGAGAGACTTAACCCTGAGGCGAGAGCAGAGGAGAGGAGGGAAACGGGGCTTGCACCTCCTCGCTCACCTTTACCTGACTCTTCTTAGCAAAGTCTCCAGTCTGTTGATTTTATGACGGTAAGAGTTACATTTTCACTGCTTGACGGTTGCACCTGCAGTCTTCTGGATGGGAGGTCACGTTATGTTAGGTTTAAACGGCTCAGAGAATTTGGAACTATAGTTACATGAGTTTTTTTTTTCAACACCCGAGGCAGGATCATTTTATTATTAAATTCAAATTTTAAAAGTTGATTATTAGCTGATCAGTTCTTGTTTTTTTGACACTTCTAATCCAACAAAAACCTTTTATATAATATTTAAATTTATCTCAGTCTTATTTGTTTTGACGTTTTGTTTGAAAGTCCTGTTTGAGTACACAAACCAAGACGTTTTAGTGCTGCTCAAGTGTGTATTGTTCCTTGCTATGAACACATTGATGCTAAAAAGAGAATGCAAATTAAAAGAGGCCTAAATAGTTTTTACAATGAGTGAATTATACTTAACTGTTCCGCCAAAACCCACAATTATATAGTGAGAGTATAATTTTTGTCTTTTGTAACATTGTAAATTGCGTCAAATAAAAACAATGGTTTGTGCCATTCGCCTCAGAAACAACTTGGATTATAGTCTTGAGGATTTAATAGTTTGTCTAAGAATTATGTGAAAATATGTCTGGGCCCTATTAATTAAAGCTTTATGTATTCACGAATCACCAGCTGAACTTCCCCCAACATATTTTTGTTTCTTTATGGACTAAATGTGTAAATGTTTAAGTTCACTCCCCCAAAATCCTTCCTGTCCTTTTTACCTTCACCTCTTATCTCATAATTTTGCCCCAGAATCCCATTTCCCTCCCTCTGTCCCTTTCTACATACTTACATCTCTTGTTACACCCTTTTTCATGGTCTCCTCTTTCGCACTCAACAAAAGCCAATGTACCAATACCCTCCATTAGGGCCGGTCTCAGAGGTGTTTTGGAATGTCACCTTGACCCCTTGGGTACACAGACGGGGGTGGTTCCCAGCCTTTGGTTCGCTTTAACCCGGATCTGACACACAGAGAAACATTTAGTCTGTTCCTTTAAATGTCACAGTTTATATCCCGTTATTTTTTCTTTCATCGCAAATATGATATAATTGATATATAACAAAGAATAAATCCAGTACTAGCAAAACTGAATTAGTTTGCTGAAGTCTGTGGTGCTTATGTTAAATGTTTAGAAAATGATTTGGGACGGATTTGGCTTGATGGCTTGGCTGGATGTGTATCGTTTACTATATTTGTCTAGGAAGTGTTTTGCTGGAGAGAGATTAAAGTCATGTTTGAGTACAGATTTATTTACAGTGTTCTGAGATATGTGTGCCCTGCAGAGCGAGGAGTTTGCCAGGGCTCATCAGAAAGACTTTCAACTTTGTTACTGTTACTCGGTTGTGACCCTCTCCTCCTCATTCCTCCCTGATATGTGCTATTTGTTTAAAAGCTGGTGTAAAAAAGGACAAAGAAACGTACGTCAGGCCCTTGAATCTCAGTACGATACTCTCAGTAAACCAACATCTTTCTCACTCTGACATGCATAATTCCTTTTAAAGACTTGGATACAAAAATGGAAAGATATGTTGATTCACGGTAACTGTGATATCTCCCAAAGTGGAAGGAGGTTCGTGTGGCCCTCACGGAAATAGATGAAACCGAGACATTTACTGTTTGGACAGTTTGGAAATGATTCAGTGCAATGTTGAATTTTTATGAGTAAAAAAATGTGATAATATTTCCTCACGCCTGACCTGCAGAGATTCCACAGAGAAATTTTCCTGATGGTCTGGACGACCTTAGAGGGTAAAGGGTCCTATCTAATGGCAGTAAATATAGCACCCCCGCTAATCAAACTCCTCTTATCTTCAACCTAGACACTTAACACTGGTACCTGTGGAATCCAGACTATGCATGAGGAATTTAATCTTAGTCTGAGGCTGATACCCAGTCAGCTTTAGTGCACCTCTTACTGAAAATGTGCAGACAAGTTTCATATTTTGTTTATTTCTCTCTAGTGTACAACAAAGTTTCTCTCCAAGATATCAAATCTTTCTCCACAGAGTGTTTACAAAAGCAGTGTTTGGAAAAAGAAAATCCTAATCTTTGCATTCTCCCAAAAGACTTGAATAACAACTTCTGGGCCAGACAGGGCCATAAAATCCCATAATTTACTGGGGCTTTCTAGACTGGGTTCAAGTGAGAGTATAAGAAATGTGAATATAGAAATGAACTAGATTTGTACACAGAGAACATACAGTACCTGAGCCAAGGTCCAGCAGTCCCCTTTTGAAACCATATTTCAATCCACTTGGTCTGGATTTTTATTTGTATCTGCACCAAATTGCACAAACTGAAAAATATCAGCCACTAAACATGCCAGATTTCTTTCATCAAGATCCATCAAATACTAATGAAAATGTTGAAATAGTTTTTTTTGTTCCATACTGCATCCTTTCACAAAGTTTACCTGGTTATCCATCCAGGAATTTTGCGTAATCCTGATAACCGACAGACGAACAAGCAGATGAAAACATAACCTCCTTGGTGGAGATAGTTACACATAAGAATGTGTAAAATAAAAGTCGTTAAGTCACAACCTATAGTACTTGTTCTCCTTTTACTTTACCCTTTGAAAAGGATGAAGCCGTAATTGAATCTCAGCTATAACACTAAGCCAAACTGTCTCGTCAGGAAAAGCTCATGCTCCATCTTTGAAATTGCTTTGGCGTTCAGCTCCATGTAACGCCGTCCCTCCGCTCTCTTGTCCTCTCGTCTCATTGTAACTCTTTCTGTATTAGCTTGTTGTGTTTGTCTTGTTGTGTAGCCTGGGGTTCTACAGGGTTGTAATCACCCGTCTTTAATACCGAACTCTACGTGTAGTGCACTAATCTTGGGGAAGAGGAGGTGAAGCCGATCTAGAGGTGTTGTTTGCTGCCGATGCTCTGTGTCCCCAGACGGCTGCAGCCAGACAAATTACACAACACTACATGCCAATATCGTCCCCTTTCTATTTTCAATAGTGCGCCATGATCTGTGTTTGTTTCATCAAACACAGTCTCACTCTTTTCTGCAGTCATTATCTTGTTATTCATTTGCATTTTTATCCAGTGCCTGTCCCTGCTCCCGCTTTCTCTGTATCTTCTCCTCCTCTGCGCGAATGTCAAAGTGAATGCAGCTTCAGTTCTGTATGGAAACGGTACGATAACAAACCCACAAATTGTCACATCCAATTCACTCCTCTCCTCCTCTGATAGCCCCGACTCACAGTAGCGGGGCTTGTGTTGCATAATTGCGTTAGTGCTCTCAGGCCAGTGGCTCTGCTCGTTAGCGGGGTTGTGATGCAATCTGCAGAACACACGGGCCTCTGTTGTTTGCGGTATGGACAGTGAGAGGCCATGCAGGGTAAGTGTATTGACCAGCCCCATCCATTCATGCAGCCAGAGGGGGGTCCGCTAATGAGTGGCAAGGTTGAACAAACACGGCTGATAACAAGAGACTTTGTTGGAAATGGCTGTTGTTCAACTGGTGGCAGTAACGTGGTGGTGGAACAGTTACAGGGTCCTGATAAAAAACATGACTTGCATGTAACAAGCAGGAGCATTGTACTTCAGTGCTTTACCGGAAGACTTGTTTCTCACGTTTCACTGCCACCAAGGAGATTATGTTCTTACCTGTGTCTGTTGGTTTGTTTTGTTTGTTTGTCAGCAAAGTAATGCAAAAAGCACTGAATGGATTTCCTCTAAACTTAATGGAAGAATGGGACATATTCCGATAAAAGAACTCCCTAAAATTAGGTGTAAATCCAACCAAAGGGGGCGGATCCAGGATTTTGGTTTTCACTTCGTTGAACGGGCACAATAACCTTCAGTCTATAGTTACACAAAAAATCAAAGTCACTTCCTTATTTCTAATGTATAATTAAGATGAATAGGTCAACTGGACTATATTGCTACTTGGCTCAACCGTCTGTCAACCCCCCATTAGTTGATTAACTTGTCCAAGAACAAAGTTTGAAAATAGGAGACAAGGGACCGGTTGTCTTGCAACAGCTGATGTAATGCTCCACTGCCCGGGGACTCTCAGGATTTACCAAGAGGTATCGAGTTTCTCCTGCTCGTCATGGCGTTAAGTATTAAGCATTATTTGTATCAAGACTGTCAGTGTGTGATGACTCGCTGTGATTCAACATATAGAATTTAGCATTACAGAAATCTATTCGGCGAAACCTGAGATGTTGCAGAAGTCCTTCTGCTGTATGTTGTTATATCACTGGTTTATATACCGTGTCATTTTTGTCTGATGTTTGACATGAATGCTCAAAGCCCTAGAAATACTGTTAAAGAGTATCCACTTAAAGCACAATGTGAAATGCCCTTATAGCTTGACTGGTATTTTCATTCCCAAGCCTGTCTTTTTAGTCTCATCAAAACCCTGCACGCTCCATTTCTTTTTTTTATTAACCACAAAAATGCACCACTAAAATAACTTGGCTTCCATTCAGTAATTAGGGAATGCGCCAATTCCTAAATTCTCCCTTTTTTGGAGGGGTCTGTCTCGGTCAGTTGGGTTTCGGGCCGGCCATAGCTCAACTGGGATTTATCTCCAGGGACATTCTGTTGCCTTGTTGAAAAAGGATTTGTTCTCTTTGATTCCTACAGTGAGATTCTTCTGATTGCTCTGCTTTGTGAGTCGGGAATCCAAGCTTCTAACTAACGTGGACTACACAGCATCATACAGTCTCTCATTAATTTACACAGACCACTGCACATGTATCCTTTTAATATTTCTGCTAGAATGATTTTTTTTTCTCGTAAACAACAGCTGACAAGCGTTTCTCCGTAGGAACGGCTGAATAGAATCTATCCGGTGACTTTTAGTTGGCTCTTTAAATAGATTGTCTAAGGAGCCTAATCTGTTGACGTCCTGTGGGTACGTCTCAGTCTGAGCGACCACTCCAGGGTTGGGACCCTTGAGGCCATAAAGTCGACTTATCTCCATTGACTGGTCACTCTCTGCTGCCGTTTTTACACATAGATTGCATGAGACACGTAGGTCGTGCGCATGCACTCCATGGAACTTAAATAGTATCGTCAAAGTTTTTTTTAACTCTGATAAGTTACACGGTTGATTAATAATCCCGTTTCTTGTAAATGGAATAAACCATATATGACTCTAATATGTCAGGAAAACATGGTTGAACAAAAACATAAAAGGAAATTACTTTTAAAAACAAGTTGTTTCCAGCTAAAGTGTCTCTTGTGTCGTAATTGTTCTTATCTGCTCAGTAAGAGGAAGGTTTGAGCTTGAAAACATCATGAAATACACTTCATAGTCTTGTGCAGTATGTGAAAAGGTTATGTGAAATTCTTGAATCCAGGGTGAAATAGGTTTGTTTGTTTCATTGCTAAAAAATGTTTCTCATGGAAGTATGTTGACAAATTTGTTTTTAGTCCCTTGTTTTGTCTGGGCCAAGGCAGACGGCCAGTGAGTAATGGCATCCCGGCCAGCGCTCTTTGAGGACGTGTTTGTGTTTTTCTTTCCTTCCTTTTGTTTGTTTCCTTCCATTTGACAGTCACCCTGTCTGGGCTATGTTTCCTTCATGTTCTGTTTTTTTTTCCAGACATGTCTAGTAGCATGGGAAATGTCTAATTCTTTGTTAATAAGGGCAAAGATAGTGGTTCATTCCAGACTGATATGCTTAAACTTCAGTCTCAATTAGTGTTGATTAAGAACAGCTCCATCACTGTCTCCGCACTGATTTTATCAGATGATTTAAATAGTATATTTAGACACAGATTACACATAAAAAACCCATGTACCTGCTGTGATTTATTTTGTCTTCAGAGTTGAATTTGTGTCTACATGTCAAGTCAGATTTGTCTATATAGCTCATAAAAAAAAAAACTGGACTTGAGTCAAAGGACTTTGACAAGTCAATGTCAAAGTAAAAATGTATAAAAAGAAAGTAGAGTCAAAAGCAGTGCGTCAGTAAAATGTGGTAAAAGATCAAATAAACAAACAGGTCAAAAAAATTATCTCGGGTCACAGGCTTGATCAAACCACATGATTGCTAGATATCCCAGCATAAAAAGGAAAACATTAATTGTCTGATCATATAGAGGCAATGTTATGCTGAACAAAAGATGCCAAACATAAGCGTAGAAAACATTATTAAAGTGCAATGTAAAGACAAAATCCAATGGCCCAGGACTTTGAGGGCTAAAACTTCATGTCATGGCCATGCCATTATAAGTAAGAACAGTTTCTGATGATGAACTGAAATCTACCCAATGTCCCAATGAATAAATATAGAAGGATAAATGTCCCATCACAGCGGCTTCAGTGTCTCATTATTCCAAGTATTCAATGCTCAAACCCTTTTAATCCACTGATACACGCCAAATGGGTCTCAGTGGGTCACTCAGCAGAGTAATGAGACTTGATGGGCTTGCGGTGTTGGACATCACGGCTTTCTGTGGCTTATAGCTCTGACTTGTGTGTTTGCAGTCCCACAGCGATTACACTCAGTAATTATGCACACACAAGTCTCCGGAGTGGCCGACCGATGCCTAAATTACAGTCGATAGATAAACCACAGGAAATTTTAAAAAAAAATAT
This sequence comes from Limanda limanda, assembly GCF_963576545.1. NCBI lineage: Eukaryota > Metazoa > Chordata > Actinopteri > Pleuronectiformes > Pleuronectidae > Limanda > Limanda limanda. The sequence continues at coordinate 9,024,643 of NC_083637.1, forward strand.
CACTCGAAAGAAAATGCTTTGGAACGGAGAAAGTAGGACATGAAAAGAAAACAAATTGTTTAGGTCTCTGGAATTAAGTTAATTCAGAATTCATGGTAGTCATATTCTGGGAATTGACATTTAAGTTGAATTATTCTTAGAAAAAGTATGACATCAAGTAATAATCTGACAACGTTTATTCCCACCACTTCCCTTGTAAGTATTCCATTGAGTCTTATATAAAAGCATTCACTGATTATTGATGGAAACAAATAGTGCATCTCATATATATATGGTGTTATGCATGTTAAAATACATATACTTTTAATAATTTATCACCTTAGGAAGTTCAGATGCTGTATTTAAAGGCTTAATAGGTTCCTTTCAGGAGAGATAGTCCGGGTCCTTCAGAGGTGTAAAGCCCGGAGCGTTTTCTTCCTGTGTGCAGCCATAACATTACACCACGGCCACAGCTGCTGTGTCGCCGCTGATCTGTCCCCAGGAAACATGATCCTGTTTATAATCTGACCATCATTTGGACGCCGACAGCCTGCGACGCCAGAGCCATGATTTACCTCACTGGGTGTGTGTGTTTCTCACAGATAGATTTACGAGGGCGCTTGCTGTATGAGGGTAAGGATCAGGTCTTGAGGGACTGGAAGTATCCTGTGATGCATGACTTGATGCAAGGCTACAAGTAAAAGTGCTTCCTCCTCACCAGCTTTAACTGCGTTCTGAAACCATAGACATATGTTTTCACATAAAACGCTGGCAACTGGAGCCGACCAGTAAGGATTTTTGGAGGCTGAAAAAAAGATATTAAAAGGGAAAGGTTTACAATAAAGATATATCAGCTGGCATATACAGTATGTTTAAAAGATATTTGGCAAGATGATGTTATCAAACCCTTATGACAAATACATTTAATGAAGGCTCAATATCTTATAGTTAAACAACTGCACTTATGTGATAACAAAGTAGTTGTGCAGTATATCTTGGTAAATTATTGTCAAATAATTAATAACAACTATTAATGATAGCCAGAACAGTTGTAGATATTTTTTACCTGAGCACAGAGAAAATACATTATTGAGCAGATAATGCTGTGTTGAAATAAAGTAAATACAATGTCAGATTGACAATATTTAGTTATAAGGAGTGAGGGTTGATGTGTGATGGAAGAGGAATCCCAGAAATGTAAGAATGTTTACCATCATCTTTCCTTTTAAATTGTCGGCATGGTCAAATAATGTTCTGCTATCCATCTTCTGCCACTCATCAACGTAGCCAGCTGCTGAGGTAGTTTACACATTCAGGTTAGAATAGGGCTGCATACCTTCTCCAAAAAAAGCACCAGTACAAGATGACTACAATTATCAGGACTTCACTTGTCAATGAGGCCCAAAGTGGTTGTCAGACTGTTGCAGTTTGGTTTAAGTTTGTTTAGACCAAAAGCTATATATATATGCTAAAATGCATTAGAATATAAACTAATGCATTTTGCATGCGTAATGCCCTATCCAATACCCAAATATAAACTACCTGGGTCTTACAGAACTTTTACATCTAATGACAATCCTTATTGATAGTTATATGCAGTCAAAGGTTAGTAACTGGACACGTAGAGGGAGGCAATTCTGACAGATTTGTTCATTTTTTGTCCCCTGTGCTGAATGTAGAAGATGAGGAATTATAGTGAAAAGAAAGTTATCAGAATAATATAGTTGTGCAGACTCATGTTCTACTGTAGATGTACAACAGGTAAAATGTACATTGTGTTTCATGATTAATATCCCGGGTTTGTAACAGGATTTTTCCCCCTGTTCTCTGTGAACAAATATAGTTTTAACAATTTAGTTTTCGCTCTTTTACCTGCTCTACAGTATATTTTCTCATTTGACTTTCAAGATGAAAGATTAAAGTATTGATTTCATTTCATTAAATCCAGTTATTCTTTTAAATGACTTAGATTTAGATTATTTAACATGCTCTGGAGGCATCTACACATTTTACAGTCCTTCACAGCCCCCAAACTTCACACCAGTATCAGAGTGGCGTGTGTCCCAGTTATTTACATACCAGACGTGTGTGTGATCCCTACTGCAGCCACTGCAGGGTTGTCGCTCATGGTGTCTGTCATACACACCAAATCCCATGATGACATACGTGTGCGTACATTCACACAGTGATGCATGGTCTGAGTTGTGCCTTTTGGTTTTTGATGTGTGCCCTGTTCATATAAATCACTCCCGCATCAGTTCCAAGAAAACGTCTCCATATAGCAAGCGACAAACGTCACGTACGGCTACAGTTGGGTAAACACGGGCGTTCTGTGTCATTTGTCAGAGCTCTTCATGTTTCATCCATGTGCTGTAAAGAATTTGCTAAGGTCGTTAAATCGTCCGCTCGGCTGGAAGAAATTGCATTCCCTCATTTGGATTCCACGGGTTTCGGCTTTGGCGTAAACACCCTTTTGAACATGACAGGCAGCACGAGTAGATTTAGATTTAACGTACTTTGTTTTCATGCTACACTGTAATTGAAGGAAAAGAGAAAGTGTGTTAGTGACGCGGCTTATAGTCCTGCGGTGCAGCACCTAACTCTTTTTCTGATCCTTTTCAGCTGCACTAAATCCCTTGTTCATTTCTGCTCAAGACAAACTTTTACACGCCAAGTGTGGTTGTACTCTGACAATTTTTTTCTTGTAATTTTGACCAGTATCTCTTGAGCATTCATGTCCATTCCATTACTTGTATTCATTCTCTAAACCCCCTATCTTGTTAAGGAGTTTAACCCCCTTTTAATTATTGTTTCCCTCACATTACAAGGTTCTCTTTATTGTTGCATGCCGCTCGATTGTCAAAGTTAGGGCTCATAGCTCGTAGCTAGGTTTATAGCTAAAGTTTGAATCAGGATTAGTTGAGGGACAACAAATATTGACTAGAGCCCGGCAAATACAGATCTTTAGGTGCTGATACTGATAATCGAGAGTGAAGACTTTCAATACATGGCAAAAATTATTCAACAGGATGTCATTATCTATCACAGGTCTATGCCTCTTTCCCTTTAGAGATCAAACAGAATTGCCAAATTTCACCTGAACAAATTAGTGGGTTAAACGTCTGCAACCATGTTCCTTGACACTTTGCTTTTCTTGCGTATTTAGATGTGCAGTTAATTGTTCAGTTCCTCGAACAGATAGTGTCTGGTCCACAGCCCATTAGGTTTTCTCAAGATGGGGGGGAATGAAATGTGTGACAGGAGGTAAAGTTAAGCTGACTTGCAGTCACTTTCACCATGTCAGCACATACGGCAGCTCCACTCCTACACAACATAAATCTCTGCAGACTCTTCCTGCGCAGAGACGTTGGCTCATAAAGAAAGTGCAGCTTCAGTCAAAACAACTGATGACCCAGTGGGCAACAGGAAACTGGCAGATTTCCAAAGCATTTGAATACGTCGAAGATTCAGTGTGAAAGATTTTGCAATCAAAAAGAGGGAATTTCTTGATGATTACAACAACGCAATTAGTTATTGTTATAGCCTCAGGGAGATAATTATGTGAATGTAAATTACTGGAATAGACTATTGTTTTTTATTTAATGGGTTATTCATCTATCAAAAACATTTAATTCATACTTTGTTTCTGTTTTGCAGGAAAGTGTGTCCCCCTGCAGTAGATCAGTAAGAAGTGCTCTTCAATATGAATACAGGTATGAGCACACAAACACACTCATATGAGATTGTAGGGGATTCCTTCCAGTCTATTATCTATTGTCTATTATTTTAGTTTGGCAAAGTTAAATATTTATACATTTATTCAACAGAGAACTTATTTCTCCACATTCATTGCTTTAAAGTCAACAGGTTACCACATTTCAAGCCACCTCGCTATTTTAAAAGCTGCTATGTGTGTTACTTTTCCTCGGCCACAGGCATGAGTCTGTAACTCTAACCCTGACCCTCTTTCACCACTTTGGTGTGGATCCATTTTTGGCCTCGGTTATTGTGACTAAAAGCATCATTAGGTATCGTAAGGTTGTTGCTTTTAACTACCGGTGACATATTCAACCTTAAATACATTTCCAAAGCTGTGTCCTAAACTTGGCAGTCATCTCGAGCTGATGTGTGTATTTCCGCCGGTGAATCAATGATGAGTAATCTGTCTCCGAGCTTTGTGCACACACCACACACCACCACCACCCTGAGTGCCTGCCAGTGGTAGCTTTACTCCTCTGGCTTGATTGTCTGTATTCAGGATATAGAATTCACACACATGAATAGCATTTTTTTCAGATGTTGAAATGCAACTTATAACTAATAAAAACCACAAAATTGAATAAAGAAAATAACACACTTGACGGATTGATTTTAAACTGGTGGTTTAAATTCTAAAGAAGTAATTTCAGTGTTTGCTGGAGAGAAGTGCTAGATACTAAATTGAATGAAAGAAAAATGTAGTTAAGCCTTTATGAAGATCATCAGCTTGTTGTAAAGTACTAAAGGTTTTCACTCAAGTGTCTGCGGGTCGGAAAACTGAGATTTTATTATTTTGATCTAAATCAACACTTCACCATTTATCATACTCTTTTATTATTACCTTAGCGTCCAGGGTCATCTATTTTGAAATGCTCTAAGTGCTGTCTCTTCATAATCAAACCGCTTCTGCTTCAAAATACAGTGTTATAATGGGGTTAAAGACCAAAGTCATTGCAAATTCTTTTTTTTTTTTTGAACTTCTTTTTATTTCCTTTTGTCAAATACAGTCATACAGTACATCGTTTTTAACATGAAATTAGGTATCACGGGTTCAAGTCTTAGGTTACCGGGGTTACCTGTCCATGTATGTCTCGGGTCCAGGCCATCATGATCCAAATATATCAAAATCAAGTTACCGATTAACAATGTCCACAAACACAATACATTTCACATAACATTTCATCAAGACATTATTCTGAAATAGTATGACCTGCATATGTCCATTGCTTAAAAGGGGAAACAAAGGGAAAACAAAAGCAATATATATATATATATATATATATATATATATATATATTGCTCATATCAGGTGGAAATGTAGAGCAATCGGGGACCAGTTGTTTTTAAAATTCTTTGCAAATTCTTAATTCATTTTCTATGAGCTGTTGCCCAATCTGCCACAGTAAGACCGAGGCTATTTTTAACGAGACATATTTAGGTCCTTGATTTAGATTTGTGTTATACTTAAAAAGTTTTACAAACTCTAATGTTCAGAAAACACATCACTGTCCCTCACTGTCTATCGTGCAGCCCTCCCTCCCCCCCTCTCAGTCTGCTGCTGCTGGTCCACTCTGTTGTGATTGGTCAACTGCTTGTTGTCGACCTCTACTCTCGCTTTACCCGGCTTTGTTTGGCGGCCGATGTAGCAGCCAGATTACTGGCAAGGTGTTTCAGGAACTTTTTGTGGTTTACCAACTTCTTTGGACTTTGTATGCCTCCGCGACGGCGGGAGCCAGTGCAGTCAGAGGCATTATTTTGTTTGCCGGTTGATTTCTGTGAAAACAATATCTCAAGAATGCCTTGATTATGTAGTGGTCAAAGGTGACCGTATACGAATCTGGGGAAAAGTATATGCAGAAATATGGACATAGAAACTACTACACTACAACCGCAGTGTAGTATTTCTAGTTAACTTTGCAAGAACTTTTACATTCACAAAAACCCTTTAAAACAAACTAGAGGAAAGAAAAACTGAAATAGTATCACAAGTCTCCTTTATTGCATGTGTTTGCCTTCTCTTCCTTGGGGTTATGACTCTGGCTGAATGCATGTGTTTTTGCATTGCTGTGTTTTTCTGCATGTGCATGAGCATGTGTGCTGCTGCTTCTTCCGCCTCTATGATCCAACCTGCCTGGCTGTGATTCCTCAGATAGCGGAGGATGTGCTCCCAAAAGCGTGGCCTTGTCACTCACACTCTCTCCCATGAAGAGGGTCCAGAGCTCACCAAATCTAGCTACAGGTACTAACACTCACAAACGCACAACAACTTAACACACAATCAAACAAGGAGAGTAAATCTCAATACCTGAAATACAACCCAGTCTGTGGAAGTGACTGGGCTGAGCTGTTGGTATAAGCTACGTGAAGTTATTTTTTAAAGTGGCTTGTTGATTTTCCAAATCATGTTTGAGCTTCATCTAACTGATATGGCTTGAGCATATTTGAATTGCTCTCAGAATTTCTGTGGCTGCCTCGGTACGTTTCAGCAATGTTTGGCCTGTGAGATGCTGTTTTTACCAATCATTCAATTTAGTTTGCTCCATTTTTGAGTTTATTGATTTTAATCTTTCCTCCTTCCTCTCACGCGACATGTTCTTGCTCTCCTAACCATCTCCCCCCTCCATGTGGGCAGTTTATTCTACAGTTCCTGTTGTCTACAATTACTTTTATATCTTTCCTGGCTCTGTTTCCTTGTTTTCCTCCTCTGTCAGCATTGATTGGTTAGACATGCCACAGCTCCCCTGACCTTAAGCGCTTGGAGACATGTGGAAATGTGTTTGGACGGGGTTAGTGCGGTGAATAAAACGGCACAGCTCTGCTTAATTCTTCCTGATCTGTGCTTCGGTTTTATCCGAGCACAATCATAGTTGATCTGCTGTTTGTAAAAGCCCCTTCAGCCTAAAACTGTTGCTAAATTTGTTTCTCAAATAGTTTGAAATAACAGGTCAAGTCGAGATGAATAAACAGGCAGCACAGATGAATACATTCTAAATTCTAGGGTTTTCAGAGGAAGGGTATTTGTCCCCAACAGGTTTTTCTTTCTCTCTCCTGACTGTGTTGCATCTTATCAGCATCCAGGTGAACTGCCACACCCCCGTGGGCACTCTGGCATTCCGCTTCCTTTTTGAACAATAGCAGGGCATTGTCTGAAAGCTGATAAGCAGCTGTCAAATACAGCAGCTTTAGGTGCTTAGTTGGTCTTATCAAACCACTGCTCAGATAGCACAGCACTTTGGAATAAAGACTGTAGGTTTAGGGGTATGTTCAGAGTGTTCAGAGAAAACCATCACAGCCATAAGCATCTCTACCGGGGAAACCAGTCATCTATTGTGTTCTGAGATAGCTAGGATTGCCCGAGCATGTGGATTCAATGATAAAGTGGATTCTTATATATATTTAAATAAAAGGATGTACAGTTAACCATGAATATGTAAAAGGTCTCAAGAATGCAGTGTGACCATTCTGCTGTGCAAACATCAAACTTCATGTTGAGTTACGTGGCTCAGATTTGTTTCCTTTTGAAGATCAAATCCCTTCTTTGTCTTGGGAGTAAAGTGGTTGATGTACATGGGAAGCTGCCTAAATCAGAAAAAAATCAGTCTAATATAAATTCAGAGGTGTAACAATGTTATAAATAGTTATGTAAAGAAATGGCTGACAGAGATGGATACCACTGATCTCTTTCCTCTGTGTCTACAGAGCGACTATGTTTGTCGCACTAAACATTCTCATAAGCATTTTGTGAGATGACAAATTATTGTGTGACAACTTTAGACGCGGACGTGTTGTCATTTCAGGGATAAATGTGACCACACATAAATTCTTGCCGTGTCTTCTCTGTCTCCACAGGGAGTGATTCTCACTCATCAGACTTGGGTAAGTCTCTTTCGGGGGAATTCTGGTGAAGAATCTTGACAAGAGGCTATGGAGCGACCAGAAGATTGTTCAAACCCACTGTCGGGATTGATGTTTTTCAATTTTTCTTTTCCCCAGATTCTTGGCGGTCACGCAGCGTAACAGATGGCCTTAGGAACGGAGACGCCGGCAGCTCATCTCTCGCCGCCAAAGGCTTCCGAAGCGTCCGACCCAACCTGCAGGACAAAAAGTCAGCGACACAGGTAACAGATCTCACACACTACATTTGTCATTTGTTCACAGTTTGCATTTTTTCTTACTACTGTTTAGTTGTATTTGAAATAATTATGTTGTAATATTATTGGCTGTGTGGAAGAGGTTATTCTTAACGACTGATCATTTACAGAGAACTATTATGTATTTGAAGTTTGTAACTTGATGATTTGTATCAAGCTTTTCACTGAATGTTCTTTTGTTGTTGTTGTTTGGACTTATTTTGGCTGCTGCTTCTAATTGACAAACAAGGACATCAGTCACTTGCCTATGGCCCCCCCCAGGAGAGAGAGTTTCCACTTCTCGCCCTCTGGCACTAATCCACCAGACTATAGCTCCCTCATTGCCCTGGCTAACGATTCTGGCCCTGGAATGCTAACATTCACTCACAATGAAAAAGCGGTATTGAAAGAGTCCTTCACCATTAATAGCACATCCTCTTACTCCTATTCAGAGACCGGAGCAAACCCGGTCCAGCAGGAACACCAGGTCCCAAATGATATTATCAACTGTATTGAATCTGCCACCTCTATTAATAAGCAGGTCCAGGAGCGTAAAGTGGCTTCGCTCAAACTAACTCCGGTCACCATCCCCGACCCTCCTGCTCACCTCAACTCTTACCTTGAACCCCAAACTAAGACCCAGACTGCAGCTTCCCCTCCTCCACCAAGGGGTCCCACTCCCTCTCAGCCCCCGACGAGGACATCCTCGCTCTCTGTCCACCTGGGCCCGGAGAGTCGGAAAAATCCAGAGCGTCAGCCTCCCACTCCCACTGAGGAAGTCCTGGTCCCAGATCAAGTACTATATCAGGCCTCAGGTCCGGCTGCATCGCAGGTGGAGATGACGAAGCCTCCTCCTGCAGTTCCACCAAGACCTTCTCCTGCAAAACTGTTGGTACATAACTAACTACTTATTGTGAGCAGTGATTTTGAGGTCACAAAAAGACGACATCGCTGGGGTTTTCTCTTGATTGCATTGAGATTTAAGACTTACACAGTGTCTGCAACACATCATTTGATTCACAATACAAACAGAAGAGCTAGTCGGTGTGACATCATCAGAGAAACGCTCTCCTGGAGGTTTGATGCACATGAACACTGGGAAGTCTGATCCAGGCTTTGTTCTTTTGTTGTCAGCCAAGCAAACTAACTGTGATTCTTCATATGTGTTAACTTCTATGTGTCATAACCAAGTGTTTCATTTATCATGCACCAGCGTTGCTGTCTGTATACCTTGCTGCCTTTCACAGAGTTTGAACTAACACAGCGTCTTCAATTCACAGCAATTATCATGTTTGAGAAGATGCTGCTGCTGCTGCTGCCCCACGTCGCCTCAGTGTGGCTTCCCACCGGCGTTTCACCTTCTTCGTTGCTCACGTGTTACTTCCTCTCCTCCTTTTGTGACAGTGTGGCTAATGAGTGATATCACTAAGCACTCTTCTCCTTTCCCTCTTTTTCCAATCAACTCCCTCTCCCGCCAACCCCAGAGGCCTCCATTCCCCACTGCTCTGCACTCCCCCTACCACAGCTCCGAATCACTCGACTACCTGTCTGGCCTCATGCCCAAGACCCTATCGCCCACCCCCTATGTCCCCAGCGGAGCTAGCGGCACAACCGGTGTGAGCATCGGTGGCTTCGTGTCCCCCTCGGCTTCCCCCGTGTCCGCTCTCAGCCACTACTCGTCCTCCACGGCGTGTCTGCTGGACGAGCTGCAGATCTGTAGCCTGGACTCCCCCGGCTCCTCACCCACGCCGTCGCCCACCCTCAGCCACGTCTCCACCTACACGTCCACTGCCGGCCCTGATGACGCGCTAACAACCTCTGTGGCCTCCACTGCTGCATCAGCCACTGTCACTAACGTAATTATCCCAACAAGTCACTGCTGTAACACACATTATCCAAACCAAATGGTTCCTATTCTCCTCCCGACTCACTCGGATGGCTGAACCCAACCTCCACAGAAAGCGTGATTACTACCAAGTTTTACCTTCCACTAACCATCACCTGCAGCCTACCTGTTCTGCCCCCTCTGTTCCCTTATTGTGTTACTGTCTTTGTGCTCATTAGAACGCTGTGTGTCTCTGTGTGCTTGTCTGCATTTCTCTTTCTTGTGCCTTTTTTGCAATCCAGTGCAATTACACTGTCTCTTAAGGCCATTTCGCATCAAAAATTCATGAGACACTTCCATTGTTCATGGAAGTTGCAGCAGGGTGAAGCCCCCCCCCCGGTGCAGGTTTAAAGACTGAACTTGACTGCTGAGGACTAACAGTTATATTTCCTGTCAGATCATAGTATATATTATATATATTGACCTGAGAATAGATGCATGAGAATGTGTGGGAGAACTAGATTATTGCATTGTTTTGCATGGCACTTTGTTTTCAGAGTTATACGAGACTGGGAATTCGATTTGGTCTGACATTCGCTTGTTCTTTGCAAAGTAATTAACTTGTTGTCTGTCGAGTCTGTCAGAGGTTAATTGCATCGTCACTGTTCTCAGCCTTCAGGCTCATTTATGCTGCCTTCACGTACAAAAAGAGATGCCTCCTTCCAACGATGGAACTGCCACTGCCCACATCCTTCCGTGCATCCTTAAGTTGGCCTGGTTGTTTAGCAATACATCCATTAGAGGACAGCGCAGAATGGAGAATAAACATGGCAACGGTGGAGGAGAATGTGATAATGTACCTGCCAAGCAGCATCATATAGACGCCAGTAGTTTCTCATGCCCTATGATGGTCTCGCTTGAACCATCGGCAACACTGACCCCCATGGTTTTCTGATGGTATTGCACCGTTTTGTCTTTTTCCAGCAATATCCATAATCTTTGAGTATACGTATTGAACGGTGAGCATAAATGATCCATTCACATGAGCAGCTAGACTCGGACATATTCAGCAGGATTTATCAGATGCTGATACAGATAACTGAAACTAGGATATGTTGTAATGACCAGCGGAAAATTCTCAACTTGAGTTTGTAATCACAGCAACTAATCTACACATGGCCCTTGTTGCTTTATTGTTAGTTGAACAGTTATAAATTGGTTGTTTTGTGTTTTGGGGCTTTCTTGAATCATTGTTCTGAACTTTGAGGCCTTTAAACTGAAATCCTGTCTTTATCCTACTGTCAGATGGAATCCTGTCTCTGTGTAATATAACCAGTAGGATCTCTGTCTTGTTTATGTCGCTACTAATTTATTCTGAAATGTATCTGAATGTGAAGGAGTTGTCCATGTTTACTGTCGCTGTTTTTTAATCTGTGTTCTGTTGTAGAGTGAAGTGATTCAATAAGTTCCACTTTTCCCGACTAACCTGTCTTACATTCTCACTTCAGATTCAGCACTTCTATGAATCCTATAAGATGACTCATTTTCTTTGATTTAAACACATCTTGACATTGAAAACTCATTCTTTATAGTAGATCTACAAGATCAAGTTCACTATTGTACATTTTGTTGCTATTTGTGAATGGCAGACTTACTGGCTCCGTCTCTGGTTTGTGGGTCACTCTTAGGGCCAGGTCCTCTCTCACGCTATGAATGGAAGCGCGAGCCATCCACAGAGACCCCTGTCTCCCCCGTCCTATCCTCCTCTCCCCGCCTCACTGCACTCTGGGCTCCAGAGACAGAGCCGGAGTTCGGGTGAGTCACTCTTCTTTTGTCACCCCCTCCTCATTTCAGCCATGGATACAACCAGTAATTCTTTGGTGATTTCTCTGCTCGCACAAAATACATGATTAGGGAAGTTGTTGCACCGCATTGCAAATACAGTACAAAGAAACACAAAAACAGAACATCGTCGGCCACATTTTACCTTTCTGAAACGGCACAGTGGACGAAAGTAAATTCCTCTTTATTCAAATAAATACCCTACTTTGTACTAAAAGTGCAAGAATTTGTTTGGAGTGCTGCATGTGGGTTCCTGGATCGGGTTCCCTCAAACAGGGTTGTTTTGTGAAATCCTAGTCTTAACAAATCTGAGCTCCAATGGTGTCACACTATGCAATCAACATCTACTTCATGTTAATAAGTTAAAGTTCAAGACTTGTCTATTGCCACTTTAAGCACCAGGCAAGGGACCTTTGTGAATTAATCTCGTGCACAGTGTTGGGATAGAAATTTCTTAAGGGGTCATGTGGTTTACAAGTTGTGATTTGTATATCTCCAAACTGCAGGACTGTAAGATTTTAAAAGCATTTTCCTGATTTAGGGTCGACTGAAATGTCTCTTTCCTCTCTCTTTCCTCTTCCCTCCTGTTTCCAGAGGGCAGCGAGTCTGTCACCAGAGAGTCTGTGATGTTGGGCTACACCAGTGTCTGCAGCACTGTGCCCATTGCCTCCTTCTCGGAGGAAGAAAAGAAGGTCTCCATCATTAAAGCCCCTCATTATGAAGGCATCGGCCCTGTGGACGAGTCCGGCATTCCTATCGCCATCCGCACGGTGAGGTCAAACGTGCAGAGAATGAAACACGCTCAGTTTGGTAGTGTAGTGTAGCACAGGGTTGTCCTAAGACCCATTTCTGTTGACTTGCTATGTGATCAGGCTCATGAGAGGGGATTACTCTCAGCTGTCAGCAGCTTTTGAGCCCATCTTAAGGCCGTTTTTCTCCCTCACTTGCACTATCAGTATCTCTGTGTGCTAGTTTCAAAGTTGAGCTCACACAGGGTTTTTGCTTTGGCACCTCAAGGTCCTCCCTGCCAACTTGTCCGAGTGCGTGTTATCTCTGTTAAGGGTTTTCTCGTATTAGCACTTGCCTCAGTTATCCATCTCTGTTAGAGTGAGGTTTAAAGGCAGACATGCGAAACCCCGGAGTGAGAGAAACGAGAAGAACGAGAGATGGGGCAATAAAAGCTAAAGAAAAGGTGAAAAGGGGGCAAAGAAAATCCTGAAAGAGGAAAAACGAAAAACAGATGCTCCTCATTGTGAGCAGACAAACATTTTTGTGGCCACTCTGTTTGGTAACCGTGGAGAGGGAAGTGGTAATTGGACTGTCTCTGCTACACACACGCTAACACACACACACACACACACACACACACACACACACACTCACTCTGACCGGAGTTCAGACACTGCTACTGAATAAAGAGCGGATTAAGTCTCTCTGCCATTAGATCTATACAGTATAAACAAAGACACATACCAGGGTTTCTCCTGGCACAGAACCAGAGCTCGTATTTCTTTTTTGTTGTAGCGCCGTCTTTGCCATGAAACCCAATCTGCTGACATTGATGCACATCACAACATGCACATTCATATAAAAACCGGCTGCTGCAGTAATTCATTAAGTTACTTATGTTACTATTGTGTTTTTTCAGGGCTGTGCAGGCTGCATGTTTGAATATTGTAACTGATGTATGCAAAGTATGTGTATAAGCTGAAATATGCACTAATTGAAACATATTCAGATTTTTGGTTTTTGGCGTTTGCCCCAAATCACATTTGATTGGGTCAATTTATTTGTCCCAGAGTTTGAGATAATTCTTCCAAAATATTGAAATGTTTCACTTGAGAAAAGCGAAGGAAGGAATTTGATGTAAAACAATAAATAATATGAGGTCAGCATTTGCTAAAATCACATTACAGAGAGTGTAGATTGAACTTTTATAGACAATTTATTTTTAAATTCTTATGGATGTCTGAAAAAGCTGAGTGTGTTTTTCTTTGCTCAGTAATGTCCCGTGAAACAGTGGGATCCTTACAGTTTCCCCAGTTGCCGCATTTCACGGCACGTAAATCTTAACGATTACTTCTCTCTCCACAGACGGTGGATCGGCCTAAGGATTGGTACAAAACTATGTTCAAACAGATCCACAAGGTTCACAAAGCAGGTAAGTCTGCACCATATGAGCAAGATGGAGAAATTACCCTCTGTTCAATGGGATTTGATTGATGGGAGGAATTTGTTGTGCATGCATGCTGCTTGTATGCATGTGCATGTGTGCATCTGTGTGTGTGTCATAGCATAGAGGTCCTTGTTAAACTGAAAGACCCAGAGAACCTCGGAGCCAGAACTCATTAACTGCGAGCGAGCGAGGGAGGGAGTCTGAAGAGGAGGCAGTTATTGAGAGAAACTCTCTAATAGGAACAGAGCTGTCCTGGGAAATCTGCTCTAATTTTGTGGGCCCGACAGAAGCACACAGTCAGTACAAGGCTTGTTTGTTCTAAACAGCTTAGGCTTCTCCTGCCGCAGCACAAACACACAGACGCTCGCAGAGTATTTCTACAGGCTACATCTGCAGGCTTGTGATGGTTTCTTTGATGCATCGCTGAATTCCCTCGCTGAATACTCAAATCTTCCAGTGGATTTATAAAGCAGTTCTCCAGTCCCACACATAGTCTCTGTCTTTTGAGTATCAACTCCTGTAGTATTCGAGTGTGCAGCTTCTTTCTTTGCAGGAACAGCATTAGTGGGTCTGATATTCAGCCTTTTTACAGTAGCTTGGAATTTATTTTCATCGTACACTGAGAATTAGGCTGAACACCAGCTCTGTCAGAAATTCTCAATATTGAGTCTCAGCCAAGGAACCATATGGAACCTCCTCATTTCCCTTTGAATAATATTTTTTACACTTCTCCTTAGTTATGTGAAAGAACAACACAATACCGGCATATATCATGATCATTTTAATGGAGGACAATTTTCACAGACTCCTGATAGTGGAACTCCATTTGAGAATCACTACTCTGTGTAACTTTGTTGAGTGGGTATGATCTCCTGTGACAAGTGTGGAACTGACTGATAGTCGCAGCTTCAATCAGGTCCAGCAAGTTGAAGAGTAAAGCTGAACTTTAGACCATATAAAAAGACTTTGAAGTTTTTCTAAAAAACGTTCAGTTGTGTTTCATTTCAGTGAGAGCGACGACAAAACTGATTGATAGACTTTGTTTCTATAAGAAAATCACTGAATCACTCGGACAGGGAGCCCAACAGAAGTATTCACCACATGTGGCTGCAGAGGTCGCTGTTGCTCAGTAAAAGTGACATAGTGTTTCTTTAAATGCAAGGTAAATAAAACATATAACAAAGCAATTTTTTTTAATAAGCTTAAAGAGGAAAAGTGTATTTTGCTGCTCGGGTTGTTTTACGATGCTTTCCAGGTTGAAAATGTGTCGACTTTATTATTTTGTAATGTCACTTTAATATGTCACTTTAATCAAACTAAAAACCCTGTTCTCCTTGAGGAGGAAATTTCAAACTTGTATCATAATAATCAGGTTTCATTCCTTTCTCCTACAGACGATGACTACTCTGACACATACAACGCAACGTATGCTGTCATTAACAATGGTGAGACCCACTTTATGTGTAGCCACAGTTGTATTTCACACCGTAAGTCAGGTGTCATCTCCTCTCTGGTCAGCTCTGCCTTATTACTTCTCCTGCCTGATGTCTCCCTAATGTCGTCCTTAACAGATGACTTCAGCCTTTCATCCAACGCCACCACCATGGCCCACCCGGCTCCCCGGACACACACATACAGGCCGCTGTCCAAGAGCCCCTCAGACAATGGAGGACACCTGGGTCCTCGAGAACCTTCTCCGTCCCCTGTACCCCCACCGCCTCCACCCATGGCGTCCCTCCTGCAGCTGAGGGCCAGAGATAGCGACCGCGAGAAAGATTCCCCAGACATGTAAGAAGAACCTTCATTAATGAATTAATACAAAATTTAAAGGACCCTTCCCTCCCATAGCCCTATAAATATGAATTATTAGTATTTACTCAGTCAATATTATTCTGTGAATTATGTACCTAACATTTTTTATAAACAATAATTGTGTCTGTTTGTGTTTTGTACCAGGAATGAATGGGGTCCTCCTGACAGGAAAGTTGACACCCGAAAGTATCGCGCGGAGCCCAAGAGTATTTTTGAGTACGAGCCCGGGAAGTCCTCTATTATGGAGCGTGAAAGACCAGTGAGTACTTTTTTACAAATAATTATAATGAATCTTAAAACTTTCCCTTTTAAAATGCTGTGAGTAGTTGTTATCCATTATGATTCACTGCCTTTCTTTAAGTTTCATTCACCTGTGAGGTCTGTTGGCATTAATCTGGAGTCAGTTTATTTTATGTAACATTCAGAAGACATGACTTTCTTCCCCAACTGGTTCTACGGTGATGTCTTTGTGAAATATTTGAATTACTGTGATTGTGAATTGATTCGGTTGCTATTTTTTAATGATGTTTGTATTTGTTAAAAGATTGTAAAACTTAAATTATTCTGTTCTGCTTGAAGAGATACAACTAAACATTAGGATGAGAGCTGAACTACCACAGCTACAAATTCGTTTTCATGTTAATATTATATTTTTCTATAATGGTCTTTTGCGTGAACTCAGCTTCAGACACAATGTGGGCGGTAAAAAGCGAAGGTTATCAGTGATGCATCCTGTAGGGACTGTTCTCTTCTGCCTGCTCGAAGCAGACGACAGAGATAATTATCTTGTAGAGGGGTGGGCGAATAAAATAATAGCCATGGGGTGATATGTGATGAGGACAGGATAATGGAGAACCTGTTCCAGATGAGGTGTTATGAGGGAAAAAAGCTTTTTGTGATGAATTCACAGTCGTTGGATGCGATGACTGGGAACAATAATGCATGAGTCAGCCGCTGATAGACGAAGGTAATAAAAGGTGAAAGCCATAGAAAGTAGAAGTGAACCCACGCGGGCTTAACTGCTGTCGGGACTCTTAATGTATTTTGTCTGTCCACTACCTGTTCTCTCTGTTCTCTGAGGTCGGAAATGGCACCAACAAAAAAAAACTCCTTCTCAGTTCTGTCCATCTGGGCAATTTTTTGAGTCGTAGGAAGCAAAAACATTTTTATGCCATCCTGTTTCATTCTCTCCGTCTACAATACTTGTGCGGTTGCCAGTGTTTGCTCCAGGCCTCACTTCTTCTTCTTTTTTACAGGCTGACACATTTGTCTCAAACCTGAATTTTTTTTCTGTTTTAGCTCGAGAGATGTAAAACCACAACACCCACATAACATCTCCTGGCGGTGTTTCATTTGGCGTGAAATTCTCTGTTTATCCGGGGCTGGGGTTAGAAAGAGCAGACAGACGAGTAAAGCACTGCATCGGCTCTACAGTTCAAATAATAGTAAACCTCTTGTCTGAATGCCAAAGTCTGCAAATGCAAAAAACATTGAAAACTGTGCTTGTCCAAGTTTAACCATAGAACATAAGAGAATAGATAAATAACTTGGTGCACAGCAACTACCATTTTTTGGCATACCTGACTATTCTGCTTCATGTAAATACTATATAATATCTCAGCTGACTCATCTTATTGCAGGTTGATTTTATATGAAATCGTTCTCGATATGATTCACAGAATGAGATCTTCATCTTCATCAACATTCAACAACAGAGATGAACTTTGGTTCACTTAAAGCAATTCGTCTGTAATTTACATACCAGACACGCAACAGCGGGGGGGGAAAGAATTTTATTAGCCTCTATCATTTAATATATAACAAGGCATGGGCTAGATAGATACATTATCATCTCAGTCCTTTACCCTAAAGGAATTTGCCCTTATGAGATGTGATAGGGATTAAATTAACCAAACACAAGTACAGTCTTCTCCTTATCAGCTCTGCCAATAAGGTAATGCTTCGTTTGTTTGTATTTGTTAATTTGTTAGTTGGCAGGATTATGTAAAAACCACTGGATGGACTAACTTTAAACTGAAAGGATGGATGGGATATGGGTCAGTAAAGAATCCTGAAAATGTTTGAGCAGATCTGGATCCTCAGCCAGATTTTTTTGTTTTTCTTTGACTTTGCGATAGTGTTCTTTCACTATTTTCATCGATTTCTAGGAACTAGGAGACTGAGTATCCTGAGTATCTAGGAGAAATATATCCTTGAGCTCTAATACATTAAATGAAGACAGGACCATTAACCACTGACCTGGCCTACTTGTTCATATATCTAGGTAAAAGGTCACTGAGAGAGCAGGTACTTCACCTCAGCCAAGGCCCAACAGATGAAACCATATTTAAATTAGCTGCATCCAGATTTGAATGTGGCTCTGCACCAAATTGCACACCCTCATCATACCCCTAAACATGCCTGATCATCCTATATTGTTACTGAATCATTCAACATCCTTCCAACGTGTTTTGTGTGGTTAACCATCCAGGAGTTTTTGCGTAATCCTGCTCACAAGCAAAGATGAAAACATAACCCCCTTGGTGGAGGTTATAATTTGTGTCTGAAAAAGAATCGTGCATGTTTAGGGGACTGAAATTTGGTGAAGATCCAAATACAAATCTGTATCTAGTGAAGTAACTGTGTCATCACAGCAGAGACACAGTACGTGCTCTCTCTCTCAGTGACCTTTTACCTAAATATATGAACGATGGGCCAGGTCAGTGGTTTATGATACCGTCTTTATTTAATGGATCAAGGATATCTTTATTATTTCCCAGGGATAATTTGTTCTGCAATCAGCCAGTGTAACAACCATCAGTAGTTTGATAATATAATAGTACTGTGATCAAGTATTACCTATACACTTCACCCTCAGTTATGTGGCAGTGAATGTAGCACATGGGTCAACTGGATGTCTGCCAATGGACAAGAGTCTAATCAGGTTTTTTCTAAACAGTTGTGTAATACATGCACTTTCCTCCTCTTATTAAATGTAGCGAGCTCCCCTGCTGTAAATATTAATAATGAGGTTCGTGTTAAATATGTAATTCTCAAGGCAACATGCTGATTTTCATGAGCTGTCACCTGTAGTGGGGATTATCATAAGACTGCAGTAATGGGATTCTCTCCTGGAATTTGCAGCCTCATTAAAACTTAATTGCGCGTGAAATTAATTGATATCAAATCAGAAGGGCCGAGGTGTTTTTAATGGTCTCTTCAGACTGTGCATATTCGATTATTCCGCGTATATAAAAGTCTAATCACGATTGAACGCTGTCAGATGCACTCTCTAAAGTTTGAGGATTACCATCCAAAGCAAAATCATTAGATAAATGGGTTTTGCTTCGTCACGTTTTGTCCTCATTCTTAATCTCAGTCCTGGTTCATCCTGTGCCCGTCTCCCTGTGCCACTTCCTAACCATGAGGTCCATGTCTCTCTCTTGTGTGTGCCTTCTCTTCCACGCTCGCTTTTCTTCTGTCTCTTCTTCTCCCTCCTCTCTCTGTCACTGTCGTGCTTTCCCAGACCTATGATGACATAGATTTAGAGAACGAGCCTTGGTATAAGTTCTTTTCCGAGCTGGAGTTTGGGCGGCCGGTAAGTCAGGGCCATAGCTACTCCCTCAACCACAATCCTGCCGTACAGGCGCACACCCACTTTGTCCCACCCCACCCAGGAGTTTCTTAATATGTGTCTCCACCAATAGTCTGGGTGTGGCTAGTTGTTTGGGCATGTGGTACTTGTTGGGTGCTGTGACTCCCCCTCCCCCCCTCACCCTTATGACAGGCTGTGTTATGTCTTTGCGTTGCTGGGGTTTTTGGTCTGGTGGCTCCTGGGTACTGAAAAGACATGTTTATTTTAGTCTGTTCACTATAGAACTGATATTTGCTCCCAAATTATCAGGAAAATCAGTTAAAAAAGACAGTCAGTCATTAACTTAAATAAATATGCGTTAATATTAATGAATATGCAGTTAACAAGTTTCAAAACACACTTTGTGCAGTTTTTTCTGCATCTCATATACATGCTGTATCTTTTAATCAGCCTTTTCTCCAGTTATTCATTTTATTATTCATTCATTTCCACTATTATTTTGTTCACCTTCATTGCTGTTAGTCTGGAGAATTACTTTGTGCACCTTCATGCCAAAGGGCTTCAGTGCCCTCTGCTGGATGTAAGTGGTAACACCACCCTAGTGGCTCAGGGCAGGGGTTGCCTCTCACCACAGATCTGGGATCAAATTACCCCCCAACCTGACTGATTTACAAAGCGTCATGAGGAGACGCCTCTGTCCATGCCAGAGCATGACATCAGGTGATCGAGTCATTGGGCTTATTCACAACGCTCAGGTGATGATGTCACACATGGAACCAACACGACTTTGTGTCTCCAAAAGTCATGTTGAGCCGCGTGTCCACATTTCTACCTGCAACGTTCTGAATGTTTCACCAATCACAGAATTAGCCTGTAGAGCGTAGCTGGTTTCCCTCCGTGCACTGACTGGTCCGGCAGGGACAGAATCTTGCAGTGTGTTTCTTGAGTTGTGTTCTAATGTTTGCACTCGTAAACCAACACTAAGTCACAGCATCTGATTCACTGCACTCTCCAACAAACACAGCAGCTTTTGCGTCACTTTGCTTCCTGCTTCACAGCTTCCTGTCACAATCTGCATGTGTGTGTGTGGTAGATGGGAACATTTCTGTGTGTGTGTGTGTGTGTGTGTGTGTGTGTGTGTGTGGTTTAAATATAGAAGGTAGTGATGTAATTTATGTTGGCATTGATATAGTGTTAATATATTGAGATCAGCAGTAGACTGTGCATATGAACCAGTGTGTGTTGTGCACAGGTGTGTATTTATATGTGCAAGTGTGTTAGTGTGTATAGCGTGTGTGCACATGTGTGCGTTGTACATGCAAAAGCACATGTGCAACACTTGTGAACTAGCCCATCTCTGTTTACTCAGATTTTCTAACACGTGTCACTCTCTCACCATGTTTCTTTTTTTTTTGTTTTGGGTTTCTCCCCCCCCACCCATGATGTCACCACTGCTTCTCCTCCTTCACCTCATCTTCACCCTCCTCCTCCTTTTCCTCCTCCTCCTCCTCCTCTTCCTGCTCACTGCTGCTGCTTGGGGCTCAAGCCTCCTAAAAAACGACTGGATTATAATCCAGACATCTCCGCCCGCCAGCGCATTGAGGTAATCTCACATTCATGAGTGTCAAGAGTTTTTTAATCTCACAGTTTCTAACCCATGATAGAAAACAACACTGACGTTAGATACAGCTGTTTTGAAAGTGAGTTTTAATGTGTGTAGCATCAATGCAGTTTGATCTTGTTTCAACATGTCAGCCATTCAATGCAAAATGATTGTGTCCTTGCTTTGTGAAGACTGATAAACATATACAATGCTTCTTTGTTTGGAACTGTATGAAGATCTGCAGGCTGTGTTGTAAACAGACAGATTTTACTCCTCGTCTCTTATCCTCTCTCTCTTTGGAAAATATGAAGCTCTAGATTTCTTGGCTCAAAACACAATTTTTTCATTTATTATGTATGCTATGCTTAGAACCTCCTCCCACAGACCCTTGCAGTTCAAATGCATTAATCATCCTTTACTACTAAGCCCCATTCCAGCTGATCCACGCCAGGTTTTGCAGGGGCAGCTTTTGCCCCCCTGAGCTGAGCTAATTACATCCTTTCCTATATCACCTTTACCACCATCCTCCAGAGCAGCCCAAGAGAGAGCAGGAGGTTCCCCTCAGCGTTTATGCCGGTAGGCCTCTTTGCGTCCAGGTGTGCCATGTGGAACCAGCTTCCACTGCACCTTACGCTGGGGGGAGTGTTTTGAGTGTGGCACAGCATCAACCCGCATGCAGGCTGTGCATTGAGAGCCGCTCTGCCTCCAGTCTTTGTTCCTGCGGAGCTCACTTTCCTCTTTTGTTGTCTGCCCTATTTTCAGACGTCCCTGCACATCGCTCCCGCTGACAAGGCTCTGGAGAGACCTACGAGGTAACCTCTGCTTCTTCTGTTTTCCTCTGCATCATCCTCCATCCCCCTCCCCCATCCTCTCTCCACAGCACTGGCCCATGTTGTGATTCAGCAGCGGAATCACAACACTGCGCTCTCTCACCCCGGCTCCGGTGCAATTAGCCTCAGCGGCTGCTATCACTGAGGATCTGCAAAGATTAGTGTTTGTCTTTTATTTTCTTTTGTCACCAAAGGCTTGGTGCTTTTCAGAGCTCACTCTCTCTAACTGAGCCGGAATAAATTAACCCGGCAAATCCATTGATTCTGCCCTTCACCTCCTACCCGTCCCTCAACCCCCCCTCCTCTGCCTCCTCCTCCTCTCCTCCTCTCCTCCTACTCCCTTTCACCAGTGGCCTGCTTATTCAGTCGCATTTTCCTCGGCGAACAGAAAGGGCAGAAATAGGATGTGATGAATAAGCCACTGAATAGGAAGCGCACTATTTTGAATAAGGAAAGTTACAGTGACTCAGTCTCATCTCTTTGCATGAGAATAACTATCGGTAGGTTGAATTGTTTTTCTTTCAAGCGTGCAAATGTTTTATACAATTTTCACATAGTTAATTTGCTCATGATTCACCTATTCTATATTTTTGCATGGATTGACGACTCGGGAAATAAGGCAAATGCCTGAAAACATGTGTGTGTGTTGTTTGTCTTCCAGTGCTGCGAGCGACTACAGGAAGAGAAGGAAGTCGGAGCCGTCAAGTTCCCAAGTGAACGCTCAGTCTCAGAGCAGAGCTGCAACTTCCCCCAAACCAGTGGATGCCTACAGACCCAGCAGCAGCATAAAGAAGAACGTCATTCGCTCCTCACCATCCTCGCCCTCCAGAGCCAAAGGTAAACAAATACACACACACACACAGACAGAAACACACATCTACCTTTCAGTGGATTCTTTTTCTCTCTTTCTTTTCCCGAGCTTGTTTTCCCTGTGATAAACGTGTTGCCTTCTCACTCTATAATGTGAGTGTGGTGTTTCCTTTGTTGGTTGGAAGGTGAAGAAACAACTTCAAATCCTCTTTTTTTCAACCCAGTTCTTCTCCTCTGACTCTTCTCCCTCTCCTCACCTCTTCCGCCTTGTGATCAGGTATCTTTGCTTAACCTGCTTTCCTCCTTCTTCTCTCTCACCACGCTGCTTTCTATCGGACATCTGAAAGGTGGGGACGCATGCAACATGTATTCAAACAGTTTGACCTCCCCAGGTCCACACCCGGGCCCCTATGTGCCCCCCGTCCCTTCTGACTCGGTGCGTTGCCACGAGGACGGGAGCCCGGACGGCAGCTCCTCCTCCAAGCAGTCTGTCTACTGTAAGAACAGTTGGCCGACAACACGCCCGGGTTCCGAGACCTGGACCGGTGCGGAGGAGGCGCCGCCGCCCTCCTCTGGCAAAATCAGGTCACGCAGCTGTGATGACTTACTCAGTGACGGGCATTCTGGCTCGGGCGGGCGCAATGCCCCCCGCTCAGAGAGTGCTGGGTCACTGGTGTGTGATGGGAATCCCTCAGGTTCAACTGGATCCACTTCCACCCGCTCATTACCTCGACTCCACCGGCGACGGGCGCACGATTCACCAGGCTTCCTGCAGCTCTATCGTAAAATGCACCAGATTGATCGGGCTCAGCTGATCCCGTCCGATATCATCCGCTCAGTCCGGGCTCGTATCCTGGATCTGGAGCGCCAGCCTCACCTGCTCCGGCACGTCCTCTCCCCCTGGACCCCCTCGTGGGGCGTGGAGGTGCCCACCGACACGGTGCCAAACCGCATTTCTGAATATGAGAGCCTTATTCAGAAATCCAAATCCATGCCCAACTTGGGTGATAGTGAGGGGCCTTCAGGCACTACTACACCCGGTGGCTCATCATCCCGAGCCAGCAGCGGTGGTGGTGCCACACCCATTTTTCCAAAACGCCGTTTTTCCATAGAATCTTTGCTAGAAGAAGACATCAGGAGCAGCAGTGGACCAGTACCTCACACTATGGATCCTTTAAATCGCCCACGTAGCCCACCTGAGGGTCAGCCTCGTGGGCCAGAGCCACGCCCTCTTCGGTCCTTTCCCGCTCCCCCGATCCCCCAAATCCCTCAAGCCAACCCAGACTACTCTGACAGTGAACAAGACGCCATTGCGTCAGACCTCAGTGACTTCATCCAGGTGGAGGGCTCCTCTTTTTGCAGTGAGAGCGACTTTGACCACTGCTCACTAACCTCCTCTGAGAGCTTGTACGGCTCCTCCACCCTCCACCACCACCACCACCTCCGTCACCTCCACCGCCATCACCACCGCCACCAAGCTGGTCACCAGAACGTGGGGCAGAGTCAGGGGTACCAGCACCGCCACCTCATCAGCACCTGCAAAGGCCGCTGCCCAGCTTCTTACACCCGCTTCACAACGATGCTTCGCCATGAGAGAGAACGAGCGCGTCAGGAGCAGCAGAGACCGCCGCAGCCGAGCCGCAGCAGCCATTCTCAAATCCAGAGCTCCCAGTCCCAGCAAGCGATGTCCAAGCTGGCCTTCCTGGTCAGCCCAGTGCCTTTCCGCAGGAAAAAGGGATCACCACCTACCTCTAAAAGAATCAGTGGTGGCGGCGGTCGAGGCAGCAGGCCCAAGTCCAAACAGGACATTTACGAAGCACTAGACGAAGCGTTGAGAGACATATATGAGCACATTCAATCCGAGAGAGGCCAGAGAGGCACCCGGGCCCCGGATGACAGCATCCTGAGGAGAATACTGGCTGAGCTGCTGCCGAACGTGCCTGAACGAAGCTCCTCGCTGCGGGGGAGGAGGGGGTGCTGGCAGGGGGGGCACTCCTCCGCTTCATTGTACCCGGACGGGAGCCCCACGGAGAACGCCTCCTACAGAGAGGATCCGCCCACACCGCGGCTACAGTCACCGATCAGTGCCTGTTACGCACGCCACTTGGACACCTCAAACAATAATGAATATGGAGAGGAGCAGGGCAATGGAAATGGTCTCTGTTATTCAGGTGGAGATACTGCACATACTTACACACAAGTTTTCACAAGTACACTTTGTAATGTAACCAGTCACACCTACACATAGTTTTATTCTACTCAAACATACATATTTCAAAAATATACATTCCACATACAGGTAATGTACCTTTTCAGTGTTTTGAGTGTTGCCTGCACCCGTTGCCCCATCGTTCCCCTTGTTGTTCAGCCAGTTCACATTACTATGCATCTCTATGTGTTTATATGAAGACCTGTTGACTGTAAATTCTCAAGTAAAACCTGATTCTTAAATTCAGTGTAAAGCTACTGTCAGTGGAAGCTTAACACTTCCTGCTGATGTTTCTTATTAAAGGTATTCTAGGAAAGCAGCCTTTGAATTTTTGGAGGGCTTTTATTTTGAAGCATGTTCAGGAAATGCTGAGTTTAAGTGACAGTACTTAAATGCAAAAAAATGGCAAAGTACTTGAAATTGGAATTTTTTGTTAGAACAATATGTCTGACTTTCTTATTGTGCAGAAGAATAGTTCAGATGGTTGTGAAATATTTTAAAAATAAACTTCAGTGCCTGGATCTTAAGATACAGAAATATTTGAGAATTTATGGTATACTTCTCTGGGTCGAGTAAATAAACGTGAATATTGTTCTTTTTGTTTTTAATTTCAATATTGTATTTGGCTGTATTATTTGTCTGTGTTAAAAATGGATCTGTGGAGTTATTTTACTGTCCCACAATCATCGTTCTCTCCCTCAAGCCATTTGCTTTTGTAAATGGTTTTCATCACATTTCGTTGACCTGTATTCTCCCTGTTTCATTTTGTCTTCATCTCTTTTGAATGACTGCACGTGTCACTTTGTGTCAGATTGTGGCAAAAGTCAAATCCCTTTGTTTTTTCCTTTGGAATGGAAATAAAGCTCAGCCATTGTTTGACCCCGAGCTTTCATTCCCTCCTTCACCTGTTGGAATGAAATCATCACTGTTCCATTTCTGCACTTTCCTCCCCGAAACTCATTTTTTATATTTTGGGCATGATTGTGGTTATTCGACCCCTGTGACCTTTTGGCCTGTGTCTCTACCAATCATAGACCAGGATGTCTCCAGGAGTTATTCCACAATGTACGGACGCCACACGCCCCAGAGTAGAAGAGCTACTCCCGACAGAGAGGTACAGCATTGAACTTGATGTTTAATACTCTCAGCACCTGGTTAGAGATCAGAAACATTAACTTAAGCAGTATACATACATCATTTATATTAAAACACATTGGCATATTAGCTGGCACTTACAATACACATTAAGTTATACACAATTAACGATGCTTGGCTCTACAAACACAATTTTTGTCTTTAGGTCAAATTTACTCTAAAAGCTGTGTTTTATGTTATAGCTGCTTGCCGGCTCTCTCTCTCTCTCATTCTCATCTCCTAGGTCTCCCATAAACAGATGACACAACTTATTCTGTTCTCTCTCCTCCATCAGAAACAGCCTGCAAAAGCCATTTATGATTTTAAGGCACAAACAGCTAAGTGAGTACAGTGAGTTCACGGGGCACCGGGGGGGGCGAACGGCGTGAGGCTCTAATGCATGGATATGTAACTGCACACCTGGACTTGCTGTTAAACATGTTGCTATCAAACATTATTCATCGTTTCCTGCGTAAAGTTTATTTTGCTTCTTAAAACAACTTAATCGTCAAATGACATCTGGCTGACTTTACCTTCTTAATCTTTTTTTTAAATGATTGCACGAGCTAATCTGACGCCGCATCTCTTGTTTTGCTTTGGTCGCCGACATTCTGTCTCATTCTTCTCTCTCTGCTGTGGGAAATGTTTGTGTCTTGTTCTGTTCAAATCTTCCTTTCCCAGGCAGTGGAAATCAAAAATGATATGACTG
The DNA here is from genome assembly GCF_963576545.1 of Limanda limanda. Lineage (NCBI taxonomy): Eukaryota > Metazoa > Chordata > Actinopteri > Pleuronectiformes > Pleuronectidae > Limanda > Limanda limanda. The sequence continues at coordinate 9,051,056 of NC_083637.1, forward strand.
TGTTACAGGGAGCTGACTTTTAAAAAGGGTGATGCGGTAAACATCATCCGGCAGATAGACAACAACTGGTATGAGGGAGAGCACCGAGGACGGGTGGGGATATTCCCCATATCATATGTAGAGGTAAATGTGCAACTGATACATCAATCTATATGTGTTGGTCCTGTGGTTGTGTAAGTGAGCATTTGTGTAGTTTCAATGCATTTAATACATCTCCTCAAACTCAATATGCACATCTGTTTACACAATGCTCTCACACACACACACACAGAAGGTGGCGTCCACAGAGAAGCAGCAGCCCATCCGTCCTCCTCCGCCAGCACATGTCCGAGAGATCGGAGAGGCAGTGGCTCGCTATAACTTCAATGCGGACACCAACGTGGAGCTGTCGCTCAGAAAGGTAGCCTCCCGAATGCATTGAAGTAAACTGCTGCATGCAACACAACTTTATATATACATGCTGACAGCAAAGCAGGATATAAATCTTTTGAAATCATGTTGTAATAGTTGTCCATGTGTTTTTTGTTTTTTTTATATTCTTTATTTTTTTTGACAGTTCTTTACAAAAACTTACATCAGCCCAAGGGCAATTTTCGTTCTTCTGCTGTCAACGTTTTTCAAAATTGGGCAACTTTGTACGTTTTGGGAGAGGTACAGTGCGTACATGTAGACAATAATCACAGATCAGTAGAGAAAAATAATAATAATAATTGAATAAAAACCAGCCGAATAAAAAACAACAACATGTTAGAGGTTGATCTGAGCAAGAATGGGATAGGGGTCGGTGAGGCTCGCTAAATCAAGGCAACATTACAGGGTCATTCATTCAATACTTCCACAAAGTCTGGACTTAGTGGTTTTACATATCTCACCCATTTGCTCCATAATTGGATGAACACAGTTTTCCGAAGACGAAGGGAGAAAGTAATCCTTTCCATAACATAAATGTAATTTACTATATCTATCCACTCCTCTATCGTGGGGGGCTCAGGAAGCAGCCAGCCCCTTGTGAGCTCTTTTTTACAGGCGGTTATTAGTATGCTAATCATATATTTATCTAGGCGCCTTGTTTGAAAATCAACATTTCCCAAAAATAATGCTGTAAATTGCAGGGGCAGGTCAGTATTAAGAATGCTTTTTAATGCTTTGTGAAACTCTGCCCAGAAAGGTTTAATCACTGGACAATCCCAGAATATATGCCAGTGATTTGCTTCCCGAGACCCACATTGTCTCCAACATGTGCTCTCCCCTCCAGCAAAGCGTGCTTTCTGCTTTGGTGTAATAAAGAAACGAATAACACACTTCCACCCAAATTCCCGCCACACGTTAGAGTTGGTGCATTCCGACTGGAATTTGCATACCTCCAACCAGTCCTCATATCCATCCTGGTGTTTAACAACTTCTGTATGTTGTGTTTGCTTGTGTGTGTTCAGGGTGAGAGAGTCATTGTGATCAGGCAGGTGGATCAGAACTGGTATGAGGGCCGGATCCCGGACTCAACCAAACAGGGCATCTTTCCCGTGGCCTACGTCGACATCATCAAGCGCTCCCCGGCCAAGAGCTCGGACCACCACACGGACCTGCGTGGGCACCTGGGCCACCGGACGCCAGGCAGCACATCCAGCAAGGTAAGGGAATCACGACAATATCGTAAATTGGTTTTAAGTTTAAGATCATGAAACCACCTACATCTTCTTCATGAAAGTTATTTATTGTGAACAGCATTGTTTTGTTTTTAATCATCATTTCAAATGCAAACATTTTACATTTTACACATATTTTAAAAATGCACACAAACTGTACTTTGTATAGATTAGTTTATAAATCACACTCTGTTCCTTTCCCTTCACTTTATCTTCATGGAGCCTTTCTGCCATCTCCCTCCATCCTCCACCGCCCGAGACCCCCCCCTCCCTCCGCCCTCGTTGAGAAGGCTTGACCTGCAAGCTGTCACCAGCGAGTGGCTGTCCCTCACTCTGGACACGGCCGCGTCCACACCGGCTCACTCCCGCACGACCACCCCTGCACCGCCCACGCCCCCCCCTCTTCCAGTTGACTTGGCAGCTTTTCAAGCAGCTCACGAACTTAAGACCCCCCCCCTGTCCTCCCCCTCTCACTCACCTGCACCGGCACAGAGAGGCTTTGCTCCTCCGCCCCAGTCGTTTTCCAGAAATCCACCTTTTAGAGAAATGAGACTCGTACCAGCGGTTCAGCCTTTTCCCCAGCCTCCTCCTCCTCCTCCTCCTCCTCCTCCTCCTGCTCCTCCTCTTCCTCCTCCCGCTCCTCATCCCTCACTCATCTCTCCACAGACTGACTCTTTTCTCCAACACAACAACAGCAGCAGGGGGTTCACTGAAACAGCTCAAATGTTCCACATCACTAAGCCAGAGGTTTTGTTCTGCACGTCACCAGAGCCAGTGCAGTCACCCACACAAATGTGGCACCAGTCAACTGCACCAGTAAACAAAAGCAACACAATTCCCGACATTGAGCTGCAAGTAAAAGATCCTTATGACGAGCTGCTTTCCATGATCCTGGACGATTCTACCGGCACAGACGACGTTGGCTTTTCAAGATTGTCTCCAATAGATTCTCCCCCAGCTTCATCCACCGGTGAATCCCAGAGTAGGTTTAAATTAAAAGCAGAAGAATCCCATCCCGTGGTGGGGAAACCAGCGCTCACTCCCGCCAGCCAACCAGCAGGGGGCGCTCGGTTAGAGGTGCAGTTTCACAAGCCTGTGACGATGGAGCCACTGCCGGTCGCCTGGGGGGGGCAACCGAGAGGTTCGAGTGAGGACGAACCAGTGGAGTCTCAGAGGCCGCCGTCGGTCAGGGGGAAAGGATTCACTGAGTTGTTCATTGAGGAAGAGGATGAAGCTTTAGAGGAGAAAGAGGAGGACGGTAGAGTTTTGAATGAAAGACTCAGTCCACAGGTAGAGCATGGTGTGAGCTGCCTCTGGTGAGGGACATAGAGGAAAATCACTTTTTGATTGTAGAGAAGAATAGACCTGTTGTACCTGGGTTACTCAGCGTTTAAAAGCTGATTCATTTACTGGCAAATAAATTATACTTTTATTTTGAAATCCCCCCAAAATGCTGTTTCTTTCCTTTTTTCTTACCCAGTTACACATTAAATTATAGAGTGAGGATAGTGTGATGATGCAATGTTTGGGTTAAAAGAGAAATCCTAGAGTTTTTTTTAAATATTTTTAATATCTTTAATATATTAGAGTCTTTTCCTCCCTGTCCCTTCTGGGCTTCAGTAACAAACAGCCCCAGTGGAATTGAAGGATTTCTTTAGTTAGCGTCGTGTGTGTTAGCCTCAGTATTCATGTGTTTGTCATTGCCTCCATAGGCTGATGTCTCTCCAGCCCCCCCGACACGCCTCTCTCACCCCGGCGTCTCCTCACCCTCTATACCACCACCTCCTCCTCCTCCTCCTCCTCCACCTCCTCCTCCTCCTCCTTCTTCTTCTCCCTCTTTACTTACTCCTCCTTCGCCTTCTTCTTCCTTGCGTCTGCAACAGCGCGATCAGCGCACCCCCCCTACATCTCCCCCTTGCTCCCCTCGGCCCCCCCCGTCCCTTCCTCACCTCTCCACGTCGCCCCTGCCTGCGCTCTCTCCACCCGTCTCGCCACCCCCCCTCCACTCCCCTCATCCCTCTCAGATCGCTCCCTGTCCGTCTCATCCGCTCACGTCCTTCCCCGAGTCAGAGTCGCCTTCCCCCCTGCCCCCCCGGTCTCCCCCTAAACTCACCTCTCCTCCCTCGACTCCTCCCATTGTACCCCATCCCGGGCATAGGTCTCCCAAGGTGAAGGTAAAGCTGGAATGTGGAGACCACTGCTCTTGATTTTGATCGTGTGTGTGGTGACAAATGATAATACGCTTCCCTATCTAGTAATTCTGATCGGCATTTTTTGTTATTTTGTGGTTTTAAACCCCCTTATTGCCTGAATTAATTTCCAATTATATAAAAAAAAATATTATTTGTGTTTTTGGCTGTCATAAAGATGCTTAATTAAGTTGAGATTGTTAATTTCAATATAGCATATACAATAGATATAAAATTTAGGTATGAGGCAAATTAGCGACATTAGGCATAATTATTTAACAAATTTTCCAGTCTCTGGTAAGTAGTTTATTATATTGATGCTGCTTTAGCTTGAAATTGAATAACAACATATGTTTCTGTACAATCATTGCTGTTCCATCATCACAGTATTTCAAATACAGCTTAATATCTCAAAATAACTTTGCTGCACAGTACCAAGGGGCTAGTATGTAATTTCCACTCCGGCCACTAGATGGCGCCAGAGTAGTTCCAATACCTTCATGGTATGTGTAGTGTTTGCATCATCAGGCATTAGTGGGAAAAAAAAGAGCATGTTTGAGGCGAATTCGCGACATTCGTCTACAAGGGGTTACACAATTAATCAAAATATATTGACAGAATTGTAAATATTGGATTAATCCTTAGATGCAACCAACTGACTTGAGACTAATTTGTGTTTTGTGCACTAACGTTCGATGGACTGGTGGAGAACCTTCTTGAGTTAGTGTGTGTCCTGCTGGTGTTGGTTGTACCGTGATGTCATCGGCATGGTGATGGTGATGATGGTGTTTTGGAGCATGTCATTGGCCTGCAGTACGTGTGTTCAGCTGCCGGCTGCTGAGTTGGTTACTGACGGAGATTACAGGTGTGTTGCCTCTGGTCTTTCTGCCTGTTAAGCAGGATGCAGTTGTCGGGGGTAAACCTCCCCGTAGCCCCATCTTGTTCCGGAGGTCCTATCTGTCATCCGTTAGAGGTCGAAGGGTAGGGGGGGCATGTCTTCACTCAACCACGCAATTACTGTACAAGTAACATGACGGATCACCACACTTCACATCAAACACATACATGTAAAAACTGTTTTTATTTCAAATGTAGTTTTCCTGACTCATGGGGAGAAATTAAACTCCTCAAACTGAAAATGAAAACCTAGCAAATACCACATTTTAATTCACTGTCTGTCTGTGTTTCTCTGTCTTTGTCTATCTCAGCGATTAGTCCAGGATGCTCTACATGGCGGAGGAGACCCGTAAGTGATATTTGTTATCATTGAGATCAGGAGTATTCTCACAGTTTCCTCTGAATTGCTGTTATCAAATATAAACATACCTCTTTTCTAATAATATGTGGATTGACTTATCAGGGATATAGTTAAGGTTGCAAAATTCCGGGAATATTCAAAGTTTGAAACTTTCCATGGGAATTAACGGGAATATAAAGGAATATACGGGAATTAACAGGGAATAAACTGGAAATGTTGTGGGTAATTTATACTAACTGTATTTACCTTGTCATATACAGACATAAATATAAACATTTTGTTTTGTCATAGGCTGATTTGAGCCCTGAGGAAACTTTGGGCACTTGACTATATGCTTCTGCATCGTTGTGTCATTCTTTACATAGGTCTTTGCACAGTATTTGCAAGTGTATACAGCCTTTCTTTCTACATTGGATGGGGTGAAATGTCTCCACACATGAGATAGTGCACGTGGCATTGTTCTGTAGAATAAGATGAGAAAAAAGTTTGTAAAAAAACACTAATGCATGCCAGAGATATAAATAGTTAGCCAAACAATTGGAATCGTCTGTAAACATATTTTACAATTGATGGATAAATGAATGGAAATAGGCTAGATGAACAGATGAACAATCCTCAATCAGCATGCTAATATATTTTCCCCAGTAATATCATTGAAACTTACCTGACTAGTCCTGCACACTACAGCAGGCCTCAATAGTCCTGCTGTAGAGTGAAGGATGCTGGGAGTTATCTGTGCATGTGATGGAAGAATGCACAGTGGAGGGTTGAAATTCAGCGGGGAGCATGTGCTGCATTCCATACATCTTTAAAATAGAGTTTTGAATTATGTTTTTATTGCTCAGCGTTTAATTTGCGTATTTATTTATTTTTTTCAAAATTCCCCAAATTCTCGAGCTAAACTTCCCATAGAAAGTTTCAGGAAAGTTTCCGGAAATTTACCGGAAACTGTCCGCCCCTTTGCAACTCTAGTTACAGTACATTGGCTCTAATCCTATGTGCTTTGTGCTGTATATGCATTCAATGTAGAAATAATCCTGTAGAATATAGAGAAGGGAAATACTTACCAGTGAGACTATTGTTCAGCGTTATTCGTGCAGCTTATGATTGATGTCAGCTCACAGTGCGTTTTTCAAACCCAGGTACCAGGCCGTGTACAACTACACGCCTCGCAACGAGGATGAGCTGGAGCTGAGGGAGGGCGACATCGTGGATGTGATGGAGAAGTGTGACGATGGCTGGTTTGTCGGTAAGAGGACGGAATATTTCAGTTTGTACATTAGAAAAAATGAGGGGTTGATCTTATCTACCAGAAATAAATGAATTTACTGCAAATATTAAAACATTCGCTGTGGTGAGATCAAAACATAAATGCCAGATTATTGTATTAGTATATTTTTTTAAATATGTGCATCTACATGTACAGTGCAGCATCAGATCAATTTAAGATTCAAGATTTTTATTATCAAATGCACGTCAATAACATAAAGCAGTCGCTGGCAATGAAAAGCTTGAGTCACAGGCTCTCTTCTAGCAATGCTCAATAATTACAACCAAAAAATATAAAATAGAAATAGTATAAAATACAATAAAATAGAATTTAAAAAAATTATTTTATTTTCTAAAATAGAAAATAAAAATGTATATATCTAAAAATATGTATATACAGCTCAAGAGAAAAATAGAACAACAATAGTTCAATTGTGTGCAATAGTGCAAATATGCCACGGTGCTGGTTTGGTGTTATGTGTGCATATATGGATATGCATATGTGGTGTTGTATGGAGTTATTGCAGTTCAGAGGAGTTTAAAAGTCTTATGGCTCTGATTGAAAAGTATTTTGTGACCTTTAGATGGCAGTGTAGTCTCATCACATATTAATCACGTCATTTTCTGAAGAAGTCAACATGATCTCAATGGGCATAATTTAATTGTATACACCTCGAGAGCCTTTATCATTTTAACCTTTATGTTATTCTACAGTAAACTTTGTCCTCTACAAATGTGTTTAAGTGGTTGAGTGTAATCTCCTCTGTTGGCTGATCTCCAGTCTGCTGAGAGTCGGTTGCAGCTGCTGCCAAGTTTCCTCGAGCGTTTCAAACTCTGCCAACCTCACTCTACTGCTCTGTGTTTGTGAAGGGACGTCTCGAAGGAGCAAGTTGTTTGGAACCTTCCCAGGAAACTACGTGAAGCAGCTATAATGATGATTCCACAGCCCCGCCCTCCTCCTCTTCCTCCTCCTCTTCCTCCTCTTCGCCTCGCCCCCTTCTGTGACACGTTCATCGCCCTCAGCACAGCACCTGCAGGACGCCGCCCCCCCAACAGCGCTCAGCAGAGACTCGCTGGCTTCACGCGAACAGAACTCTTTAGCTCTAACTCGCCATCTTTAACGGAAGACTTTCTATAAGATGCTGTTGTTTTTTTAAACTTATCTTTTTATCCTTATTTTTCTATCACGGAGGAAAAACCCAAAACCTTTGTGCTCCGGTCAGTGACCTTTAACTTTCCACAGCGATGGAACGACAGCGAGGCAGCACCAGGCTGTTTTAAGGGCAGTAAGATCACCGCTGTCACTTTTTTTTATCTGATTTTTTTTTGGTGTATATTTATCTTAAAAAACACTTGTCACATTTCATTTCAGTGTTCAATCACAAAGGTTGACAAAGACGTTGAGTACAGAGAGTGTTGCACAAACGGTATTCTGTCAGCACGGTGCATCAAAAGGTAAAAGGAGTAACATGTGGAGCAGACATGTGTGTGTTACCCCATGTATTGACCAGTACATGTATCATTATCGTGCAAATATTTTGAATATTGCAAACGAGGAAGTAGACAAGATATATTATTGAAACTCTTCTACTGTCTGTCCAAACATAATCCATTAGATTTCAAGTGTAACATTTGAAAACAAAGATTTTTCGTCTCCACACTAGGTTTGATGCACTTTAACGCAATTCTAACACAACGTTGTGTTTCTGTTTTGGTTTCAAATGTCACTTCTGATTTCATACACCAGAGGTCGCTATGCCTCTGGGGCTCATTGGGGGGGGGGGGGGGAGTGTATGCAAAAAGGTTACTGACCTTTTCTAGGTATTATATTTATTAGAGGAACGAACGCTGGTCAAACTACGTGATGAGATGATTTTAGAACATGTTGCTCTTTTTTAACATATTCTAACAGCAGCAAGACCCACATTTGAAGGAATGTTATTTTATTGTCAAGTGTCCAGATCATAGACTGTGTATGAAGAGGGATGACCGCCCCCCCGCCCCAGCCAGATTCTGCACAGTAGACATCAACACAAAATTTGTAGATAAGTTTACAAATCCTAAAACCACCATAAACCTCCTCTACGGGTTTTTCCTTCAGTTCAGTTCAGACACGGAATCCTGGTCCCACTGATGTGCACATTCGACCAATCACGAGTCTCGGATGTCAATCATGATGTTTCACCTAATTTTTAAAGCATCTAACCAAAGTTCAGCAAGTGTGACGAGCACGACCCAAAATTACAAGGAACCATCTTTTAGAAAAATGTATTTGACACGTCCCTTTGACTTTTTTAGTGCCGCTCATGTCCCATCGACTAACACGGAGGAGACAGGGTTAACGAGCTGTACTGCAGGAAGCCACCAGGGGGGGGCGATTGAGACGCTTTGGCTTCACTTTGCGGGAGCTGTCCATCTCTACATATATACAGTCTATGGTTCAGACGGAGACTGATGTTATGTTGAATTTATTTAAGTCTGTTACTATATGAGATAGAATTTTATCGAGAAAAACTTCAGTCGTGTAAACTGCAGTTTTTCTTCCCACTAGACGTTTGGTTGACGGCTTCTTTTCCGAGTGAATAGGTAGCTTGTCACTGTTCATGTGTTTATAAACCATTTGGAGTTATTGGCTAATCTCCATCTTAGCTTGTCACGCACAGCGAATGATCAGTTTTTTACTTGTCATTGTTTTTTTTGTTTTTTTTCTTCTCATTTTTGTGTTTTCACGAAAGACGAACACTGACAACAAAACAAATGTTAAAGCACCTTAAAGTATATTTTTGTTTCATCATCCGTTGTCCTCCATGTCACTCCCCCCCACCCCCCACCCCCACCTCACTGTCATCCACTGTTTCCGATGGTGTGAGAACACTCGGTGTGTTACGTGTGTGTGTGTGTGTCTGTGGTGTTTTTGTAAGCCTTTTTTGTATGAGAGCTGTAAAATGGCCAACATCCACTTTGCTTTATAAACTCAGCTTTTTCTCACCCACCATCCTCTTCGGTTTCCTCTCCTTTCTTCACCTGTTCGTCACCGGCGGTGCTAATTTTTCCACTTTGTGTGTCCCCCGGCGTTTGGCCTTTATTTCCCTCTGCTCCGGATCTTTGTGGTTTTCAAAGTCAGTGACGTATTTAGACTGAAGTTACTGTAGGTAGACCGAGTTGGTGAATTGCTGCCTTACGTCCAACTCGCAAGTTTAATAGCCATGTATATGTGAGCCTCTTCTGTGATGCAAAAAAAATAATCATTTATGCATTAATGTAGTGTAGAAAACATCAGGACAGTGTTTGACCGAGTGCACATAAACTCAACAGTGATGAAACTTTCAGTAAGCATCTAATCTGCCTCTCATGCGACAACCGGGTGGACAGATTTGGACTGAGGGCATTTAATTGACTCATGAGATGTTTATACATATAACGAAAGTGTAAAATCTTCTATGTTGTTCTTGTTAATATCCAGATTTCGTGCGCACACTTGGACCTAAGTATTTCTACAATATCTTAGCAGTTATTTAATGGTTTTATGGAGCTGTATTGCTAATAAAATCACGCTGGTAGATTCAATATTTCAAACTTCTTTACTCCTGTCAGTTTAACAGATTGGAAAACTCTTTTTGCTGATCACGTGTGGAGGAAATGTTTCACACAATTCCACTTGTTCACAGTTGGTGGCGGTATTGAGCCGGTTGACGGCTCCTCCCCTGGAAGCTGATGTATACAAATGCAGGTTTCAAAACATGATGTGAAAACTCTTATCAAAAGTTTGATAACAAGGAAAACTACCTACAAGACTTTTATAAATATTCTGATTTGAGACATTTGATGTTAACAACCTGATAACACAGGTTATATATATATTTCACTTATTGTCATCAAATCCATGAAAACAAAACATTTCATCGGTGCATCGTACTTTAAGAACTTCCCTTTGCTCAAAGTCCATTATCTCTGAAAACAGATAATTTGTTTGATTAAAAAAAAGGTTTGGTATTTTCCTGGAATTTCCTAACTAAATCAAAATATAACCTTTAACTCCATGTTCGAAGCGTGTGACCTCACTAGTGGGTGTGTACAAAGGTGCAACACACTGGAAACTTTCAAAATAGAAACGCTACATGCTAACGACATGTCTAAATTTCAGATTTATCATTTAAACATAGGTTGAGAACATGTTTGCTTAATGTGATCATATTGTTCTGGGTTTTAGGGAATTGTATTAGAAGAAATAGAACAAGTGCACAAACGTATTCAGTTAATACGATGAGACATTTCGGCAGATGAGTGCTTCATCAACTTCGCTGTGAAAACCCTCCACAGAATAAGATTTTTAAAGCTGTGTACGCAGATGATGGATTTATTTTTCGATGCTTTTTTTTATTATTATTCCTACACCGGCTAGAACTGGCCTCTTGTTTCACTTGCTTGATGGAAACTTATCTTGAAGCAGGTCAGTGCTGACGTACATATAAACATAACAAGCCTCTCTGACAGTTTGTTGACCATGACCTGAAGCAGCCTCATTAAGTCCAAGTACATCGATAATTCATCGTGCAGACATGAGAGACAGTAAACAAGGAATTACCCTGAACTAAACACTAAAAATAGACAGGAGAGTCAATTCTTTATGGGCAAGAGAAAACCTTCGACGGATGAAAGCAACTTGTGAGAAATGTGACGAGATGAAGTTGGTGTTATAAACAAAGAGAAGGGTCTTTGTTGTGAGGGTCCTGGGCCCGATCCAGATCAATAGTGGCTGGAATGTGTGAGCGGGACCTCGGAGGCCTCAGAGTGGAGCTGCGTCTCCAGACCAAATAAGGACAGGAGCAGCGAGAGCCGTCAACCAGAGCGAGAGCGAGCGGAGGGCCAGGCCCCCCCCCCCCCCCCCCCACCGAACCTCCAGGGGAAGAGAAACACAAGGGGCTGGTTTACATCCTCAAGTGTCCACGTACTTTATTTATAGTGTGTGATCCAAAACTGTGGGTGTGAGTAGTGATGTTGTAGTTGCACCTGATTTAAACACTGGAAAAATAATCTGAAACAACAAATGCTCAACAGACACTGGAGCACTGATGAGAAAGTGCCGGTCGAACACAGACTGGAAGAGTCAGCTCCCCAAATCTGACAAGTTGCTTCACTGCTGGGGAGGGGTCTGTCCATTCTCCTCCTCCTCCTCCTCCCCCCCCCTCCCAACATGGTACAAAATCTCCATCACTCCCATGGTGCAGTGCTCTTTGACTGTTCACCCCACAGTGTGCGGTTCACTGTGTGTTGCTGTGGTTAGCGAACAGCACCGGGCTCTAAAGGGTCATGTCACTCAACGTGGTGCTGGAGGGTCCGGCACCTTGGGGGTTCCGCCTGACGGGGGGGAAGGACTTCAACCAGCCCCTGACCATCTCCAGGGTGAGTGAGAGAAAACATGAGGATAGAAAAATTACTTTTTTAAATTATAATTCAGTTCAATAACTCAATTTTTATTTAATTTCTCTTTTTGGCACATTTTTGTTTTTTTTCTGGGCAAATGATTTGTTGCTACTGTCAATGTGTTTTTAAACGTTTGCCATAGAGTCCGATGAGTCAGTCTTTGGTTTATGGCCACACTGTGTCTCCAGGGGGCTTCGCTGGAGAGAATGACGTGTGCTATGGGGTCTGCACCTGTGCCACAGTAAATACAAGGGGCTTAGTCCCAAATAGCAGCTTACACTATTCCTCTGACATGTGCACACACACGTGCGTGTGTCGCCGAGTGGAATTCAGACTGAGGAATTTAGGAAAACCTTCCTGAAAATGAGCTCCAGTCCTGCTGAGAGCGTGTGAATCTGATGGAAAAATAAACTTGAATCTCAACAAAGAAACATAAATATTGAATTTCCCAGCTTTGGAATCAGCTTTGTTTTTGCTTTAGTTCACGTTTGTGGCTGGATCCATAGAGGAGAATGAATTTGTAGTGTAACAATGCAGCTGCTCAGGAGACAGTGAAGCTTTATTCCATCACATCATCATTCATCTTGTCTAGGGCACAGGTGGCGCTGAAAGAAAACCGACACGGACGTTTCAGTCCATTAAAGAAAACTCACAGAAACTATCATTTTGCATCAACACATGATTTGTTAGACCGACATCTTAGAAAGAAAAGAGGAAGGAGGTCGTGGCTGCGGACTGAAACTGTCCAATCCCAATTTATCTTCAAAATGATCATTTCCTGGGACTGATGAGGCATTTCCTGTTGTTACGAAGTGCAGCCAAACAACTAAATCGTGTTTCTGTATCAAACTGAAAGAACCAGAAAGAACATAAAATCACCTTATTCCCTTTTCTCCGAAGAAACATAGATGAGAGGATTAAATTTAGCAACAAGTTCAATTAACTTGGCTGGAAACAGACAAACATCATTAAATAAACTAAAATACTAAATCATTGTTATACTGTCCATATGTTTTTGCTAAAACTGACCAGCTCTGGCATTAATAGTTTGATTATTCATGCTTTTTGTGAGGACAACGGATGAAAATATGTCATTGGGGCTAATTCTGGCCTCTTTACAATATTTTTTGTGTTGATCAATGAGCTTTGTCCCTGTCAAATAGATTATTTTAGATATGCTATAAACAAAACATATAAATACATTATATCTAAATTCATTCACAGCCACACACACGAGGAGCAATAAACAAAACCTTGACTATAAAACCTTCACTGCAGATAAACCAGGTAGGATGAGCACAAATTTTTCTAAGTTCACTCATTAATGTGATGCCTACAAATACTTTATTTAGATTTTTCGTTTACATTGAGTCAAAATTCACTCAACAGTAAACAGCCTGAATATGACCATCAGTGTTTGGACTGGTTTGTGGGCTGAATCCCCGGAGCCACACAGGAGCCGGTGTGAGGAGATCCTCTAATCCTGCTCTGTTGGGCCTATGACTGCATCTATATTTAGGGAAAGACCTCAGGAGCTGCTGCCCAAAAGAGTTTAGGCCTCAGACCAGCGGCTCTGCCCAGTCACCTCACACCTGCTGTGTTAGTGGCTCATATGAGAACAGTGGTTAGAGAAGACTGGGAGCGTCAATGTGAGACGTAATGCAAGAAGGAAATTTACTAGAAGGAGGATGTAGACGAGTATTAGAAAAGACTCAGAGCTGCGGTAGACGTGTTCAACACCTTATATTACATTCAGTGAGAGTGTGTGTTAGCTGCTGCAGTGAAGCCACAGATTCACTGCAGCACACGTGAGGCCAGTGTTTCTATTCACTGCCATGTTTGGTCAGGAACATCCTCACGAGCTCAGAAGTTCCCAGCCGCTCGAGGAAAGTAAACACAAGTGATAATCATCTTTTTCTGCTCGCAGCACAGAGCGGCCTTAAAGAGCCACCGACTCGGTCACATGACCACATGGAGACCAGCTCCGCCTTCATGTCACGTTGAGCCGCTGCAAACAGCTGGACCGTTTCCCCAGAGACTCTGGAGCAGCTTTTTAAAAGTCTGAGAGGATCACAGTCGTTTTAGTTTGAGTGAATATTTGCAGACTTTTACCAGGTGGGAAGGATCTGATTAAGGATATAAACTAGATTTATATCCAAAAGTTGTGCAAATTCTAATTGAACTTTAAGAAAAATTGATTTCTTATGTCACTTTATGTATTGCATCCATCCATCCATCCTTTAAAACAAATCAATGGAAACCAATTTACAACTGAGTTGCATTATGGGAAGTGTAGGATTCACTTGTGGAATTATCTGAGCCTGATTCATATGAGGAGTAAACTCAGAAATCTGTGTCCTTGTAACTTTCCAAACTTTACTGACAGATTTTGTTTGGCAGCACAACAAAATTTGAACAGAATTTTAATATAATTAGCAGCATTTTGACCTTATAAAGAAAGGAATGACCAATTGTTGCCTGTGAACTCATTCAGCAGATATGTGAAACCTGCAGTGTTGTGTTTCTGGACAATTAGTAGATGTGGGTCCAATAACTATTCTCCTTTGAGTTTCGTTTCTCAAATGAAAACAACAGCTTTTAGTTTTCACACAACGTTAATATCAAATATCGATGAATGCAGCATTAAGTCCATTATTAAATTGTTTCACTTTTTTACTTTAAATACCTTGACTGTACACAAGTATCTAAAGTGAAAAAATAACTAAGTTTTATATTGAGGGAAACATGAATTGAAATGAGGGGAAGTCGGGAGGATTTAAGGAAGCAAACGAGAGAAAAAAAACAACAGAAAGAAGAAAGCAAAAGAAGACGGAACTTGTTCTTGTGATTTAAACAAAGACGAATGTTTGGACAAGACAAGGAAGCGGCCATGAAACGAAAGGATCCAACTAAACCGGTTCAGGTTCAGGTAACAGACTCCAGAGCAGTAAACCACGCAGTCAGACATCAGCAGTCCAACAAACACTCCACTGTTAATGGCTGCTCCCTCTTTGGCAGCCATGAGACGTCCCTCAGCACTTTCATCCACCGTTATTTATAGGCAGATGAGCTCAGAGAAGTTTCGGTGTAACGTCCCAGTGAAGCTGAGTTTCCTACACCCTGTTATTCAATATGTCTGATCATAGGTCACGACCTGCGGAGCGTGAGTGGGAATGTTGGGATCGGTCTGAGGCTCCGGAGCCGTCCTCCCCGACCTTCACAGCTTTTCCTGGGAGTTCTCATTCATGTTGAGCACTTCCTGGCAGATGGTGCAACATATTCCATCTGGATGCGATCACTTACTGAGAAACTATTTTATCTCCATGACGTGGGACGGACAGTAAACGTGCACACACCAACCAGGCCAGTGGCTTTCTGTGTGGAACGGGAACCTCATTTTTGCACAGTTTACATGTGTAGAACAGAAACTCAGATCCTGACTCTCCGCTGTTATTAGTTTGAATAGTTTGGATTCTTAGTGGAGGCTGTTTCTTGGTATTGAGACCAGGTGAGACTCCGAGAACGAGTCGTGTAAGAGCTGTGATTCCAGCAGGGATCGTGAACAGGGGCCAAGGTCGTGGAGGAATGCATTAAGAGATGAGGTGTCGCTGATGGAGAACAGAATATAAGTTTTCATCAGGCTGCAGCATCTGGGCTGTTGAACAGGTTTTCATGAAGGAACAGAAAGTACAGGACACAGTTTTCTGTTTTCAGTGAAATAACTAATTAACAGAGCAAAGTTCATTTTATAGTTTGTTCACATTGTATTGAACCTTGGAGCCCAATGGAAAAACAATGGTAAGATTCACACTGCAGGACTTCTTAATCATGTTAAGTAGGAACATTTATTTTCATTATTTAAGTTTTTGAGTCTCTGTCCTTTATTTTAATCCTCTGAGTGATTGAATCACTTTTTTGGTTCCTATATGCTATATTCCTATATGCAACGCTGTGCTGAAATAATCACATACCAAGCATTGTCAATAAAAGTTTTTTTAAGGCAAAATCAAAAGCATAATTTACAAAAGACCAACATTAGCCAAAGAAGCATCCGCTGCATTGGTCTTTTCGAAATGAGCCATATTTTATTTTGATTCTGGATTTGATCGATGAAGCAAACTACAGATTCCCTACTTGGAGTGATTAACTTTGTGACACTTGGAAAACAAAAACATTGGAAACCAACATATGTGTTATGAATGTGTCTTTGCATGAATATGAATGTATATATATATATGAAAAATAACCGGACCAAAGTGTTAAGAAGTAATTCTCTGGAATCTACTTCAAGGCACCAATCTTCATTATACAGAATGTGCATCATTTTTTACCCATCAAACCTTTCAGTGAACCCTCATGTCTGATATACAAACATCTGGATTGGTCATGTTTCTCCACTTTTTTATATTGAGTTTACAATCATCCATTTCAATCCAGTTTTTATTTGCTCTCCTTCTCTCTCTCTCTCTCTCTCTCTCTCTCTCTCTCTCTCTCTCTCTCTCTCTCCCCCTCTCTCTCTCACTCCTCTCTCTCCTCTCTCTCTATCTCTCTCTCTCTCTCTCTCAGATCACCCCGGGCAGCAAAGCCGCCGTCGCCAACTTGTGCGCCGGCGACGTCCTCCTGGCCATCGAGGGAGTCCCGGCCTCGGACCTGCTGCACAGCGAAGCCCAGAACAAGATTAAAGAGTCCAGCAGTCAGCTCTGTCTCACTGTGGAAAGGTCGTTAAATTCACGAGCTACGAGAGACACCTGTACAATATCATAAAACTCAATACAACAGCTGGGAAGGAATCACTGTGTTTATGTAGCTCTCATTTTTCCATTCCTGCGTCCAGCAGCTGTTGATCTAATTCCTAGTAACGTTTGAAGGCCATTGTTATGAAGCTGTATTGAATTACAAATGGTTCAGTCGTTCCTTTTACTGTGTCCATCCTCTGAACTGTATCAGGTCAGATATCGAGCTGCTTTCACACACAAACAGATAAAAGAGAAACTCAGGACAAAAGTCCAGAAAATATGGTTCAGACATTTTCCTGACTTTGCTTTTCATAATTGAAGAATGGAGGAAAATGACCCACATCAGCACAGGCATTGGTCCTTATCGCCAAAAGCTCTTGAACCTCATTGTCTTTCCATGTTGACGTCTCTGCAAAATGAATCATCCAGTAAATCAGTTCAAATCTAATTCTCAAATGATCTTGAGATCCTTGCAAAGGTTAAAAATCCCCGCTCTTTTCTTATATGAACCACATATCAACCCTTAAGAGTCCAGAGTTCCATCTGTTTTATATTAATAATAAAACAAAAGAGGACTTTATTGTTTTGTATCATTCAGAAATGATCCAAGACCGAAAATAGCAAACTGCTTCCTGGAGCTTTCCTTCCACCATCTGCACTTAGTTGCAGCTGTGAGCATGTTTTAACTTTTTACATGTGAATTAAGTTTTATGAGACAATAGTACTGAACCAAACCTTACAAAATCACACACACACACACACACACTTACCAGGATCTGTGTTTGAAACCCAGGAATGAAGCCAGACTGTGGACGCCTCGTGTCATGGAGGAGGGCCGAGCTCATCCGTATAAAATCAACCTGGAAGCAGAGCAGCAGGTTTGTAAACGTGTCAGCAAACCTCATTCACCACATTCTGCATCTACACCTTCATCTCACATCTCCTCTTCTTGTTTCCTCCGCTCAGGAGTTCAAGCCGATTGGCACCGGTCACAACCGCAAAGCTCAGCCGTTTGTCGCGGCAGCAAACATCGATGAGAAGCGCCAGGTGGTCAGCTCGGCCTACAACACCCCCATAGGCCTCTACTCCTCGGGGAACATCCAGGACGCCATGGAGGGTCAGATCCGAGGGATCGTCCCCACGAAGCCTGAGAGGTGACTGGTCCCTGCAGCTCATCAGGAGTCAAACACAACAGAAACTAACAGCATGTGAGGTGTTCAATCTGTTCATCTGTGTTTGGAACAAGGTCCAGGTACTGAGGCCGCTTCAGGCAGTGATGCAGCACTTCTGGTCTTCTGGTGGCCCCCTTGTAAAATAGCCATGTGGCCCAAATATCTTAAAACAAATGTTGCTCTTTTTTGGGAAACATGACTATGGCCCAAATGGTACCAAACTAATTCAGGCCACCTTTGGTACCGTTGGTTGTCATGGGGTATTGCTATGGCTGACTTGTGGCCCAGATCTGGCCCAGAACAGGTGCGGACCGTTCAGGTGCCATCATTCCATGTGGTACGTGGGCCGGATGTGGGATGTGGGCCAAATCTGGGCCAAAACATACACACACACACACACACACGAAGAATAGTGTTAATTTAATTCTAAGCTAATATTTAGCAATATTCAAATGAAATTCAAATTAATGTAATAACATGATAAGAAAAAAATACTATATATACAATTAGGCACTGCAAGGGGAATGTAAAAAATAAACCATAACACGTATACAAAATTATCCGATAATACATAGAGTAAAATAGCTTTTTATATAATATCATAGTAAACAAATTAATATGCAAAAGAAATTTATATAAACTGAATATTAATAAGCAGAAATTGGTTATCTATCCATCCATCCATCAGTAATTATCTTATAAGCAGGGTACTAAAGCTGAAGCCCATCACGGTTAACAGAGCTGAATACATCTGGCACCGGTCGACTAACTAACTAAGTAACTAAGTAACTAACTAACATTACATCACTTTCAGGGCCTCAAGGTCTCTTAATTTTCCCTCAGTGGGTATATATGATAAAAGCCTGTGACAGAATCTGTGGATCTTGTTCCTGCTGTGATTTCTCCTCTGTATCTTCCTGCAGTAACGTTCCATTCACTTGAATCCACCTGCTCTTCACATGACTCACAGGCTAAATCGATGTGCCACTCAGTGGGACAGTTGTTCTGAAGGTGTCACAGCTTGTCAGCGCCTCAGCCCTCACATCCCGCCCTGTGGATTTCAGGAGGCCACCCGATATATATACGATGTGTCAGCCTGAGGATATATGACCACAGGACGTCGGAGCCAATGCCTCCATCGCTTACGCACAATTTATGAGCGAAACATGACTCACAACAACCGTATGTCGCGACAACTGATACAACTCGCTCTGATGGTTTAGATTCATTTATATGGACGTTGTGATGGATTTAAAACTGCAGAACTCATATCACGATAGGAATCTGTTGCACTGTGCAGAACGACGGCAGCTTTACATCTCAACCAGAGCTGTTTTCATTCATCAACATCATGTCCTGCTCTGCTCTCTGTGGTCGAGTCCATCAATTGATTCTTTACTCATCCTCCTTTTCTCCTTATAAGGACGAAACACGATGCTGTAGCTCTGTGAAGTCGACCAGCTGCTTCTCACCTGATAAAAAACAAAACACACAGGGGCAGTGAAGTTAAGATAATAAAACAGTTTGAGCATGAAACCATCCGTCATCATGAGGTGGAATCTGGGTGGTCTGACAAAAAGTTGAATCTATCACTGTCAAAAGACTGATGTGTATTATGTGTGTGTGTGTGTCTGTGTGTGTGTTTCTCTGTGTGTGTGTGTGTGTGTGTGTGTGTGTGTGTGTGTGTGTGTGTGTCTGTGTGTGTGTCTGTGTGTGTGTCTGTGTGTGTGTGTCTGTGTGTGTGTGTGTGTGTGTGTGTGTGCTCAGTCCCAGGACTCTGAGCAGCATCGAGGAGTCTGACGTCTACCGGATGCTGCAGCAGAACCAGGAGGATCCTCAGGAGCCTCGACAGTCTGGCTCCTTCCGGGCGCTGCAGGATTTTATTGACAGTGATGGTGAGTTCTTCCTTTCACTTCCAGACAAATGCATTTCCTCCACGACACAAACAGCATTCTACAGGTTGAAATGATCCAGTAGAGAGAAGAGACGGTCTTGCAGACGTCTTAGAGACCCTGCAGAGATATTTTCTCAATTATCTGCTGTGGCCTCTGTGACAAAAGTTTTGGTTGTTCCAACATAGAGAATCTTCTATTTTCTTTTTTCTGAGCTCTTCTTGCTGGTTTGTAGTTGGAAAACTGTTTTCGGAAAACTTTTACCTAGCCTCTATGCATCAGATATGCCGACTTTTATGACCCTTAGCGACACAGAGTTTTACTCCTTTACCTTTAAGTTGCTTGTTTTTAAGCTAATTCTGAACATTGTGACAATAAACTTTGTATAAAGATGGACGACACGTCTCCACTTCCTCCCGTTGTAAAAAGATGGATGCTGCCATCTTGTGGTTTGGATCCAGGTCCCTCAGATATAAGCACTCGCCCAATTGACTCAGTCTCAGCTGTCAATCATGAAGTTCCAGCTCACCAGAAAAATGAACCCATGAACAACTATCAGTGCGATAAGGACGACACTTAAAATTACAGAAAAAACGTTTTAGTTTGACCTTTAATGCAGTCAGCCACCAAGGGGCAATCAGGATTTGGCCTCACTTTTGGCTTCAGCTGTCATGTCGTCCATCTTTATGTACAGTGGATGATTATGACACCAGCAACAGATGTGAACTGTACAACATTAGAACTTGAATCATTGATGGTATATTTAGATTCTGAGTGACTAACCAGTCTCGTAACAGCCACAATTAAAGCTACACAATAAGCCAATGTGACACAATCCCTCTGTTCCCCTAATTATATGAGGTGTGTTGTGTTGGAGCTACACAATACGTTGTTACAGAACCACTCCTACATGTGTTTCCTTCAGTAGTTGATGAGTATGAATGAGTCCTGGTGGCGTGGGGGGTGAAATGTGTCTGTGACCCGACCAGAAGAGTCTTTGAAGTGACTCGAGTGCTCGTGAGCGTCCCTGTCTCTGAAGGGTTTTGTTTTGTGTGGTTGTCCTGTAATCATGTCCAGTATTGTTTTGTTGCATGCCCTCTCTCTCTCTCTCTCTATCTCTCTCTCTCTCTCTTGCACTCGGGCAGGCACACGTCCCATTGTGACCAGGACAGTTAAAGCCCCAATGAACAAACCGACGCCACCCACAGGAAACCTGCAGAAACTGCCCGTCTGCGACAAGTGTGGGAATGGGATTGTGTGAGTAAAAATAGAAGGAATCATCTGTGAATCACATTTCAGACGTTTCAGGAATCGGTCCAAACAAAGGCTGAGAGGAACGTGCAGGAACAAAACAGCAGCACAAACTATGTGAAGCTTGTAGAGACGAGGAAACACGGCTCTGTCTGAACACACTGTTCAGAATGTGAACTGTACCTTATGCACTTCAATAGATAATTAGTATTTACTGTTTATTTACTTTGTTTAAATCACATTTTAAATCATATATTTAAAATACCCTACCGGCAAATTATGTAATAAAATGATTCATTAAATTCACTGTTTAATATGTAAATATAAAACCATTAAGATGACTTTTAAGATATTAAAGATATTGTATACATACTGTGTATTCTTACCAAAAGTAAGACAATTTTTTCAGCATTTTCAAAATACATTGATACTATTATTTGTGGTTTTATAGTGAGTCCATCAGTGAGAGTTATTTATCCCTGTTAAACATATACATTTTTATAGTATATTTTGTTTTTCAATTTCTTTAAAGTATTTTAGAGCACAAACACTTAAGTTGTAAACAAACCTGTCCTAAACTAGAATGGCATAAATACTGTTTTTTACTGTGTGATACTGTATGATGATGCTGTAATTATTTATACTCAGTTCTTTGCATCGAACCCGTCCCTCTCTGTGTTTGTGATGGTGCAGCGGGACGGTGGTGAAAGCTCGGGACAAGTATCGCCACCCCGGCTGCTTTGTGTGCTCCGACTGTGACGTCAACCTCAAGCAGAAGGGCTACTTCTTCGTGGAGGGGCAGCTGTACTGTGAGGCCCACGCTCGGGCCAGAACGAGACCACCAGAGGGACACGACCTGGTCACGACTTATCCCTCTGCATAGATCCCTCCTCCTCCTCCTCCTCCTCCTCCTCCTCCTCCTCCTCCTCCTCCTGCCAGCACAGACACAAGCACTTACACATGCAAACACACACACTTCAGCACACACTCCTCAGTCGTACGTGGAAGGGGTCCTCTGCACTTTGAGGTTGTCTGTGTGCAGTCACTTTTCAGTGTGGATCCTGTAAGTAACTCCCACATGTAGGAACATTTCACATGTTTGTAAAGGTCCAACAGAACTCGTCTCTGTACTTCTGATGTCTTTTCAATAAAGACCCTCTGTTCCTACTGTAAGACGACGTGTGTGTCAGTGTGTGTGCGTGTGTGCGTGTGTGTGTGGAGTCCTGATGTGAAAAGCACAAACTGCAGGTGTGGACACACTTCATCAGTCCACACGTTTCTCCCTCATCAGAAAAAAGTAGAAGATGTTCACACCTACAAGCTCCTGTCAAAGGATTTATTTGTCGTAGGGATGTTTTGAGCACGAGGCTCAAAATACATATTCGCCATCTTAAATAATTAATCATCGATCGACAATCGATTATATATGATTATGGTTCTCAGAGTCTCAGACAAATTCTGAACAACAGGTGAATGGATATTTGGCTCAGACAAACTCGGTTAGGTTGACAGATGAAGATGTCGGCAGGTGGAGCAGGACGTCTGTTCTACATCTGTTCAGGGACTTACAGATAAAAAGATTAATGTGCACTTTCCCCGTTCAATAAATCAACTAATAATTAACTGAACAGCCAGAGAACGAATTATTCATTATCCACCATTAGATAATTTCCATTTAATAAGTTTATATACTGAAAGGATAAAGGTTATACAACTGTGGAGGCCGAGGCTACAGTGAAACCACCTTCACCCATGTTTGTCTCATTTAAAATGTATTATACATTTATAATTTTATACATTATTTTAAACTCAAGTCAAGATCCAAGGTCAAGTTTTCAGCGTGTGGAGCTGAAACTACGGCATCAGGGTCGGACACAAGCTTCTGCAATGAAGTATTGAAACGGTCAGGAAGAGAAAACAGAAAATTATTTTATGTATGATTTTAAATAACTAGATTCTAAAGCATCAATACAAGAATTCAGTCAGTTCAGTGTTACACTGAGAGGAGGGAGGAGACTCTGTTGAGACACTGGAGGGCGCTGCAGGGTCATTCTTCATCTCCCTTGGCAACAGAAAGAACTTTATCTCACCAGGTCTACAGTTTGCACTAGGTCTACTGTTTATATATATAAATGTATATATATATATATATATATATATATATGTGTGTACAGCTGATCACTGTAGTGCTAAATACAACAATTACATTGGTTATTGATTAATTGCCTTTAAAATGTAAACAGACAAACTCCCCACAGTCCCACAAGTGGAGAACTGGAGACCAAAGACATCTGTGAAAACTGCATTAATGAAATGTGATGATGTCACAATAATATCAAATCAAGTCAACCTGCTTATATCAACAAACATCGTCAACCAATACACTTCTCCATGCATTGATTTTCAAAACCTGTATAGAAAGATGACCGACTCATTTAGACGCAATATCCATTATTTTAACTCACTGGAAAAATTAACATGTGAACATGCATCATATAAAATAGATCATCATATACAGTATCTAGCTAAAATGCTCAAAATATTGAACGTGTCCTTTACTTTAGGGTTGGTTGTGCTGTCTGCTAACATGGAGGCGGCAGGAGTTATGACCTATACTGCAGACAGCCACCAGGGGGCAATCCAGATGCTTTGGCTTCACTTTAAAGGAGCAGTCATGTCGTCCGTCTTTATATACGAAGTCAAAACTCTCCTAAACCGCTAAAAACGATTTATCAAAACAGACAAAATCAGAAAAGGACAAAGGTCACGATCTACTCTAATCTAATCTACAAAAATAACCAATAAATAGCTTTAATCAACCAAACGCTAAAGGCCGTAAAGGTTTCAGAGTCTTCTCTTTCAGAGTGCATCCTAATAAATATATTTTATAGTAACTGCATCCAGATTAAATGGACCACAGTGAATCAATGACAACAGAAAACCATGATGCACGATTGATTGAAGAGGCGCAGTGTTCTTTATGTGAACCACTGACTGAATATGCTGCCTCACTGTTTCAATTCCAGCACTTAATTATTTCACAAGCAAGATAGAAGTAAGTGGCCAAAATCGATTTTCTCTCCACGGACGAGATGTCGTAAATCAAATATGACTTCTTCCCGAATAGAACGAGAGTCCAGAGAAAGTCTTTCTCTATATGAAAAAAAAACAAAAGACGGGACCATCCGTAAACCAGGATGAATTCAATTAGTTTGCAAACTATTGTTCATTTGACTCGATTAGCAAGTATCCTCCTGAGAGCACGGTTTGTGACAGCCGCGGTCGCTCGATAACATCAGACGGTTAAAGAAGCACTTATTGATTGACCCCGTGAATGGCTTTACTAAAAATGGAGCTAATATCCCGGTGCCCCAGGTCCTCACGCTCACGCAGAGGGAATCAGCGAGGAGCCGGTCAACAGGAAGGGCCCTTCAGAACCCCTGCACCGGTGCAATCATTGTGAAAGCAAACAGTGGTAATTAGGACGCTCGCTGTGAACAAAGACGAGAGGGTGGAGGGGAGTGGGAGGGAAGGAACTGTCTGATACATAAATAAGAATAATGAAAACACACAAGAAGAATCTGCACGTCCCCCATATTCACATCATGAATTCACATTTATTTTGTTATCTTGTTTGTATATTTTATCATGCAGTAAAAGTGACCACCAACACGTCAGCCTCTAGGTTTCCACCTCTGTCCATTTGTTTGTTTATCTGCAGGATTACACAAAAACAGGTCCCACAGAACTAAGTGCAACCAGGCTGACAACATGTGTGCTGTTATCATATATAGAGCACATGTTCTATAAGCCACACATCTGAATGATGTAACACTCGCTGGATGAGTAGATCCCACTGGATATCAACACAAACACACACCCCCGCAGGTCTGCAGCTCCCTGCCTCAGGACCCCCCTCGTTTAAAAACCATGCACTGGAGCCGGAGGAGACAAGATGCTAGAGAAGACAAATATTAACATTAATCAAGCCAAATAAATCTAATTTCTCTTTTGCTAAGGGATCCCATTGGGGTTGGGATTGAATTACACAGTTTTGTCAGATCAAACCTGGGACAGTGCTTTTCGGATAAGTACAT
This sequence comes from Limanda limanda, assembly GCF_963576545.1. Taxonomy (NCBI): domain Eukaryota; kingdom Metazoa; phylum Chordata; class Actinopteri; order Pleuronectiformes; family Pleuronectidae; genus Limanda; species Limanda limanda. Next base: position 9,075,987 of record NC_083637.1, read on the forward strand.
TTTGACGTTTTTACGTCATTCGATGTAAGATAATGTACCAAACAAACAGGTACCAGTACGTTTATTATAAGGCTGCATCTATACATGGATTGATTTTTTTTTCAATTAATCTGGAATGTCAAAAAAACGTATCTAACAAAGTTAAAGAAAGTTTGTGTTAAATCCATCCACCAAGTTTTCTTTTAGATTTAGTTTAATTTCAGTAATTTTTGCATTAATCCTGCTGATGAACAAACAAATGAAAAGAATGAAAAGAGGTGAAAACATAACTTCCTACGTGTATTTTCACAATTTAACTTCTTTGCCTCAAATCTGATTTCTATGTTGATCAATCCTCACCTTAATAATCTTCACGGCATCTCAATAAAAGCATCTACAACAGTTTCAAATGCTGCGTCATCTTTCAGATTCATATTATCGAACACATCAGCAACGATCCTCCTGACACATGCGCACACAGACGAACTGCATCAACAAAGAGGAACGTCCATCAGAGTCTAACACACAAATACCTGAGTAGACGAGCACTAACGTTTGGGATCAGAGCTGCTATGAACTGCACCTCAGTGTAGTGAAGATAATTCAGTAATTTAAAATTTGAAGACTTTCTCAGTCATTTCTCCCAAACCGTACACAAGTCACCATCCTTAGACTTCCCATCAATGAACATCAGTGAGCCTGAAGTGACACTGCGACTTTCTTCACACGTTGGTTTGATGAGTGCAAACCCTGAAGTCCTGCTTCCGTGCGTCTCTGCGTTTGGAGCGACTGGAGGCGAAGGGCCAGTAGCACACGGACGAGAAGGCCGACCTGTAATTGTTGTTCATCCACCCGTACAGGATGGGATTGACGAACGTGGAGCACATGGCCACGATGTGGAACACGGTGAACAGCAGCTTGAAGTCCTTCATGGACAGCACATTGCTGTCGATGTCGGCAGCCAGCTGTAACGCATGGAAGGGCAGCCAGCTGATGGCGAAGACCGCCACCATGGTCAGCAGCATCTTGGTGGTCTTCTTCCTGCGCTGGTGGCGGTCATTCCGGCCCCCGCTAGCAGTGTGATTCTTCAGTTTGTTCCAGATGCGGATGTAAGCCACAGAGTTAATGGCCAGAGGGAGGCCGTATTGACCCAGGAGCATTGATATACTGTAGATGGTTCCGTTCATGCTGCTTTCTGGCCACTCCTCCATACACACCTGAATAGACTCGTTGGGCCACAGATAGATCGTACCGTACTCCCTGAAGATGGCGAGCGGACTGGCCAGCAGGGCGCTGACGGTCCAAGTCATGACAATCACCAGCGCGCACATGTCTCTGGACATCTTGGTCTCCGTGTGGTAGACGATGCTCCTGTGGCGGTCCAGGGCGATGATGTTCAGGGTGATGGTGGACACGTGCACGGCCATTTCTTGGGCGCAGGGCAGCATGAAGCACAGCACGTGGCCGAACTTCCACTCCCCGTACAGAGTGTTGACGAGAGTGAAGGGCAGGCACAGCGTGTTGACCAGCAGGTCGGCCACCGCCAAGTTCACGATGAAGAAATTGGTCACCGTCCGAAGGTTCCTGAACTTGTAGACGACGTAAATCACCAAGGAGTTTCCAATGACTCCGAACACGATGATGGTGCTGTAGGCGAGGATGAGAACCACTTGGACTCCCACCAGCTTGGTGCTGTCGTCCAGCTGCAAGGAGTTCACATCATTCACGGCGGCTGCGGTCGAGCAGCAGTTGGAAGATTTAACTTCAAGTGGTGAATCTTCCCCTTGAGTCGAGTTCAGTTGATCTGATGCCTCCATGGCTGAGAGTCAGTCCCCATAAGTCTCTCTGTGGAAAGAGTTCTGAGTTAAGGGGCAATAAAGAAAATAATAAGAAAAGAAAAACAACTCCACTGACGCCTCGTAAATTCAATATTCAATTAATTTACACATGTTGCACTGTATTGCACAATCATATTGCAAAGCCAATCTGTTAGTTGTACATGTGAAGAGTGGGCATCACAGAGACAGGCTGCAGGTGATGCCTTCAGGACACTGACCCAGGAGCGGAGAATAGATAGATAGATAGATAGATAGATAGATAGATAGATAGATAGATAGATAGATAGATAGATAGATAGATAGATAGATAGATAGATAGATAGATAGATAGATAGATAGATAGATAGATAGATAGATAGATAGATAGATAGATAGATAGATAGATAGATAGATAGATAGAGTACTTTATTCATTCCCAAAGGGAAATTAAGTTGTCATAGCAGCCGGTATATTTGAATACAATAAAATACAATACAATAGAATTGTATTTTAGAAAGAGAATGAAGTATTTACTGATAGCTCTCACTGTCAGAAGCTCAATTAAGTGTCACTTGATGAATTCAAGTTACAATTCTCTGTTTCCAGCCAATAAAGGAACTGATGAGCTTGTAGATTTTAACTTCTACTGCAAAAAGGCACAATACACATTTGTTTGAGGGTGGATTTTCACTACTTTCCTATACCCTTGTTATTAATTGTTGTTAAATTGCTTTTAAAGTGAAAGTTGAAATGCAGCTGTCTGGTGAAAAATTAAAAAATACATTACAAGTAATAAAATCACCTCATACGCAAACCTACCGTGGAATAGCAGCCAACCTCTCATTTCAAGTGTCTGGATGAAGAGATTAAAGATCAACAAGCCTTTTTTTGTTCCACTCACCTCAACCTGCGGATTCTTTTAAACGTCCAACCCTCCGTGTTTCTGTGGAAATCCAGATAAACAACCCGATGGAACTCCTTCCAACACCGAGGGGACAACCTTCTCCCATCAGAAGCAAAGCGCGCAGCATCAGCCAGTGCGCGCTGCAGCCGGTTTGGCACCGAGCGCGCATCCCCGGCCCCGAGAGACTGTGAGAGACCCCCACATGAGGGGGGGTTGGGGGGGGAGGAAACACGTCCACCAGTCATCAACGACGGGAAACACTGAGGTGATGTCTGCCGCCTGTTTGCTCTGCACTGGGTCGTTTTAACGAGCTCCTTCTCCTGCTCGAATGGCAAATGTCATATTTCTGCCAATTTGTGTAAATCAGAATGAAAAAGCTGGTGCAGAGGCTTGTTATGCAGAGGCAGCATCTGTATTGAGATATTGGTAAATAGCACACAGACAGTGTGAGAAGTAGAATCAGAACACAAGCCATTATATTAAGCTTGAGGTTAATTAATGTTGGATAATGAGCTTTTAAAGTCCAATCCCTCTGCAAAGGGAGCCACAAGCTTTATTTAAGGTTTAGGAGACATGTTTCTGCAAAGGGTCACGAATCTTTCTCGTTAAAACAAACAGAGTGATTCCAAGGTTTCTATAGAAATGGAATTAGAAGCGATTTGAAGACATTCACCAAACTGTTCTCAAAGCAGGTTTATAATATTTAAAGCTCCCAACAGTGGACTATACAAACATAAATGGATTTGTCCGCACTGCCATCCATCCATCCATCCATCCATCCATCCTTCAATTCATCCTTCAATCCATCATCCATCACATGACGCAGAGATGTGTCCCTGAACACGACAGCATCACTTTAGCCCTGATGACTTGAAGCATTTCAAGCAAACTGCCACTTTACTGAGATAAACATAGACCAAAATAATCGTGTCTTCACTATCACTTCACTATTACTTCACTATCACTATGACTTCACTATCACTCCCACTATCCAGAAATGAAGCCTCTTGAATGATGACGTCATTTGGAGCCTGTGAAGAAGCGATTGAAGGACGGAGCCACAAAATCAAGGTCCTGCCGATACACACACACACATAAGCAATCACAATTCAGTCCAAGCTGTCCATTATGACCTTTCACCCAGTTTAATAACCCAGACCTTTCATGTTGTGTTCAATGACAGTGAGAGATCACAGTTGAATGTGTGGTAAGATGCAGACGACCCACTTCGAACTTCATAAGTTGGTTTTAACTGGTATAAAACAAAACACCATGTGGCCATTAGAACGTGAGTTAGTGTCAAAGTGAAACTACACAGATGAGGAAGTATTGAGAGAAACCAGGAGACGCTGAATAGATGAGTTTGAGGATCTCTGTAAATTTAGAAGTTTAAGTAATGACCTTGTTTGAATGTCCAGCCAGTTGTGTTTTAGCTCTGGAACCACAGTAAATGTTTACCTGACATTTTCCTCTTTTCTACAATCCCCAGTTCTCTAGACAATTTAACATTTTTACTTTGCTTCCTTTCCAACTGTTTTCCATTCAGGACCGTGCCACAGTTAAGTAACTTTATTGTCACTGTGATGGATCGGGCTGCACAACTCAAGACACTATAAAGAGTTTGCTGTTATATCTTAATCCAATCAGTGGAGGAATGGATATCGGTTGATGCCAAGAATGATATAAGCACATTTAAGAATTCTAAAGCTCAGAGGGAGTGGTTGCAAAAAACTTTTTAGCTTAATAAACAAATAAAGAAAAAGAACAAACTGCCTGTTCTAACCAAACATCTGGTTAATGAAACCAATGAGATTGAAATCAGAAGTGACAGAAAACCAAATCTGTGAGTGACTCCTTTCACATTCAGGTAAAGTCATTACAGTCTTTGGTTTCAATATTGATAATAGAGGGGGCTTAGAGAGCGTGAACATGCATTTTGAATAAGGTGAAAAAGAAATCCTTGATCCGCCCATTAAACTGGATCCACTGCGAAATGTTTTGAGTTCCATTCTTGCGTTTTGCCCCACCCCTCCACACACTCTTCTGGAAATTGACTGAGTGGTCTTTGCCTAATCCTGCTAACTTAGTAACAAATGCAGAACAAAATATAAGTAAAAATACATGCTGTAATTATTCCATCCTTGCACCATTACCCTGTCTTTGAAAAGATGAAATGTATATGAGGCCGAATTCATCTGCTCGTCTATGCTTTATTGATCCTACGTAGTACAGATTGTCTCAGCTCCTTCGTATGGCTTGTCTCTCTCCACTGCACTAAACAACATCATGTTGCTGAGCTGGTAACTGAACATGACAGCGGAGAGCAGTGACTGATTAACGATCGGCTCCGTCTGAGCAGAATCATGCTCCACAGATATGTGACGGGACAGAAGTCCAACGGAATACCTGCAGGATCCTTCAGGGCTCTCACACTGTGTCTGTGGAGTACAGCGGCCCATTGATCATCCTGAGCAGCACAACCATTAAGATGCAGAGCTACACAGGACCCTGATGTCAGGGATACTTCATCCTGGCCTATTAAATGAGATTATTGAACAAATGTCACCTGTTCTTTACAATGCTGCCGACCGCTGCTCCATGTCATGATTCATCCTCCAACTACCAGCATGAAGGTGAACTGCTTAAAGGAGACACATTATTATCATATTCAGGTTCATCGTTTTGAATTTGAATATTATTTGAAACTATTTACAAATTCTAATGTTCAGTAAACACTTCACTACACTCATTCTGTCCATTGCTGCAGCTCTTCTTTTCAGCCTCTGTCTGAAACACTTGGTTTTAACTCCTGTCTTTTTAAGGCCCCCCTCCCCATAAAGTCTGCTCTGATTGGCCAACTGAACCACTCATGAGAGGAGCTCCCTTTATCGTGGACTTTGGGCTATTTAGCTCTGCATAACATTTACATTAACAGAAAACCTGTAAAACACACTAAAGGTATGAAAAACATAACAATTATCAAATATCTCCTTTAAACCAGAAGAAGTTCTCTTTACATTTCGTGTAATAGTTGCTGTGCTGTTATAGTTTTTGGCCTGAGCTGAAGTTAATGACATTAAGGCCATTGTTTTCATTCTGGTTGATATTTTGCAAAAATCAGGACCTACATCAACACAGTCTACATGAAGCATTGGTGCTTGTTTTCAATTAGAAATCAAATAATTACTTTCTTCACGCATACAGTATTGGCTTATATTACCTACACCAAGGTGGTTATGTTTGTTCCCCTGCGGTGGGATGGTCTGTCTGTCAGTTCCTTGGTCCATCAGTCGGTGGTTTGGTTGATCGGTGGGTTCGTTGGTATTTCAGCAGGATTACACAAACACTGCTGAATAGATTTCAGATGAAAATATTGACCAAGAAAGAACAAAAAGTATGCCATCTGGCCTCAGCTGACTTATTTTATTTATTCAGACCTAATGAGAAAATAGAGGTGTTTTCTTCTCGTGAACAGCCGAGCAGGTTTCACCTCTTGGAATATGTTTTCTTCTCCGTTCATCTGCACACACACACACACACACACACACACACACACACACACACACACACACACACACAGCAGAGTCTTTTATGAATCACAATGAGTTGATCATGATACGCCCTCAGTCATGGCTGCTGCAAATTTACTGTTAAATAACAAAAATGCATCATCCTTCCTTTTCACATGCACCTGGATTCCACTTCGTGTACGGAATCAATCTTCCTCATTTGTATCCGTGTTACATTTTCTTTAATTGTGTTGTTTACCAGGTGCCGACTGTGTTGAGGCTGAATACATTGGTAAAATCTCATTGTAACATATTTATCTCCATTTGTACTGAATGCAGCATCACTAAACGTATTTAATCACAGCTCTTCGTTAAAGTTTAAAGTAAAAATCGTGGTCTTGTTTATGATTTTATTGTTTCACAATGACTTCAGACACAACTGATAATTAACTTTGAATCCAAACCACCTAAATCCTGTCCAATTTCGTCCGTTGGGATCTTCTTGCTTTTTCTCGCTCTCTCTCATTATCTCTCTCCTCCCTAATAGATAGATGGATAGAGATAGATAGATAGATAGATAGATAGATAGATAGATAGATAGATAGATAGATAGATAGATAGATAGATAGATAGATAGATAGATAGATAGATAGATAGATAGATAGATAGATAGATAGATAGATAGATAGATAGATAGATAGATAGATAGATAGATAGATAGATAGATAGATAGATAGATAGATAGATAGATAGATAGATAGATAGATAGATAGATAGATAGATAGATAGATAGATAGATAGATAGATAGATAGATAGATAGATAGATAGATAGATAGATAGATAGATAGATAGATAGATAGAGAGATAGAGAGATAGAGGGATGAGGTCAGAGGATGTTATGGAAGATTGATGATGTGGTAAATTCAGCTAAATAGATCCCTGTAACCTGGGTATGAACCAGAATCACATGTTTAAGTATGCAGCCCTCATCTTAAGATTCTCTGTAATTCCTCCTTGTATTTTCAGTTAGTTCTCTCCTCTAGGGAATGATCCCTGACCTGTTAATGGATGAGTATAGAACATGGGACATCGTCATTAGAGATGAGGCATGTCTTTATGAATACAATATTTCATTTACATTACATGCTTAGACACATGCAGTTATGTCCTGTTGAATCACGGGATTTGGGTCGTTGTTTTGCCTTGGGTCGCAACCTCTCTAGATAATGTGGGCTTGACTCCTGCAAAGACAGACTTCACTATTGGCTGTGGTGTCTCTGGGTATCTAGCTACCCGTCCTGATCTGTGAACGTCTTTGTAATAAAACTTGTACTGTACAGGCAGGTTCTGGGTCCGCAGAGAATTCTTCCTTCAACATCATCTTCAACATCATCGACCTCTCGGCTGCCCAGAATATAAGATAATGATTTTAGAGCACAGACTCCACTGGTCACCATGGCCTACAGTAAATCAAACAGTGAACAGCTACAGAAAGCTTGGCTGGCATCTCACAATCTGCATTAATGGTTTTGCTTTTATGCACCATGTTAACTAATTGTTTTTTCTATGAATCCTGAACACTTACATATTCTAAAATTTAATCTTTTGAAAGTTGACATACAGATAGTGTGTGTGTGTGTGTGAACAAGTGTGAAGTGAAATATCTGTGTCACCTCTCAAGGATTTTTTTCCTCCTTTGCACTTGTTTGCCCATAAATCATTCTTGAAGTCAATTTCATCCCTTTTATGGAGTTAAATAAACCTAATATTTTAGCAGGCGGATCTACAATCAGCATTAAACTATGATAAATGTTTATTAAGTTAAATAAATACTCCATGTCTCCTCTGGGGCATGAAGCCATTCAGAGCGTCTTCCCTTTGGGCAGAAGATGCCTCAATGATTCATCACTCTGACCCTTATGCTTAAAATAATTCATTATTCATTAATCTGAATTTCATGAGTATTGAGTCATTTCTTCCCGGGACCATTTTCTTTTCCTGCCTCGACATTCTCTGGGGAAAAGCTAAAAGGACATTTAAGGAACTTTGCATACATCTTATTCTCTTTGAACAATGACGGGAAGTTGACCACATTCTCAGCAGAAAAGAGCAAAACATTTAACTCTTCATTAAATCATTATCAGTGCTTATTTTTTCCCAGGCCTGTATTACTCAGTTTGTCCCTTGGAGCTATGCGGTTTTTCCATTTGGCAGCACAGAAGATATTATTAACTTTGATGGGAGCAGGGAAAATATGAAAATAAATGTAAGAAACAACGACAACTGTACACAGGTAGAAATACATGTTTAATGTACAGAGGAAAACACATTTAATCTATCAAAGTACTATTACATAAGAAGGTTATTGCACTTTGTCCAAGCCAGCCTTTAGGATAGAGCACGATGGGAATGTATCACACTGACAAATTTCTTTTTAATGATCTTAAAATGTAGAACAATGTCCACTGTGATATTCCTGCATGCGCTTTGCTCGAAACATCACGTATATATCATTGCTAAAGTTTATATCATGGGTCAGTTTCTTCTTTTTAATGTCTCTAAAGATTTCCTGTGCTGCTACTCTTAAAAAAAGCATAAAAAGCTAATTCTATCTATATAAAACATGTATAAAATAATCTACAACCGTCCAAATAAAGTCAAACCACAGGACCTCAATTCACCATCCACTGGTGAGTTAGGATAGAGTCTTTACTGGCGAGGCCTTTAGGCCGCCATCCAGATGGTGAAGGAGACGAGCAGCGTCGGTAGAACCGTCAGCGGCGTCACGCAGCCCAGGTAGAGGACGAGGGCGGCTCCGCACACAGCAGTCAGGTAGGAGCTCATCCTGCTGCACACGATCTTCCTCACTGTTGTGCAGAACTGAGGGAAAAGATAAAGGATGATCAATCAATCAAAGCATCGTTCAAACAAATCAAATCCAATTAAACAGTTAAACATTCAGAGAAGATAGATAGTTAAGGCTAAGTTAAGGCTGGTGGTCAGGCAACTAGAGATTAGACTTGTCAGCACTTTATCTGTTTTTAAACCTTAAACATATTTTTATAGGAAATACTTTTAATGTCGGATTTTTGCTCATTTCAAATGATGTTATTCGTATTTGGTATTGTTTCATGTTACCTTTCCTATTCAAGAGTTCAAGAGTTCAAGAGTTTTTTATTGTCAAATGAACAGAGATAACATGAAGTAGTCAGTCAATGAAATGCTTGGGTCACATACTCTCTTTAAGCAATGCTCAGTAATTTCAACCCAAAAAAAATAAAATAAAAATAGAAATAGTATAAAATAGAATAAAAAAGAATAAAATAGAATAACAATGAAATAGAATATCAAAAATTTTAAATAGAAAATAAAATATATACATCTAAATATATATCTTTACAGATGAATGTTCAATTTGTGCAGGAGTGCAAATCTTCAAATATGCTTATTATGGTGCTGGTGCAAATATGCAAATATTCCAGGGTGCTGGTTAGGTTGAGTTATTGCAGTTAAGAGGAGTTTAAAAGTCTTATGGCCTCATTTTGTCTTGTTTTGTTCTATGTTGTTTTATTTCAATGTATTTAGTTAAGGACCTTGTTTAAAATAAGTGCTGTAGAAGAATTAGTATTATTAAAAAAAATTGAATTATTGTTCTTTGTTGTAGAACAGAAAGTTACAGATGTCCAACCTGCTGTTTTTTTAAATCACAAATGAGTCCGTCAGTGAGAGAGAAATCCAGGTCCTCATTACCGGCAGGGAAACAGAAATATGTGCACAATGAAACTCTAGATGGAGCCACTCGCCTGCTGAGTAAAGTTTCACCTCAGTGGACTGAAAAGCAAGCAGTCGTCTGCTGTGAAAATATCCTCATGAGTCCAAATGTCAGCATGACGGTGTTTTTCCTCAGTCACACACCATCATAAGCACATTACCATTACACAGAGTATTACAGGCAAACTGTCTCTGTCTAAATCCCTTACATAATAACCAAAGCTATTTCACAGGCTGCACGTGTGATCAGACGTGCCCTTTGTATTGCAACATTCTCTGGCATACAAACAGAAATGCTGGGAGGAATTAAAGATTAATGTGAATTAAAAAAAGAAAAGAAAATCAGCTTTTCCAAATAACCCTGGTACTCACTGCTCTAAAGAAAGTAGATTTTGACAAGCTGTTCAACCAGGACATAAATAGTTTTAATTAGGAATATTTCGAAACCCATTCCTGGTCTTTTTTTAAAAGATTTACTGTTTATTCTTTTATTTATTAACTCTAACCCCTGACCAACACAATCCCAGCAAATGTTTGGCAAGAGTACACAAGTGCAGGTAAAGCCGGTACAGGTCGTCAGTGTGTGACAGGGCTGACAGAGATAACTACAGAGGATAGATACAACCTCTACCTACTGAGAAACTGCAGAAATCAAGTTCTGAATGCATTGCACATATTTCATAGAACCTGTCACAACCTTCAACATCACAGCTTCAGCCAGGTTCCTCAGTAACGTTCATTTCAACACACCGAACAAAATTGTAAGAACCGAGCAGCAGAATAATTGGACTGGAGCAGGAACCATTGATATTTATTTATTGGAATTGATTTGTCTCATAACCCAACACTCACAGGCCTTTCTATACAATAAAAATAGTTATTGGTAGTTGGAATCAATCCTCTCATTTCAGACAGTCTGGGGTCAGCTAAGGCTCAGGAGGAGGTAGAGCGGGTCGTCCACCAACCAGAAGGTTCGGGGGTCGTTCCCTGTTTCCCTCCAGCTGCACCGGTAGGGTGTCAGTAATATATGGTAGAGAAATGCTGATGCACAATATGAATGGGTGTGTATGGGTGAACGGCAAAAACTGTACTGGTCACAAAAACTAGATCAGCAAATACAGACCATTTAGCATTTATCTTATTTACACATGCTGTAAAGCAAATCATCTCCAACATGATTTCAGTGTGAGGGGTGTGCAACAAAATCTATGAATCCTGTATTTTACAGTTATTCCCTAAAGTTTCTAAATTAATTCAAACGTAGTTGAAATCGTTTCTTTAAATTGACTAATTCTTTCCGAATGGGTATATTTCCTTTTGACATATAAGTGTAGCCTTGCATGAATCATATATTGTGTTTAGAGTTTGTCGTCCTTTATTTCTTTTAATCTCTATTCTCGTAACCTTGCATGAACTCTATGTGTCTTTATATGTCACAATCATTGAATCTCTACTGACTGGAGAAGTACCTGGTACGTCTGGTAGCTGATGGCCATCCCGTATCTGCAGTACATGACGTAGTGTTCACAGTTGTACCACAGTAAGCTGTAGTTGACCGAGCCCAAGAGTTTCTCCGCCCTCCGAACCACTTCGTCCCCATCTAGCGGCGGCTGGCTGCACACTTTGTCCATGTGGTTGATGAGGATCTCCGAGCCGTAGGCGAAATCAACCACAGAGTCCACTCTGACGCTCGCCACCTTGGTGAGAACCCCGAGCAGCAGCCGGTTGTTCGTCACCATCTTGGCAATCGCCGATTTATTCCGGGTAATCACGGGCAGGAAGTCCGGGATGAGATGAGCCACGCGGTTGTCGCCCAGGTAGATACCGAAATGTGTGAATAACGTCCTGGGGACCTCCAAAAGGTCACCGCACTTGTAGAGGGACAAGTCATACTTAGAGTCCTCCTCCTCCTTTTGGGGCGCCACGAAGAAGAAGTTGAGCAGCTGGAAGAGAAACATGGTGGCAGAGTGCGTCAAAGAGCTACACATGAGCATTTTATTTACTTCGGAGCAAGGAGGAGCCATCGTGGTTAGTAGGATTAAACATTGGTCAACGCTGCAGGTTGATTTTGACAGAAATAAAGGAGCTTTCGCTAATCACTCTTCTGTGTGGTGGGATTTTGAAACCCGGGCCTTGTGTGTGGCGTATTCAGGTCAAGGGTCCTTGTTAAGAAGGCTGAAAGTTAAATCCTCATTTAACAAAGGTCGCAGATATTGAGCCATCACAAATAAAACAGCCTTTTATTCATGGATTAGTCTTGGCTCCAATTTGACTCATCATTATTCAGCACTTTCCTGGATAAGAAGAATTTAGAAGAATGGTGAAAGTGAAAGATTGTAAATTTACCTACAGCAAAAGTAGGACATCATATTTCACACAGTCTGAACCCATAAAAGAATTATAAATGTCATAAAGTGATAGAAACACAATTAGATGTGGATTGTCAAGTTTTCTATTTACAGGTATAGATTTGTAGCAACATGGAAATAAGACTGCTTCAGTCATCAGATTATTTCTCAGCATTTTTACAGTGTATAGTATCTACACTGTGTTTTAGGTGATTTTACCCCAAACCACTTACACAGCTCAGCCAATAACCAAATAGACCATTTGATATTATTTTCACCTCCATCATGAATGTTATGTTTTCATTTTGTTTATTAGTTTGTCTGCAAGATTCCTCAAAAAAGACTGAAGCGATTTCCATGACATTTTGATCACAGGTGGGACATGACACAAGGAAGAACCCATCAAATATTTGAGTATATAAAGATACATATTATTGTTATTATTAATATTAATATTATCATTCCAATATTTTTGGAGCATTTCACTTTAATTAACTGGATCTATGTCAATCTATGTTAATTGTTTTGTTTTTCGTTTGTTTTTCTACACTGTAAGTTGCCTATTATATATTTTGTTATTGTACTTCATTTCATAATTTTGTATACATTATATTAACATTTCATCACACAGATCAAAGCAAAATCATAAAAAAAGCCAGGCTGTACTGAGATAACTTCAACGTTACAGCCGACATTAATCAGCTTTATTGTCTTCAATAGACGATTGATAAATGTAGGCTGTAACATCGTAGTTATGTCTGTTCATCTTTATTCATCTTACACTAAATTAAATAATAGGCATGAAATGGGGAGAGAGATGCTGCAAAGGTAGTTAACAATTATATTTGCACTTCCTTTAACATGGCAAATTAGAGCGAATTAGAGAGCGCTCTTAGTTCAGGTTCATCAGAGCTCTGCTTCCACGGTCATGTTAGTGCAGATATATGAAGGCTCATGCTCACACAAGACACACAAATAAAAAATAAATGGTTTATTAAACATTTGTCATATTTACAGGTTTATATTAAGTACAATGCGATAAAAAAAGCTGCTGTATATACACAGTACATTACGATACTCTGAGAGTGCTACATGTACCTCTTTATATCCTCTTCTGTCGTGATTCAAATGTTAAAAAATGCACAAACACGAATCACTAAATTTAATCTTATACCAAAGATTTCATGCATTTGACCACACTTTTTAAGTATAAGGCATAAAGGACGAAATCAATGCACAGTCACATCCAACATTCTACTGAGTAAAATTAAGGTGTTGTGAAGCAGACTTTGAACAACAGATGACAAGAGTCTGGAAGAGGGGTCCGGTCCTTTCTTTGCCAAGTGAAAGTTCAGTTCAGTTTGTCCCCGTGTGCTGGGCCCCTCTAACCAGCCATCCACAGCGTGAAGGGGATGAGAATTGTGGGTAATGTAGTTGAAGCCGCCATGCCAAAACACACAATGGAGATCATTCCCAGCAGCCCCGAGGCGAAGACGCTGCGCTGGTCTCTGATGATCGATTTCAGACACTCGCAGAACTAAAGGGAGAAAGAAAGAAGAGAGAAAATTCAGTTACTTCACATGTTTGATGGATTATTGGATCACGTTTGATTAGGTTCTAGCTGCAGGAAAAGTTTCCACTCAGTCGTCACATGGAAAGTGTAAAAAAAATCTTCAAGCATGCGTCCAACGGTTTAACTGCAGCTGTAAATCAGTTTTCGAGGTTACGGCCAGTTCACTCTGTGTGGTTTGCTGAATTTAGATTTCCACCTTGGTTTTGGAATGTGCGCCAGTTAAGTGGACGAGAGCATGAACTCTGGGTAAACCGGGTTTCCAGCAGATGTGGTGTTTAAGTCTGCATCTGCTAACAATAAAACAATAACACATTTTTTTATTACACAATGAGTTTGGTGTCATTTTTCAACCGACATCTAGAGAGGCAACAAATCAGGATCTGTGTTCAAACTAAGTGACAGAGGCCTGGAACCAAGTAGTTTTGGTTCTTTGTTGTTGTTTTTTTATAATATCTTATTAATGTTTTATCCACATTTGAGATTTATGAGATTTACTTTCTCCGTGCATGGACAGGACGTGAGGTATTGTCTTTACTTATTTTTTCTGTTAATGTGCTTTTTGGGGCATTTTGTGTATATACTTAAATATGATTAAATGATTTTTCTAGGTTATACATAAAGCACCATGGTTAAGAGTGAGCCCCACCATGGTGCTTTATGTATAACCTAGACCCTGACTCCAATCAATCAATATGTACCTTAGTACAAGTTTTATTTGTCAAATGTAAGTTTAGTAGCTTAAGATGATACAACCCCATTATCGAATCAATATCAAACACATGCTCAGGACTTGATGGTGGCTGTGAGAAGTGCATTGCTTCAGGGTGGGGGCTTTTGTTCACATGTGTTTCAGGTTAGGGTCACAATTCTTCAATCTTAAGTTCATGTCCTTTTACTCCCAAGGGGGGGAGTAAAGGGGCCCTGACCACAAATTTTAGCCCGTGTGGTCAAACACATTAATCCGGCACTGTTGACAAAAACAAGTGAGATTAGATTTGTTTCTACATGGTTTCTATGCTTAGTTGTTTAATTCTGCTGTGGAGCTTTACCTTCTCAGTCTGCCTGCTCGCTGCATGTCCATATCTGCAGAAGGTCACAAAGTGTTCACAGTTATTCCACAGCAGGCTGTAGGGGATCGATCCCACATGTTTCTCTGCCCTCTTGGCCACCTCTTCGTTGGGGAACGCCGGCTTCTTCATGGTCTTATCCGGGCGGTTCACCAGGATGCTGCTGCAGCCATACGCAAAGTCCTCCAGGGTATCCACACGCACCGTGGCACACTTGTACATGCAGCCGAGGATGAGCCTCTTGTTGGAGATGACGGATCCGATGAGCCTCTGGTCGGTGGTCAACACAGGGAGGATGTCTGGGATCATGTGAGCCACCTTGTTGTCCCCCAGGTAGATACCGAAGTGGGTGAAGAGGGTCCTGGGAACCTCGAGCAGGTCTCCTCTCCGCGGGGGGCCACCGCGCTGCGCAGGACGCTCCTTCTGCTCCTTCTGCTCCTTCTGCTCCTTCTGCTCCTTCTGCTCATCCTGCTTCTCTGCGTCCAACCAGCTGCACTCGAACAGTCTGAAGTTGGAGAGGAGGGAGAGCTTCTCCACCAGGAAGGTCAGCAGCTGCAGCATCGTGGGCGCGTAACAGTGGAATGTCTGCGAAGGCGCGGGTGGAGCGAGCTTTTTATCCACGGTGGCGAGAGGACACGAGTGACCTTTTGCACTTGCGCCTTCTCCTTTTTCACGAATGTGCAGCAGCTCCACGTTAATCTTGTTTTGTGCTCACGCAGCAGCAGAGAGGAGGGGAATTAGCTGTGAAGCACGGGATTCATTTCTAATCCTTAAAGATGAAATATAAGTCATGAGAGAAAACTTCCCTCTGATGGTGTCTATCCTCCTCAAAACAACCCAAAAGAGACTTGTCCTTCTATGACACATCTGTAAAGACCTTTATGAAGGGTGTCTTATTATTAAGTGGAAAAACATTATTTTCAAAAGTAAGGAGGTTTGTTGGAAAAGAAACTTGATTTGGACAAAATTCATCTGATCAGTTTTAAGTGGAATAACTTTATTTTATGTTTTAGATCAAATAAGATACAGTAACATAAGGGAATACAGTTGTCCTTGTGGCAGATATTTAAAAAGAGGTATGATATAGAGAGCGATATAAAATTAATAGAAAAGTAAGAAATTTAATAAAATAATAAGAATAGCAAAATAAAAATAAAGAGATAAATATAGACCACATATTCAATACATTTAAAAGTTAGTGAAGCTTAGGATAATATAAGTCCACTGGAAAGTTGGTTCCTGCTGCTAAATGCTGTTCTGACTGTCACCACCAGTAAGTATTTATATTTCCAGTCATGTTTCCAGTAGGATTTACTCTATAGAAACAACACTAGTACATTAACTCACTGGAGGCTGCAGAGATTAACAACTGGAGGTAATGAGCTCCATTGTTCAGTCCTCATTTTAAAGTTGGGGATGGTCCTTCTCTGTTTCAGGTCCATGGTCGGCTGAGTTTGGTGTGGACGAACTTGACTGGGCCGCACTGAGCCCTGACCTCAATCCCATAAAACTGCATCAAACACCTTCGGGATGGAGTAGCTAACTCATAGAGGCTGCTCTGTTCTGTTCCATTCTCAATCCAGGATCAGGCCTGAATGAGCTGATGACCTGCACTTTCTCAGAGGAACCATATGATGAGATAAAACATTCCTCTGACCCGATTACCATAATCCTGGTTTCACGCTCATCTTTAAACCTTGAGAAACGCTTCAGCCTGTTTGATCTCAGTGTATCTGAGTCGTTTTTTTACATTTACAGACCCAGATCTGTAGAATCCTTGTAAGAGGGACACATGTTTGCTGGTGTTTAGTTGAGGCCATGTATAGCTGCTTGTTCAGACTGCAGGAAAACCAGTTTGACCAACAAAGTGAACACACGATGACTGTGATTAATGAGCCCGCAGCACTTTACCACTCATATTTGAAATTCTTCTAACCTGGAAAACTTTCAGATGATAAGCTTGTTCATAAATGAAAAGCAAAATCAGCTTATCACTGTTTGTAAAGTGCATGAGAGGCCAATAAAACCCTATACCACTCCAATCTGTAAATATAGTTTATAATGCTGTCAACATGTTAGTAAACCAAGATTTAAGTAAAAGCTTGATAGATTGGCAGTTCTGCTATGTTAAAAACCTTTAATATTTCATCCTGAAAGTAGAAGAATATTCAGGTAAAGTAACCAAGTAATGTAATAGTACTTGAGTATAGTAGAGAATGAGAAAGAGGCGCTTTACACATCGAAGACGCTGAGGAAGATGTCAGCCGCCTGAATGTTACAGACATTTTCTTGTTGTTGTGAAAATGTCTGACTCTGCTGTGTTCTTCATATGTGAAAGGCAAAGTGCACATCTGAAAACAAACAGTATTACTATATATGTGTCTACAACTTTTATTGAAGAGCAGCTGAAGGACAAAGTGAAGCCTCTCCAAATTAAACACGGATGTAATATCCATGCAACAGTGCTGCAATATTACTAGTAACACATTGTGGTCAACCTCATTAGAAACCTAAGAAAACTGCATCATACAAGATATGTTTCCTGTGATATTATTGACTGATTCCACTCAGATCCTGTGTGTTGTGTGGACTCGGAGCCTCCGCCCTGTTGCCTGCTCCCGTCGGGATCACACCACCTTCAGCTGAGTCGACTTACCGCCGCTGACCGCAGGCTGAACCCCGAGTTGGCACCACAACAAACCTTTGCCCTGTGTCCGGGGGGAGATTTGCACCGTGGTCAACTGGCTCCAGACTTATCGCTGTGCGGGACCAGAGCAGGGCTCTTTAAAATTAATTCCTGGTCAGACAACCTGTGAAATATGTCGACTTTATTTCTTAAAACCCTAAGTTGATTACCGGTGGAGCCATTTCCTCGAGACGCCAAAGAAAAACAGTGACTCAGCAGCATATTCCTTTGACTTGATCTACAGGGTAAATAGATGGGGGTTTGCAACTGCAGGTTATTATATTGCACAGATTATATGTTGGTTTATATTCTGATGTAGAAGAACAGGAATGTCAGGCTGGCCTAAACGAGAACAACAACGCCAGAGCACGTCTCAACCTCCAGGACACAGTGTTCAGAGCGAGTCTCCACGTCTTCATGGCACTTAGAGGGAGAAAGAGACACTTTCCATCTGGTGCTTCTGCACAAAGAGGCCAGTTCAGCAAAGGTTCAGCTCTGTTTAGGTTCATGTCCCTGGCAGTTCACTCTCAGGTCAGCGAGGCTTTATATCCATCAGGAGCCTGTTTCTCCCACATAATAAAAAGCAGGTCACCGGGAGGTGGTTAAAGGACGATTTATCATCTAAAGTCAACACGGGGCCGACGGACAAATCGTTAGTTTGCTCTGTTTGGTCACATGTGTCTTCACTGTTTGTTTTCTCCTGCAATCTGAGGAATATGGAACATAAAACCCATTATCTACCGCGGCCATGTTTAAATTTACTTTAGTAAGATATCAGAGCGATAAGTCCCTGTGGCTAAAGGGTGATATATGGAAGACTTGAAGCCATTTTTCCAGGAGGGGCTGCACACAGGAACGCAAATGTCCGAGTCCTATGCTTTGGAAAATTCATAGCGAGAGACGGAGTCAAAACTGGAAGAATAAAAATATCTCAGGGTGAAAAGAGCTGTCATACACGTAGAAGAAGCTGACGAAGACGGCAACAATATCACTTTAACTCACTTTTACCAAGCAGCAGCAAAGACGGCATGTAATTTATAATTTCAAAATAAAAGACTTGCATTAACCCACTAACCCTCAAGAATCTGCAGCAGTGAAAAATGTGCGTTTCTGAAAAGAAGCATCAAACTCATCTGTTACAGGAGGAAGACGAGCATTTACTGTGACTCAAAGCAAACACAGAGGCATGAAACCAGAGACATGTGGGAAGGAGGCCGTGAGGGGATTGGCTGATTTTTACTGTCCTGGAGTTGTGAAATTAGATATGTAAGTACAATAAAGTTTGACGTCTTTGAACATACAATAAATCAGGTTATAAGTTAGTTTAAATTCATGTCTCTCTGTGGGTAAAGTCCTCCACAGCACAGCGGCAAGCACCAGCGTGTGTTGTCAAATGTTTGTCCTGTTTGTCACACTTTAATCACACTTGTTGCACGATACACTGCAAGAAGTGCAGCTGATTGTGCTTTTAGTTTCCAACCTTGATTGTGACTGAATCTCATTCAGGTTCCTCACCAGTCTACTCCACATCACCACTCAACCCTGTATCATCCTCCAGAAGTAAATGTTCACGTTAAAAGAGAGAAAGCAGATTTATGCGTCTCCACTTTGTGTGTCGGCTCAAACAAAGACTCACATACTGTATGTATCCAGTTTTTAGTTTTGGGGAAAATGCCATTAAACTCTCTTTTATCCAGAGCTACCAAATGAGCTGCATGACTCTGTGTACTAATACATGTGAGCTCACAGATTGTTTGGTTTACTGTGGTTCCACTCCCACTAGTGGTTTGACTGACCAATGCAGCCAGTTAGGACATCGGTTCCATTTAACCCTTTTCCGTGGTGTTCAAACATCACCACTTTTTACAGTTGCTTGTTTCAACAGTCCCAGTATGAAGTAACAGTCAAATAGAGATTGGGACAAATCCGATTCTGACCTGATACCCTCATTTGCAGGACAACAACATTTTCTTAGGCGCTTTATAGAACATTTAAACAAAACTAAACATTGTTTGCTCTTAAAGCTGCTGTGGTTACAGGTTGATAAAATTCATCTACACAACTGACTTGGTTAAGATAAGGAAATTATTAACAGGAATCTTGTTCTTGTCTCAAATATGCAATTCCAAAAATACAAAATGTCATAATTTACATTTGCAATCTCAGAATTGTGATTACACCTTATTCATTCAAGGAAACTACTTATATTACACATGTTTCACTAACTTTTTTTAAATAATCATTTTATTTTTGTCCTTCCAAATAGTTCAAGTCAAGTCAGTTTTATTTACATTGCGCCAAATTATACCAAAAGTAGCTTTTGAACCAATGTAAAGTGTCTTTGAGCAGTTTTAAAAGTGATACATGAATAAGATGTATTATAATTGTAATTTTCAAAGAAATAATCTCAGGGCTTTTTTATCACATAGAAAGATCTAGATGTTGATATCACGATATTATTTATATATATATAAACTTCAGATTGTTGGAGACGTCCCATTAAAAGTTCATATGTGACCCTTGCTGAAAATTTATATTTTCCTCAGCAATGTTCACAAACACAAATGTATTTATACACAATGCACCAATGTAATAATGTTATAATGATTTTTTCTTAAATGAAATGACTCATTCTGTGTTGTTGGTGATCATTATCATAAGAGTAAATACACTGCTTCAAGCTTAACTGGAATATGCAGAAATAAGATAAGATATCTATAACATATAGGTTACTCTCAAGGCCTGGACATAGCTGAGTCATCAGTTTTTGGACTTGCTCTGTCACCTTTACAACACAAACACGCAGTTTGTGACATCAATTGTCAGTAACCGTCTCTCAGTCAGACATTTGAGTCACGGCTCTTTCCCAGCTCAGTGAGTGGGATGTTTGCATACGAACTTCTAATCAAACACTGAACCCACGACCTTGTTGGAGATAAATATCCCACCGAGTCCGACTGCTCTTCATTCTCCGAGAGTTTGCGACCACGACTGGTGGCTGGAGCAACATGGGGCCATCACTTCTCACAGCGGCCGGAGCTCTTCTGCTTCTCGTCTCCTTCTCTTCTGCAGTAAGTCGCCGATTCTAATCCAACATTTTTCACTGATGCAGTTTTCGTCAGCAGAAACAAAATCTGAATCCTTTTCTCCTTTTGTTTTCCTGCAGCAGCTCAGAGGAGACGCCGCCCCATCGTGCACCCAAAATGACGGCTTTGTGAGTAAACTAAGACTTTTAATGTTTTTGCTGTGTGACTTGCATGATGTTTTTAATCATTGAGTCACCCCATGATTGACATTTCTCACCTGCTCTTTCTGCACTCAGGGGTTATACTGTCCCACAACATGCGGCGTGGCCGACTACATGATAAGATACATGCCAACGGTCGAAAGGGATTTAAGCCATTTGCAAAGTGAACTGGACACAATCGCCAATCTGACCCAGACCGCCGAAGAAACAATCGTCTTCATGAAAGATTCGACTTCTACAGTTCAAAAGAGCGGCCTACAAGGTGCCTGACACAAAATCATTGCACTTTTTTAAAGCAGTTTATTTGATTTAATAATAACTAAACCAGTGTCAATATATTGGATGTTTTATCGAACTGGGTCGATTTGATTTTTTTTTTTCAGACACTTACTTCAAGAAGTCGTCGAACATGCTGGACGATGTGGCTCGCTTTGAAAAGACCATCATCGCACAAGAGCAGCAAATATAGTAAGTTACCATGAGAAAGAGTCAAATTACTCAAGTATTGTATTTAGTAAAAGTTTGAGCTCACTACAACTTAATATAAGTACTTATGCATATCTTAGAAGTCTTGATGCATTGCAATTAGGGTTGCAAAATTCCGGAAATATTCAAAGTTGGAAACTTTCCATGTGAATTAACGGGAATTAACAGGAATATACACAAATATACGGGAATTAACGGGAATTAACAGGAATTAACTGGAAATGTTGTGGGTAATTTATACTAACTGTATTTACCTTGTCATATACAGACATAAATATAAACATTTTGTTTTGTCATAGGCTGATTTGAGCCCTGAGGAAACTTTGGGCACTTGACTATATGCTTCTGCATCTTTGTGTCATTCTTAACAGGTCTATGCACAGTATTTGCAAATGTACACAGCCTTTCGTTCTACATTGGATGGGGCGAAATGTCTCCACACATGAGATAGTGCACGTGGCATTGTTCTGTAGAATAGAAGATGAGAAAAAAGTATTTAAAATTAAAAATATTTTATAATTGATGAATAAATGAATGGAAATAGGCTAGATGAACAGAAGAACAATCCTCAATCAGCATGCTAATATATTCTCCCCAGTAATATCATTGAAACTTACCTGAATAGTCCTGCACACTACAGCAGGCCTCAATAGCCCTGCTGTAGTGTGCAGGATGCTGGGAGTTATCTGTGCATGTGATGGAAGAATGCACAGTGGAGGTTTGAAATTCAACGTGCAGCGTGTGCTGCATTCCATACATCTTTAAAATAGTGTTTTGAATGATGTTTTTGCTCAGCGTTTAATTTGCGTTTTTTTTTTTTTTTTTTTCAAAATTCCCCAAATTCCCGAGCTTAACTTCCCATGGAAAGTTTCCGGAAAGTTTCCGGAAATTTACTGGAAACTTTCCGCCTCTTTGCAACCCTAATTGCAATAGACACATATTTATATTTAAAAGTAGCTCCACCGTTTCCTTTGAAATAAATAATTTAATAAATGATCAGTAATTATAACCTGATTCAGTAGCATTTGATAAATCTCAAGTATAATTCGTAGAATAACACTTTCAAAGAAATCATGTTGTACTGTCCATGGTTGTACTTCGTCCTTGTATTGGAGTATTTCACAAAGTACAAACTCTGCTAGGACCCTCAGGTCAATGCACGCCAGCCTCCTCGCCCACGCAGTTTGCACTGAGCACAGATCAGATGGCGATTTGCCATCACACGACTCAAACTCATGACAGATTGTTTTTAGAAGCACTTCAATTCCCAAGTTTGATTTGCCTTTTTTCCAATTAATTCTCATTTTCTTATTTGATCTACTTTAAGTATTTTTTATTTATTAAGAAGGCAGGTGTGAATTACTCAGGAAACAGCTCATTCAGCTCCTGTTTGTTTCTGTCCCCCCCCCCCAGTGAACTTCAGAATCTGATCTCCTCTAACGAGAGGAGAATGGCCGACCTGAAGCAGCTCTCCATTCAGCTGCAGCAGAAATGCACCGAGCCCTGCACTGACACGGTCGACATCCAACCCATCACAGGACTTGGTAAAAAAGAAAAAGAGACTCTAATCAAATCAACTCTGACCCTCAGGCCGTTCCAATTTCACAAGAAGTTTCTCAATCGTTCCTCATCTGAACAACATTTGTCCTCGTTCAGTGTTTAGTCAGAAAATCAATACGGTGCATCAGTGCAGAGTAAACAGCTGTATTCCACATGTCATTTGTTTTGACCTCATTTCAGAGAACTTTTTCCACATCATTCTGACCAACGACTGATAATGAATTTGATCATAAACTGAAATAAGAGAGTTTATGAATGATATTTTTTTCTTTCCACCAAATTGACTAGTGCTTTTCTTCTTCTTCTCTCCTTTTTTGCCAGATTGCCAGGACGTTGCAAACAAGGGTGCGACCGTCAGCGGTCTTTACTACGTGAAGCCGCGGACGGCCACGGAGCAGTTCCTGGTCTATTGTGAGATCGACAGCTTCGGACGCGGCTTCACAGTCATTCAGAGGGTACGTGTCACTTCAACCAGCAAGAAAACTGACTCTGTGAAGTCTTCATCCTGCAGCAGAGGACTCACATATTACTTTTGAACAGTCAAATAACAAGTAATTTGCAAATAAGAACAAAAACACCAAATACTACTACTACTGAAAATAAGCACTTTTCAAAACAAAGTTACAAAGTGCTTCATAAATAGAGAAAAATACATAAAAAGAATAACATAGGATCAAATAAAAACAGTCATAAAGGAATAAAGAAAAACATAAACTGACAGATATTTGACCAAGTTATTGACTCTAATAACTTGGTCTATATGACACAACAGAACTGAGCATTTGGTTTAAACACGGATTTTCTCATTCTGGGCAAGTGGAAAAAAAAATTAGATCATGTGATATTGTGACAAAAGAGATTTACCTGTTTGTCACAATTAAACGATTAGATACATTTTTTAAATATAATAATAATAATAATAATAATAATACCAGCATTTCTCCCATGGGATCAAAAAAGGATTATCTTATAGTGAGAGATATATAAATGTAATTCCCTCCCTTTCCTCACTAATAATTTTTTACGCAGTCCATTAGTCAGCTACACTTTAATACTGGACATAGAACTATGTTATTCACTTATTATAACAACATTGTGCTTTTTTTCCGCGTGTCCACAGAGACGTGACGGCAGCGTGGACTTCTTCAAGGACTGGATCCAGTACAAGCAGGGCTTCGGTTACCTCTCCCCAGACGACACCACCGAGTTCTGGCTCGGCAACGAGAAGATCCACCTGCTGACCATCAGCTCCAACATCCCCACTGTGCTGCGGATAGAGCTTGTTGACTGGGAGGGCAACAAAAAGTATGTACACACACACAAACACACACACACACACGATAACAGATTATATAAGAGGCGAGCAAAGGGACTCTCTTACAAAGCAAACATGACCCCAGTGATGAGGTTTCCCTTTGAAGAACAAAAATACCCCAAACCCTAAACCCTCCATCCCTCCCTGGGCCTCCTCTTTCTCCAGGTATGCAGACTACACCATGTTCAAACTGGGGACAGAGGCCGACAATTATCGTCTGACCTACGGTTACTACTTTGGCGGTGACGCCGGCGACGCTTTCGATGGCTACGACTTCGGAGATGACCCCAGCGACAAGTTCTTCACGTCGCACAACGGCATGCAGTTCAGCACCAGCGACAAGGACAACGACAAGTTCGACGGCAGCTGTGCTCGCCAGGACGGCTCCGGCTGGTGGATGAACAGATGCCATGCCGCACATTTGAACGGCAAATACTACCAGGGTAAGAGCATGTGGCTACAATCAGGGCTACACCCTGTTAACTTGGAGTTGTTTCCAGCAAACACAGGGAAATCCAGGGTGTTGTCTACTCTAAACTCTCTGTGTTCCCCCTTCATCCAGGCGGCAGATACACAGAAAAGGATGCAGGTGAATTTGGCTACGACAACGGCATCATCTGGGTGACATGGCACGACCGCTGGTACTCCCTGAAGGAGACGACCATGAAGCTCATTCCCCTGAGCCGCATCGCAGCAGGCGGCGGGGAGCAGGCCGGGGTGAAGCAGTTTGGCGGACTTTAAATTTAGTAAAACAAACACACACACATGTTTGTGGTCCGTACTCAGAATGTTCAGCACGACAACCCTGAAATCACCCCCCGATGAAATAAAATGCTTCCATGGGAAAATGTCAGACTCCATGGTGTTTCTCCAAGTGATGTCTGCGTGTTGTGGTGATCTGACGCAGCCGGACACTCACACTCTCCTTTCTTCCGTCAGTGTTGTTTTAGAGCTTGAAATAAATGTCTTTTCTTTACCAATCTGATTTGTCGTTACTTTACCAAACAGTTCAAACACCAGCCGGTAAAGTCTGTAGCAGCCATAACATCTGTTTTGTAAAACAACGTGAGATTCAGACTGAAACACAGAGAAAGTGAACATGACACCAACAAGATCTGTGTTTGAACCGATCCTGAGACGATTCAAATGTTTTTTAGTTGTACACAGAGTGTGTATAAAAAACACTTTAATGCAGTTTAACAGACCTGAAATAAAAAATATACTACCTGTAAATATTTTGTCAACTTCATTTGTGCAGAATATCATCAACGACACACTGCGACAGTATCAAAATCAGAATGTAGTTTTTACTGCAGATTTCCAGTCTCATTCTTATTAGACAACACACAAACATTCAGAGAAATTATAACAGAAAGATACAAATAGCAGCCTATTTGTTTTGTATTTTATCAGGAAACAGGATTTGAACAGAGTCTGGCGATTTGCTTTAGAAGCAGCAAAACACAATCCATCAGTAAAGGTTTGTCTCCAAAAAATGAATTAATAAAAGATATTGACCAGGACAGTAATACTCAAAATACTGTGGGTGTATGATTACGGTAAGTTAATTTAACTGAAGTGCTGCTCATCTCTTCATTACATGTGGTTGTTTGTTAAAAGCAAAGTCACATGAAGTGGATTGGTATTTATTTTCCTCCTAAAAGACCAAAATTGAACTTCATATCTCAGCCTGGACAAATTATTAACTTTATATAATTGTCCTGTTTTTACTTCTCAGTGATTAAGCCCGGAGTAACGGTTTCAGCTGGAATAAAACTTTTTATATGCGACCGCAGTTAATTATTAAATAATAAAACAGGACACTGAAGCCGCTCTTTGCTTGTGTTGTGGTGACAGACTTCTTATCAGATCATGTTACTTTGTGTATTTTGACTCACACAAGAACAGTTTGTTTACCTTGAGTTGTGTACTGGTAGTACTTGTCCCCATGCATCATATCACTTCCCAACTGTGGAGTTCAAATTCCATCCGGCTCATTGCAGAAGTTTGTGCCAAAACGGCAAAGGCCTGTTTGTGGTTATTTACACATTAAGGCCCGTACGCAGCTCAACACTGCCTGAAGTCTGCAAGATCAGATTCAACTAAACTGAAATATACAAGGAATATGTTTTCTGCTATATCTGATCGTTTGGTTCTCGTCCTATTATGTCACAACATGGTTAATTAAACACTATGTCTTTTACTGGCTAAACTGTTTTTGGCTTTGGAGGATTGGAAAACCTTAAATCCATGTACTTTGTTAGGCAAACATGGCCTGGTACACAAAGACAGGAAAAGCTAACTTTGGCCTGAGTCACTCATTACACCCATTTGTATGTAGATGGGAAAAATTCATTATGCGGACATTTCGATTTTTTCTTGAGCAAAGGTGAAAAAAAGTGGAAATCATTTTAATATTCACATCCTTTATACCCTTCATATACAAATCTATACAACAAACACTGAACTACCATAACTAGAGCGAGAAAACAATACAAGGGAAACAGTAACAAAAATATAAACAAACCAGACATCTTGACAAAATAAGTAAGTATTTTAGAATATAGGACTAGATGGTGAATATCTTTTGTATGTTTGAAGGTCTTCGGCACAATTTAAGTTACCAACTACCAGTGGAGGTTAGCAGGTGTTAGCAGCCACCAGCTGATGCGTCATCAAGTGTTT
Organism: Limanda limanda; assembly: GCF_963576545.1. Lineage (NCBI taxonomy): Eukaryota > Metazoa > Chordata > Actinopteri > Pleuronectiformes > Pleuronectidae > Limanda > Limanda limanda. The sequence continues at coordinate 9,102,935 of NC_083637.1, forward strand.
TGGCCTCTTGATCAACGACGCAGGCCGAACCTGAGTGTGCCCTGAGGCTAAAGGTCAATCTGACTGGTTACTGGCTTGAATGGCAGCACTAGGAAAACCATGTGGCCGCTCAATGGATCAGACATCATTGCCTCTACACGATATTAAATTAAACACTGTCCTATTTTACACCATTGAACAAGATGGAGAATATCCCTCACCGGACTAATTAATGCCTACCACCAGTTGGTGTTAGCGGATATTGGGACACATCTTCAGATTTGCACCTTAGAGTCATCAGGTGTTTCGGCCTTTTTATTAAAAAAGTAAATTTATTTATAGTAAAGTAAGTAAATTAATAAATACATATAAAATAAATGTACAAATAACTAAATATCCTATGGAGGTAAATCAGTCTCATCAGATTTGTAAATTTGAAGCACTGACTGAATTTTTACCCATGTGTGTACAATTTACGTTTGTTTATAAAGTAAGAAAGGAAAAACTTATGTGTAAAACTTTTATTTTTGTTAAGCAAAAATAGTGTTGGCGCCTCCTCCACCTCCTCGCCGCTAGAGGGCGCTCCAAATCTTACAATGGTTCTTTGGGTTATCTACTTCCGGTGCAGCGGGTCACCGTGTGGTCTTTATTTGGTGATTTCCGTGTTGTCAGACCCGCGGAGCGACACGAACAGAGATTATTCACATTGTTTTTAAACTCCATCGTCTCATCAGTTTCTTCACCAGCAGAATGTCGGAGGTGAGTCCATGTTTGAAGTTCTCTTTCATATTTTCTTCTTCTTCGCTCCCGCTTTAAAACCCCGGAGCTTCGGGCCCCGGCTAACCACTGGAGCCCGCTACGTTAGCGTTACGTTTTCCTGTGTTTGGCTCCGTGTGTTGAAGAGTCTTATAAACCATTCAGTCCAAGGTGTAGTTGTGTTAAAGTGTGTCTCACTGAAGTCATGTGTTGTCCCGCAGGACGTCCAGAAACACTCGGTCCACACGCTGGTCTTCCGGTCCCTGAAACGGACCCACGACATGTTCGTGTCCGACCACGCCAAGTCCATCGCACAAGACGATGAAAGGTACAATGAAAGTTTTACTTGTCCCTTTAAAGTCCCATACATCTTATATTAAGTTTCTAGGACGTGTATTTATCTGAAGTATAATATTCTGCTTCTGCGGAGGGAAATCTAAACTCCACTGTTTTCAATCTGGGTTGTTTACACAATAAGATTTACCTGCTCCAACATCAAAGTCATTTTAATCCAATACTTGGTAATACATTTACTTTAGATTCTTAAAACATATTTACATATCTAATATCCTGCAAGTTTTTAATGCAAGATTTTTTTTACAGTAATCATAATTTCTAAACTTTTACCTGCAGGATTCATACGGTCATAGAAAAACCTGGAATAGTCATGGAATTGTAAAATGTGTATTTCCAGGCCTGGAAAAGTCCTGGAAAAATATAAAATCCCAAAAGTTTTGGAAAAGTCATGGAAATTTGTTATATTCATATTTTCATGTCGTTCATTTACGCTGAGTTTTAAATAATTCATATCTTTTAAAGAAATACGCTCAAAATATAAGCAGGCAAATGCTCTCAAACTGACTGAGTTAGTATGAGAGCGTATGCGTAAGGTTTACTGTATGCCTTAGAATTCTCATTGCTAGTTTAAATACTACATTTTGTCACGTTCTCATGTATGCACAGAGATTTCACAAAATGTTTGGACATGGAAATTTGGTTAAAAGTCGTGGAAATTCATTGGTCAAAATGTGTATGAAGCCTGTACCTGATGTATAAGATGGTGTCTTTGAAGTACACGTTTATCTTGTTCCTTGTCCAAATCAATTTGTGTGTTTTTCTCTCATTTGTAGCCAGAAAGTGAAGCTGGGTGTGAAACTCAAAGCGGACTACGCAGCTGTTCTACACATGCCCGTCCTGAAGGAAGGAAAAGACCGAGTCCCACATCTCCCCGGCAGCATGCCAGGCCACCAGAGCTACGCAGCAGGTCAGGAGGACACGGAACACTCAGATATAATCATTTAAAAACTAGTGAGAGTAACAGGTTCATATAAAGTCAAAGGAGGAAATCTATCCCCTCAAATGTCAATACATCTCCTTTACTTATATCCTCAACTAAGTGTAATAAATTAAGTGAGCAGTCAAAGCAAGAACGCACTTCTAATCAGTTTTGCATTCAATCTGAATTAAGTTCCTTGTCTGAAAGCAAATTCTTCTTCTTCTGAACACTGACATATTTTCTTTTCTTGTGTTTCAATAGATGACCCAGAATACCTGATCACCGGGACACATGCGTACCCCTCTGGACCTGGTAAGTACACTTTAACCAAGCTTCCTACAACCGTTCACTGAACTGCTCCAGTGTTCCCAGTGTCACACCAGTATTCCCAGTGTCAAACCAGTGTTTCACCCAACAGGAGTTGCTTTGACCGCTGACACAAAGATGCACCGGAATCCCAGTGAGGGAGGAGTCCTTTCCATGGCGTTGGCTTTGCCGCCCTCACAAGCCAGGTACACACCTTTTTTTGTCTTTCAGGGATGGTGTTGGTAGTAATTTATTCGAAATACGTATTGAAGTTCATCAACGGTACTTATTTTGGTCGTTGTTGTGTTTCAGGCTGGACATGAGCCGCACTGCAGCCAGTGTTGGTGACATCCATCGACACGCTGGAGCAGAGAGATCTCACCCTCACTCCACTGCTCTGGTAGGTTCCACGTTCACTTCATATGATGAAGTGTTTGTCTTTGGTATGAGAAGAAGTTCAGAGTTGATATGAAGAATGTGTTTCTTTCAGTCGCTCTTGGAAGGAGGTGGCACCAGAACTTCTGCGCTCATGAGAAAAGGACCAACCATGCCCAAGCCCCAGTGGCATCCACCGTGGAAACTGTTCCGGGTAACTTCAGAATCATTTTTATCTTAATACAATATTTTCTTTCTTTTGTTGATACACACACACGTTAAGGTTTGCCCTGCACCTCAATTTTAATCTGTGTTTTGTCTGATAGGTCATCAGTGGTCACCTTGGCTGGGTGAGGTCCATCGCTGTGGAACCTGGGAACCAGTGGTTTGTCACTGGGTCTGCTGATAGAACCATTAAGGTGAATTAAGTGGAACTAACAGACTAACAGTGGAGACACTATATCTACATATGTTCTTGTAGGATCTTAATATGACTGGAATGCTGTTTGTCATAACAGATTTGGGACCTGGCCAGTGGGAAACTGAAACTCTCTCTGACCGGACACATCAGCACGGTGCGTGGTGTGGCCGTGAGCACCCGCAGCCCCTACCTGTTCTCCTGCGGTGAAGACAAGCAAGTCAAGTGTTGGGATCTGGAATACAACAAGGTTTGTCACCCTCCTCCAACCACTGAACATTTGAACATTTGTGCATTTGCACTGTCTGTTGCTTTTTTTTCTACTGTATTATCCCGCCTATAGTGTATTCATATTTATATATATTTATATTTTGATCCTGGTCATAATGTATTCATCGTTCTTATATCATACAATTCCTCTTAATACTGTAATATTCCATATATATTTCTTACTGTACAGATCTTATTTATTTACATTTTCACTTTAATATGCACAATACTCTGCACTTTTAGTGCCTTTTTTGCACTTCTGGCTAGATGCTAAACTGCATTTCGTTGTATAAGTACCTGTACTGTGCAATGACAATAAAGTTGAATCTAATCTAATCTAAATAGTCACTCACAGAGAGTCACTGTGAAACTTGCACTTTCTTTGTGGAAGTCTCTTGACAGTATGAATCTGTTCCAGGTCATCAGACACTACCACGGACACCTGAGTGCTGTGTACGGCATCGATCTGCATCCGACCATTGACGTGCTGGTGACGTGCAGCAGAGACGCCACCGCCAGGGTAAACTTCTGCTACATGTGTTTAATGGATGAAGTCATGTGACCGGTCTAACCTACAGTTTGTTAAAGTGTCTCAAACAGTCTAGTGGAGATCAAACTTCCATCAGATTACTGCCGTTAATTAATCCGTAGACAATGTGATGTTTTAAGTAAATTCGTCCTCTGCAGGATTAGTGTAATGGACTAATTGTGTTTCCTTTCCGTCCACGCAGGTGTGGGACATCAGGACGAAAGCGAACGTGCACACGCTAAGCGGCCACACCAACACCGTGGCCACAGTGAAGTGTCAAGCTGCGGAGCCGCAAATCATCACTGGTAGATTACAAACTCAAATAAACCATCGCCTTCAGTTTAAAGCTACTGTGATTTCTGCAGGTCAGTGGGTTTTCTACTGTTAATCCCAGATTGTCTAATTTCTTACAGGAAGCCACGATTCCACCATCAGGCTGTGGGATTTGATCGCTGGAAAAACCCGAGCCACGCTGACCAACCACAAGAAGTCCGTCCGAACTCTGGCGATGCATCCCAGACAGTAAGTGTGATGCTGAGTGGAGCCAGGAGTGTTTACACTCAGTCAATAGTCACTCAACAGGAAGTTAATACAGAGAGATTTGATTTATTGCTGTTAATCATTTGACAAATACTAAATGTCTCCATCGTTCTCCATTTTATTCTAAATGGACTAAACCTGAGATTTAAGTTTAGACACAATGAGCTCCTTGACATTTTACAGTGAACAATAACCCAAAACAAATAATGAAATGTGGTCATTAGTTCCAGTCCTACTTGAAGGACATGGTTTCCAGGTGCAGTCTCCCATTTGACCACTGGGGTTCAAATTGCCTCAATGTTAATTAATTTTTCTTCTTTTTTAACAGATACACGTTTGCTTCTGGTTCTGCCGACAACATCAAGCAGTGGATGTTTCCAGATGGCAACTTCATCCAGAACCTGTCGGGTCACAACGCCATCATCAACACTCTGGCTGTGAACTCAGATGGCGTCTTGGTGTCTGGAGGTATTTATTATTACCTTAACTGTTGCTCCCCCCCCTGTTTCATCTATAGAATATGAATATAAATTAGCTTTAATTCTTCTGTATTTGAGTCGTTATTTGACTAAAGATTCATTTGTGTCTTTTCTCTCAAGCCGACAATGGAACCATCCACATGTGGGATTGGAGGACAGGCTATAACTTCCAGAGGATCCACGCGGCCGTGCAGCCGGGATCCCTGGACAGCGAGTCGGGAATCTTCGCCTGCATGTTCGACAACTCAGAAAAACGACTGATCTGCGCCGAGGCCGACAAGACCATCAAAGTGTACAGAGAGGACGACACCGCGGTAAGTCTGACAGTTAAATTCAAAGCCGCTGTGTGTTTCTGTGCTCGTCTCCACATAGTTTGAGGAATTCTGTTTTCTTTACTCTCTTGCAGACAGAAGAAAGCCATCCGGTCAACTGGAAACCAGAGATCCTCAAGAGAAAGAGATTCTAATTATTTGTCATTTTTTCTTCTCAATAAAATGTATTTCTACCAAAACCTTCTGTTGTAGATACACCAATCAAGTTTTGTTAGTTAGTTACTTTATGATCAGGCAGATTTCTTCATCACAAGCGAACAGTCCCACCCCTCCCCCCCCCCCCCCCCCAAAAAATACAGTATTTCTGCTTTACTCCAAAAACCACTTGCAGTCTTCGTCATACGCCATCAGTCCGAGGAATTGGCCGTCTCGGACCGCCAGGAACCCCCCCGAGCGCTTGTGCTTGATGATGACGGCTCTCTTGTGGCTCTGGTCCGTCTGGTCCACCAGCAGCAGCCACTCCTCCGACTCGGAGGGGCTGACCTCAGAGTGGACCTGGTTCCTGATCCAGTCAAATCCTGCAGAGGGAAAAGACTGTGTTGAGAATTTGTAGAACATGTTTTGTTTTTGTCCTGACTCTAAAGAATTGCCAGTTGTACAGATGTGTCACATTTCTTTGGCTTCATTTAATAAAAGGTCACTTTTCACTTGTATTGTTCTGTTGAGTGCCGATGAATTTCTCTACTCACCCAGGAATCTGTTGGTGACGACGTTCCTGTAGAACTTACAGCCGTTGCCCTTCATCTCCTCCCAGTAGGAGTGATCTCCTGCAGCCTCACTCAGCTCCACTGTGTTCCTGCTCTCAGTGGTCGGGGGGGTCATCTGCTCACCTGAAAACAAGTCATGACTTTGTCGGTTTTTAACACGTTTAGTTTTAATGGACAGGTTTCAGGAGAGCCACCAAGATGAAAGAGTCACTTCACAGAAATGTATTCCCACCTCTTTTTAGTGTTCATCAATCATCAAAATACACTTCATACAATCAACACAAAAGTGCTTTAAAGGACAAAAGTAAATTATAACAGGAATAATCATACTGTATCTGCATAAATTTGAAATTAGTAGACACCAAAGTCGGGGAAACATAAACAATGTTGGAATCTATATGTAAAAAGAGAAAATACAAAAAGGAATTAATAAACACAGATATAAAATTAGATAATGTGAAAAACAATATCTAATTAATAAGAGTGAATCAAGTCTATACGATTTTTTGGACAATTCCATTATACTTGCATCATATACATTATTTGTTTGCCTAACTTTGTAACCTGACCTTGGTTACCTCGTAAGGAACTATTCAAATCCAAGCTATTATTATTAGGCTTATATGTATTTCAAAAAAATCATTGCATAATTAAGGATGAAATGTTTTCTATGAGAATTGTATTACTGGCATGAGGAAGACGCCCCTGAAGCCACATTCAAAAGTTTACATCAGAAAACAAATATTACCTATTGGGCAGTTGTTGATTTGCATATGGAAGTAACTGCTCCAATTCATAATTCTTTACAATCTCAAACCAGATATAACAGTAATGAAAATAACAAACTTTACTTTTACAGCACTTTTCAAAACCAGAGTGACAAGGTGCTTCACAAAATAAATTATAGCAAATTGTACAAGAGTCAGATCAATCAATATATAGTAGATTAAAGTTTGTAATTTGTAAATCAGATGCTCGTTTTACTTGTAATACAAATGCAATACTCGTTATTAAACATAGAATCAAATTCAAGACTATATTTCGGATTTTATTATGAATTTATATTCCACAGCAATGGGACACAGTGTGTCAAATATATTGTAAAAAAGCAACTTTTTGTTTAACCTAAAGTCTTGTTGATATTTATTTTGTAATGTTTATTATATGTTCTGTGCCTGTTGTAGAAAGTTTACATCAGAAAACAAATATTACTTATTGGGCAGTTGTTGATTTACATATGGAAGTAACTGCTCCAATTCATAATTCTTTACAATCTCAAACCAGATTTGGATGATATATAGATTTTACATTTGGTCTTTCATATCCATTAAGTGTATTTACATCTTTAGTGACCTTGTCTGGGTAAGTGAGATGTCTTCTTCGTCCGTTCTGTGACTGAACCAACCTTTACAGGACTGTCTCAGAAAATTAGAATATTGTGATAAAGTTCTTTATTTTCTGTAATGCAATTAAAAAAACAAAAATGTCATGCATTCTGGATTCATTACAAATCAACTGAAATATTGCAAGCCTTTTATTCTTTTAATATTGCTGATTATGGCTTACAGCTTAAGAAAACTCAAATATCCTATCTCTAAATATTAGAATATCATGAAAAAGTATACTAGTAGGGTATTCAACTAATCACTTGAATCGTCTAATTAACTCGAAACACCTGCAAGGGTTTCCTGAGCCTTGAAAAACCCTCAGCTTGGTTCAGTAAACTAAATCACAAGTATGGGGAAGACTGCTGATCTGACTGCTGTCCAGAGGACAATCATTGACACCCTCCATCAGGAGGGTAAGACACAAAAAGAAATTTCTCAAAGAGCAAGCTGTTCACAGAGTGCAGTTTCAAAGCACATCCACAAAAAGTCTGTTGGAAGGGGGAAATGTGGCAGGAAACGCTGCACAACCAAGAGAGATGACCGCAGCCTTAACCGCATTGTGAAGAAGGGTCGCTTCCAGAATTTGGGGGAGCTTCAAAGACAGTGGACTTAAGCTGGAGTCCAGGTATCAAAAGCCACTGTTCACAGACGTGTCTGGGAAATGGGCTACATTAGCCGTATTCCCATGGTCAAGCCACTTCTGAACTCAAGACAACGGAAGAAGCGTCTGACTTGGGCTATGGAAAAGAAGCACTGGGCAGTTGCAGAGTGGTCCAAAGTCCTCTTTTCAGACGAAAGCAAGTGTTGTATTTCATTTGGAAGTCAAGGCGCCAGAGTCTGGAGAAAGGCTGGAGAGGAGCAAAATCCAAGTTGCTTGAAATCCAGTGTGAAGTTCCCACAGTCAGTGATGGTTTGGGGAGCCATGTCAGCTGCTGGTGTTGGTCCACTGTGTTTCATCAAGTCCAGAGTAAATGCAGCTGTGTACCAAGAGATTTTAGAGCACTACATGCTTCTGTCTGCTGAAAAGCTCTATGGAGATGAGGATTTCATTTTCCAGCATGATCTGGCACCTGCCCACAGTACCAAAACCACCAGTAACTGGTGTACTGACCATGGCATTACTGTCCTCGATTGGCCTGCCAATTCCCCTGACCTGAACCCCATAGAGAATTTGTGGGGTATTATGAAGAAGAAGCTGAAAGACACCAGACCCAACAATGCAAATGAGCTAAAGGCCGCTGTTGAAGCATCCTGGGCATCCATAAACCCTAAGCAATGCCACAGGCTGATTGCCTCCATGCCCCGCCGCATTGATGCAGTAATCCGTGCAAAAGGATTCCCAACCAAGTACTGAGAGCATTAATGGACATTTTCAAATGTTTGATTTTGTTTTGCTGTTATAAATCTTTTTTTTACTTGGTCTGAGGAAATATTCTAATTTTTTGAGATAGGATTTTTGAGTTTTCTTAAGCTGTAAGCCATAATCAGCAATATTGAAAGAATAAAAGGCTTGCAATATTTCGGTTGATTTGTAATGAATCCAGAATGCATGACATTTTTGTTTTTTTAATTGCATTACAGAAAATAAAGAACTTTATCACAATATTCTAATTTTCTGAGACAGTCCTGTATATATACATTTTGAATATTTTGGGGTGTTTACCTGAGTCGTGGATGTAGAGCTCAGAGACGGCGTGACGGAAGCCTCGGCCTGGTTTCTTTTTCAGGCAGGGTTTCGGTGGCTCTGGTTCATCCTCCTTTTCCTCTCTGGGAGCTTCCTCCACGGCCAGGAGGTCACCAACGTTAAACATGATCTCCTCCTCCAGAGATCTGAGACACATCTCAAAGATCTCCTCGTCGTTTTCTGCATTTCTGCAACATGACAGCATTGAGAGTGGAAGTTGGGTGGAATATTCATATAGGTGAATAATATTTAAAAACATTTTATCATGGTTACACATCATTTTGGAGCATGATCTTCACATAAATGTCACTTTTCATCCTCTCAAGCTGTTGACGTGGTTTTAGATGTTCCACCTGCTCCTTTCAGAGGCCTCCTCACCTGAAGTCCACCCACAGCAGGCCTGCAGTGATCAGCCCCAGCCACTCACTGGCCTCCCAGTTCTTGGTGAGCATGACGGGCACCACGAGGACCGCCCTGGTGTCGGCGTAGTTGAGCTCCTTCTTGCAGCTGCGGGACGCCTGGTACTCCGGGGTCATGAAAGGGCAAATCACCACGGCCTCCTCCACGCCTGCAGCCATCCTGAAAACACACACAGACTAAACACATGTTCTAATCTATGTTACTCCCAAAGATAGAAGATGATATTTAATCTTACGCATCATTGATGTTCCCCTTCACCCCTCCTTCTACGTCCATCCACACTGGCAGCCCATCGTCTTTGAGGCGGTTGTAGATCTTCTTCACCAGAGCCTGGTCGTCCCACTGGTACGAGAGCATGATATGAGACGGCATGTTATCTCTTTTTATCGCTTTTTACCTCAAATCTATCTGAAAGTAATCGCGTGTGAAGCAGCTGAGACCAAAGTTGTCAGTCTTCTGAACAAACCAAACAAAAGCAGCATCAGTAGTTATGCTGAGTGTTTACTCGGGCACGCTGCTCGGGTTACATCTGTTGCTAGGTTACAGCGCCACACAAGGAGGACGCAGGATGGCTTGAGTGACCTGCAGCAGCAATAATGGCTTCACAATGACAATCAAGTATTGTTCCCACAGAATGAATTCATAGAGACATAAAGGTCTGATGTGTTAACCTGGGAAAAGTTCACTGGTAAAGAAATTAACACTTTCAATGTTCGGTGTTATTTTTAGCTAAATATAACAAATGTAATAATAGAAAAACTTTATTTTCACAGCACTTTTCAAAACGAGAGTGACAAGGTGCTTCACAAAATAAAACTGACATGATATCAAATTGTACAAAAGTCAGATCAATCAATATATAGTAAATTAAAGTTTGTAATTTGTAAATCAGATGCTCATTTTACTTGTAATACAAATGCAGTAATCATAATTCAACATAAAATCTAATTCAAGACTATGTTTCAGATTTTATTACGAATTTATATTCAACAGCAATAAATATATTGTCAAAAGCTTCAGCTTTTTGTTTAACTTAAAGTCTTGTTGTTATTTATGTTGTCATGTTTATTATATGTTCTGTGCCTGTTGTAGAACAAATTAAAAAACAAACGTGAAAGTCTGGATCATGTACAAACAGTTCAGAATAATTCAGATTTTAGGTTTTAGACAGAAAAATAAGTTATTGAGCAAAGTCAAAAAATACTAAATGTCTGGTATAACTTCATTTACCTTTGAATCAGCCCTTTTTCTGCCTTTGTGTATCCTCTCTTTTTTCCACAAGGAGAGAGGTTTTCATTTTACAACGAATTTTTTTAATTTATGATCATTTCTTGTAAAGAACAGGGTTTTAAGTTATTGCAGAAGGTCAAATTCTTTCTCACTCTCATTTTAGAGACAGTTCTCCTCTCTAACAGTAGAGGGAGCCCCTGCAATTTGATATGGACTTTTGCAAAAACATAATTAAAATCGTTCAGTCGTTAAATGTCTCACTTCACCACAATGTGGAGAAAGAAACCACAGATTGAATTCTCTGTTCTCCTCAGTGGATTTAAGTTCAATGGGTTGAATCTCCACTTCCTGTACCCTCCTCTTCACTTTATGACCCTCCACCCACTCACCGTGCCACCTGTCTGCACGTCACACTGAACCTAATCTCTTGGCCTTAGAAGAAGAAGAAAAAAATAAAACAGTTCAGCAATCAGGGCCACAGATGGAGCAGATCAGCGAGGGACGCACCCCCCGCGGGGAGGGAGGGAGGGGGGAGTCCAGTGCGCGCGTCCGGGACTCTGTGGCCACTCTGCTGTGATGTGGTGTGAGAAGGAGCCAAAGGGATTTACGTGCCTGCAAGTGTGAATTGTTAAGTCTCCAAAAAAACACGCAACAAGCTGGTGGAATTTCGCTGATGGAGAAATGACCGGCGGCCGCTTCCCTGCGCGTAAAGATGCACCGAGCGTTCAGCTGCTTCTGCTCGGAGAAGTCCTCTAAAACGTGAGTGATTTGGCGTGTGTTGGATGGGAAAAAACATGTAGCCGGGTGTGTGACTCATTAAAAGAAGAGGAATCAGTCATGAGGAGAGGAGGAATGGGTTTGGAGAGGAGCACAGGGTCGCTCCTCCGTGCGCTCGTCCTGTGGCTCCTTTACGCACGGACCCTCGGGCAGGTGTTCAACCTGACCCTCTCCGTCAAAGAGGGTCTGCCCACCAAGACCATCGTTGGGGATCTGGGAGCGGGTCTCACCAGGCCCAGCACCGGGTTCTTCATCTCGGAGAGCAGAGACTCGGACGTGTTCAGGGACCTGGAGATCGACGCGGACACCGGGATCATCTCCACGGCTGTGGTGCTGGACCGGGAGAGCAGGGACAGGTACGAGTTCGTCGCAGCCACCCTCACAGGCGAGATGATACAAGTGAAGATTGAGGTGAAGGATGTGAACGACCACTCGCCAGTGTTCCCCAAGGAGGAGGTCGACCTGCAGATATCCGAGTCGAGCCCCCGGGGGAGTCGGTTTCAACTTGAGGGGGCCACAGACGGGGATGAGGGTGAGTTTGGCACCCAGGGGTACAGGATCACAGAGAGCGAGATGGGGGAGTTGTTCCACCTGGATTATCGCAGCGGATCTGAGAAGCACACGAGCCTGGATCTCGTCCTGGACATTAAACTGGACCGAGAAACGCAGGACTTCTACTCCCTGAGCATCGAGGCCTTCGATGGAGGCGTCCCAGCCAGGACCGGGACCCTGCAGGTCAACATCCTCGTCCTGGATGAGAACGACAACCCACCCGTGTTCAACCAGACTGAATACCACGCCTCGGTGCGTGAGGACGCCGAGGTCACGTCTGCTGTTTGTCAAGTGCACGCCACCGACCTCGACCTGGCGGACAACGGCCGGATCACCTACGAGATCAACAGGCGTCAGAGTGACCCGAGCGAGGTGTTCTCCATCAACGAGACCACGGGGGTGGTTTACCTCAACAGGCCGCTGGACTTTGAGACCCAAGCTTTCCACGAGTTGATCGTCAGCGCCAGAGACAACGGCGCTCAGCCCGAGTCCAGCAGCACCTTCGTGGGTGTGAAAGTGGTCGACATCAACGACAACAGTCCCACCATCAGCATCCTGTTCCTCAGCGAGACCGGGGAGGCGCTGGTGTCGGAGGCCGCAGCCGTCGGGGACTACGTCGCCCGGATCTCAGTGTCAGACCCCGACCTGGAGGAGGAGGTCGGGGTCACCGTCACACTGGAGGGAGGGGACGGGAAGTTTGACCTGAAGCAGACAGACGATTTCCTCTACGCTCTGTGTGTCAATGCCGAGTTGGACAGGGAGGAACGTGACCTCTATGAGCTGAAGGTTCGAGCATCAGATCTTGGCAGTCCACCTCTGACCAGTGAGACGGTGTTTCTCCTGAAGGTGGCCGACACCAACGACTCCCCCCCGACTTTTGATAAGGACATGTTCGTCCTCAGCATCTCAGAGGACGCTCCGCCCGGCAGCTCCCTGCTCCAGATGCAGGCCCGAGATGCGGATGAAGGCCTCAACTCGGAGGTCAGATACTCCATCCTCAGGTCCAGCCAGGACAGTGTGGTCAGCATCCACCCGGAGTCGGGCCTGGTCACCACGGCTGCGGTGCTGGACAGGGAGACGCAGATGGAGGTGTGGTTCCTGGTGGCGGCAGTGGACGGAGGGGAGCCGGCTCTGTCGTCCACGGCAACAGTCACCGTGCTGGTGGAGGACGTCAACGACAACGAGCCGGTGTTCCAGCAGCAGCTGTACAACGTGTCCGTACCAGAGCACGCTGCCATCGGAAGCTGCTTCTTACAAGTAGGTTGTGTTTGAAGGATCAGCGCACACAGATTAGAAAACACATATTATCTCACAAAATCTATTTATCAGACATTTCAGCCATCATCACGATACATGTTTCAAAGATTAGTGTGGATTCAGTCTCATATTCTATGGCCTTAATTCTCCAAAAAATAACATATTAATATTTTCTAGAAGTTTGATGAAGTAACGTATCAGTTTTTATGGACAGATACATCTCATCCATCCAGGCAGTGAATCAGAGTATCCACTATAACAGATGTTCACAACCAGGTTGTCATAATCCCTCCAAGGCGTCATAACATATAAATCTGATGGGATGCAACACACACGTAGAACATATTCTGGACCTTGGGGCCCTACATTGAAACAAACTAAATTATCAGCCATTCTCTGGGCCGCTCTCTGCTCAGAGGCAGTTTGGCTGCTTTGCCTGCCCGGTGCCATGGGTCACATGTTTGAGAACTATTGGTCCACACAGTCCTTTGGATAGTTTTGCTTTTCGTCTTGTTACTGCTGTCAGTTAAATCAGTAAATCAACTGACCTGCTCATAGAATACATCGTGAATACTGAGGTGTGAAGTCTCTGCTGAGGACACTCAACATCTCGTACTGTCTCATTTCTGATGTCTCAAAAGACAAAAGTCGCCCTCAGTCTGTTTACACAAAAGCCAGCACTGTTCTAATGAATACAGACGCTCACACACACACACACACACTCACCCACACAAACACACACTCACACACACACACACACTCTCTCTCACACACACACACACACACACACACACACACACACTCACACACACACACACACACACACACACACTCTGTCCAGTTCAGCCCTGTGGCTGTGATATGACAGATGTGAAGCCTGGCACCACGCTCCTGCTGCCTGGTACAGACCGAAGCACATTACAAAAGAAGTTGTGTTTATCAGTGAGCTTATTGTCAACATAAGTGATGTATGGAATTTTATTTTAGGGCAAAATTAACTTAACTCTGCCAAGAAGGTTATGTTTTCACCTACTTGTTTGTTGGTTTATCTGTTGACAGGATTACATTTGGATTCAGATGCAGATTAAGGGGCAGAGGAATGTTTTTGTTTCACTTTCTTTAACCATGTAACATAGGACATTGTGCATTTTGGTTAGTTTTCAGAGAATATTGCACAAATCATGATTTGAAAAAAATCAGGCAACACATTGAGGTCTGTAAAAAGCAGGAGGCCTCCATTGCTGGAGGAAAATAATGATACTGAGCACTAGTATCCTTTTAGAGTGTAGGTTAGTGTGTATAGTGTAGGTTAGTGTAATATCCTCAATGTAGAATCACTACTTCACGTATATTAATGTAACTACAGCCATATATGACAAATATAATAGTTGACATAATAAATACTAGTTTAAAAGTAAAGATATTTTATTTTATCTGTGCAAATTCAAAGGGAGTAAATTAGTTTGATGAGAATCCACCAAATCCACCTTTTAGCTTTAAAGTAACATGAAAACCATCATTAATAAGTCACAGGATATGATCAGGATTACAAACAATACTCATAAACTCAGCTAATACTCTATGCTGACGACTCATGGCTGTTCAGACATGCATTAGATATGTATAAATAAGTAACGAGAACAGACTCCAGAGCGTCCCTGAGATCCTGTTAACTGAAAGTACTGTGAGTGTTGAGAGAGTTACACGTCTGATCGGACCTTGACCCTGAACTAACACTTCATAAAGGTGATATCATCTTTATGGCTGAAGGTTTGTCTCTTGTCACGGACGCACAGACACATGAAAGCAGCTCCGTCCGGTCAGAGGCTTGTTTCATGTTTTCAACCGTTAACGCTCACTCACCCTTTTATTATTTTATTATGTTGATCATGACTCAGCGTCTATCAAGGATAAAACACGCACTACTGTTAATGAAAGATTTACATCTACATTTAAAAGGGATAAACAACAAAAGCTTATTTCAATACAGTTCATGGTTCACTGGAAAAATACCAAAACCTAAGGATTTAATTTGAGATAATAGACGAATACACTTAGCGCCAGCATTTAAAAAATACATTAACTTTACTACATTGATTTGCCTGCAACTTAAATATGAATTATGATAAAGGGAAATAAAACATTTCTTCTTGGTTATTACGCTCCAAATGTTTGCATAATTTTACAACTAAAAACCTTCTACATCAGGAACAAAGATAAATGCACACGTTTTTTTCGTTATAATGAATATTTAAAGAAGTTTTTAAGTTTTTTTAAGTTTTCTTATTAGACGTCATCCATGTCAAAAGAGCTGTTTTGTCAACTTTATTTATACGGCCCCTTTTTGACACAAAGTTACAAGGTGCTTACAAAGTTTTTAACAGGACAGAGGCAAATAAAACAGAATTATAATCAAATAAGACCCCCAACAATAACTTATGATTTATAGTTTTTGTTGCGTAGAATCTTTAACTGTTGTTTTATTTGTGTCTTGTCTATCATCTCAGGTCGTGGCCACAGATGCAGACAGCCCTGACTTCGGCACCGTGCTCTACTCGTTGTCCGATGGTTTCGACAAACAGGACGAACACCCGCTCTTCCAAATCCAGCCTCAGACCGGAGAGCTGTGTGTGTCTCAGGATATCGATCGAGACACGGGACAGACGGTCCACGACATCCTGATCAAAGCTGAAGATCCAGTGAGGGTTTTTCCTGCGGCTTTTCACATTTTTTTTCTGGTTCTTGAATTTCCAAACTTCTTTTCTCACCTTTTTCCCGTTTGCAGGACGGCCTGAGTGCTCAAACCTACGTGCACATTGAGATAGAAGACCTGAACGACAACGCTCCGGTGTTTAACCCTGATGAGTACACCGTGAGCATCAGCAGCCACGCCCAGCCG